>NW_020799109.1:8843953-8933512 GCF_003259725.1 Athene cunicularia
GGAAAGCGCTGCTCTGCGTCCTGCAGCTGGACGTCCGCTCGGTGAGTGCCCGGGCCGCGGACCTCGCCGTCCTCAGCCGGGGTGCGGCGGGCCGCAGGCTGGGGGAGAAGCCGCGGTTTTGCTCTTCCGGCGCCGCTTCCCGTCTTGCTTCCCCCTCTCGGCCGCCGCCTCGCTCTCCCGGCCCGGGGCTTCTTCTGGGAGGCTGGTCCAGGCCCTGTCGCCGGTGGGGGCCGCCTTCAGTCTGGAACTGCAGCTCAGGACTGGCTGCTGGTGGCTTTTGCCCCTTCCGTGTGTGCATCCTCCAGCAGCCGGTCGCCCTGCCCCTCCGTTGGTGTTAGCAGCAGCTGCGGTCCTTCACAGTTCTCTCCCGTGAAAAAACTTTTTTTAAGAGACACTGATTCTTAGGAAGCTCTGTGTTGTGGGAAAAACACTCTTGAAAAAATAGAAAAAAAGAAGTCCCAGGAAACAGCAGCTTGTACATGGAGTATGCACCCCTGTGGGCGATGAGGTCCCTGTGAGGGGCAGGATGTGGCACTGGGCACTCTGAAGTACCTGGGTGTTACGTGGTGAGGAGTGAGGTGAACAGCTGTGAAAGTGGAAAGTTTTTACATTAATCATGTTAGGACCGTTCCTTCTGCACTATGCAAAGTTTTCTGCCTGTATACAAGGTGGGAGT
Source organism: Athene cunicularia (assembly GCF_003259725.1). Taxonomy (NCBI): domain Eukaryota; kingdom Metazoa; phylum Chordata; class Aves; order Strigiformes; family Strigidae; genus Athene; species Athene cunicularia. The sequence goes on from NW_020799109.1 coordinate 8,844,630, forward strand.
AAAGTAAGAATCTGTAGCATTCTCTGATAACTTGTAAGAAATAGTTGATGTATTTAGTGCTTTGTTACTCTGGGGTTGGCTTCACACACCCTAGTTGCTGTAATCGAGAGATTATGCCTTCTCATGGGGCAAGGGCTGCCAGAATGCTTCTGCTTGAAAGGAAAACCTGAGGTGCCATCCAGAAAAGTCAAGTGCAGATCCAGAAAGCATATACTGGTGTTCCTGGTTGCTTATCACCTCTGTTCCCAAACTTGTGTAGCTGCTCTAAAGTAGAGCTGTGAATTTCTACACATAGATGGTGAGGGTATCGCCCTAATGGTTTTGCTCTGCTGTCTCAACAGCTAGCGTTCATCTTCACAGTGCAAAGGCCCACTTGGTTCCTGGAAAGGAGCAGATATGCTTTCCTTTTCTTATTCTACGGCTGTGAGCTATTCATGTGCCAGGAGAGAGTACAGGGAAGGTGTTCCCCCAGGATCAGGCATCTTCAGTCGTGGGGCAGTTGTTATTCACCCTGCTCTCAAGGCTAAAAATAATGGTAGGAAGGGACAGAACAGAAAATGTACAACACAGATCTGAGTGCCCCTTTCAGCACATGTTGGTCGTTCAGTTATATCCCTGCTATGCTATATAATTTCTTTCACATAACCCTTCAAATAAGTCTATTTAGTCTGGTTTTGAACCATTTGTTTTGCCTTTTTTTCCTGACGGGAGCTTATCTCGGCATTTCACTCCTGTGATGATTTGAAAACTTTCCAGCCTAAACTTCCTCCTGACTACTCTTACACAAACGTCAACACTGGCCTTTTGCTTAAATACCTTTTCTGTCCTTGGTGTTTGCTCTCTTGATGTATTTTTTGAGCAGCAGTTCTGTCATTTCACAAATTGTCATCTAAAGAAACCTGGTTCTTTTGGTAGTATTTTGTGTGATGTACTCACCAGTCTTCTGATCATCTTAGGGAGGAGTGCTACTTGTCCACTTTAAATTTGCATTAATTGGGATCAGAATTGAATTCAGCATTCGAGACGGGGTCTCACTCTTGCCTTGGGTGACATCAGGGAGAAAACGTCCAACATTCATCCTATATGTCTTAATATTAGTCTTTTCACAGCTGCACCGCAGTTATGCTGTCATTTATTAACACACTCATCATCTTCCCCTCAGCCAGCTTTGAAGGTCAGCCCCCCCAGTGAAAGCAAAAACTATTAATACACAGTAGGTGCATCTCATCTCTATTACTGTGGTCCCACAAACAGGTTTTTCTGTATCTTTTTGTTGACCTCTGATGATTTCAGAATTTTAATTGGAAAAATTTCATGAGAACACTCTGACTTCTTGTGTCAGGGTCATTAAAAATATTAAAAGGCATGGATCCCAGGATATATAGAGGAATGTTTTTAATAGTAACCCTGACCTTGATGCCTCCCAGTTTTGCAAGTTATTGATGCTGTCCTTTGACCAGTTCTGTATCACCTTAGGACTTTCACACTAATTCCCATCTTCTGCATCATAAGTAAAAATTCCTCATGTGGCACCATGTGATATCCTCTGTCCAGAAAATAAGCTTTCAAGAAAATGTCGGGTTTTGCTTGACTGATCTATTTTTATGAAACATGCACTGCTGGGCTTTTTTCTTAGTCATGGTTTCTTCCATATTTTTATTCTTTTGCGTATTTAAATATTCTGATTGATGGGGTTATAATTTTTCACATATCTTTTTCTGCTTCACATGCGCCTTGCGTTTGTTATTTTTCAGCAGTTGATACTATCATTGTCTTCATAACACAGGTTTTAGTTATGTATAGATCCAGCAAGAGAAATTACATTCTTTCAAAACCTGGGCTGAATATGATTCAGCCTCCCTGTGGCTCCTTGGTGCAGTCCTAGTGTGTATTGGGTAACTTCTGTTTCTGTCATTTCATTCTTTAAGTTGTTTTGTTGCTCCTGTATTAAGTATCATTAAAACCAAGGCAAAATATTCAGTTGTGTTTGGGCCATAGATTTGTTAGTTTTCACATCTTGGTTGATTTCTACTACGTCCACTTGATTTCTCCTTTATTTGTGACTAAAGCCTTTTGCAAGTTTCTGATTCCTTTTCCCTTTTTTTTTTTTTTTTTTTTAAATGCTTTGTGTATTTCTCAACTCTCTTTGAAACCAGTACACTTGTGTCAGAAGTTCTGTCCTCTTTGGTTTTCCCTCACTTTAGGATACAGATGGGTTTTGTTCCTTTTGACATAATGAAATTTCAAGATCTTTTCTGATCTTAGTCCACACCTCTTTGGTTTATCTCACTGCCAGTTTTCATTTCTGAAAGGCTGTTCTTCTAAAATGGAAAACCTTAGTTAAAGACCTTATTTGGTTTATCCTGCCATTAATTGAAACTGAATAATTCATGATTGCTCAGACTGAGATTTCATTGTTACTTGGGGTTTTTTGAGACTAATTTTGGTGCCTACCTCTGCTGCTGGCATTTACATTGCTCATGTAGCAACAGAATGAAATTCACATTATTCTTCATGTCATTGCTACATGGAGAATTCACAAATGCGGCAGTGAAGGTAGGTAAAGCTTTAAGCACTAAGATGAATTAATAGCATTGTGGATTACTGCCAGGTAAGGAGACTAAAATGGCTTCTCTTTGCGTTGAGAAGATTATTTGTGCAACTCTTAAGTCCGAAATGCTACTCTATCTGGAAGCTTGCACTCATCAGAAGTTAATACTGGCTGTTGCCCTTCATAGGGAACTGTTCTTGTTTTGATGGTAATGGGCAATTAAAGGGATTTTTTGAGGCCTGCCTTTTTCATTGCTTATATATGCACCTACAGTTTCAGAATTGCACGTAACAAACAAATGCCATAGGGGGTGGTGGATCAGTAGAATTCTATTCCTTTCCATGACATGAATTCAGTGATTTCATAACAAACAAATGCCATAGGGGGTGGTGGATCAGTAGAATTCTATTCCTTTCCATGAGATGAATTCAGTGATTTCTTTATGGCTGTTTGTGATGTCCCAACAATAGGGCTGGTACATGTTTTCCATCCTCCTGGGAACTGCAGGAGAGAAATCCAGGCTAACACGGAGACATACATAGTCCTCCTGTTTGGTTGTAAGATCAGCTAATTGCAGCATTGATATCCCCCTTCCTTAGCTGATCTGTAGATAATACAGTTTTTGAAATGGTCCCTCATCCAGCCTGAACAGTTTAGATACAAGCTTTAATTTGTCTCCTAAGTGTTATGCAGCTCCATGCATCACACATTACAAAATAGATTTAATGAACTGCAGATATACACGTGTCATTAATTTCTGGAGCTGGTTTAAAGTTACATGAACATGTAGATTTGGTGTTCTAGCCCCAGGCTGGAATTGTGCAGTTTATCTCAAGGGTAATTGAAGCACAAGTTTCCACATGTACTATCTTGCCCTCCACAAGCCGATTTGGAAGACTGTTTTCTTTTGCAGGATAGCCAGAATAAATGACACCTGTTGTTTGCCTTTTTGCCCTCTCCAGTGTCTTCAAACTTCTCACTTTTCATCTCAATAAATAGGCAATTATTGGTTGTCTTCTCTAAGGTGAAAGGCATGAAACCCCAGCTAAAAATGATTGTAAATTCTACAAAAATGTCAAGAAGAAAAGCGAGAACTAAGCTAATGTGACTTGTAGTATGTAGTTTGGGGGATCTTGCCTTGTATGCATGAAATCTGTCTCTTTCACTCCTATTCACACTTGCAACTGCATGAGTGTCATACAAGCTGTTTAATGCTTGACAGTCTGTTTCAGTTGGGATATCTATTATTCTGGCACTTTTCTTGCAGATTTGAAGCCCTCATTTACATGGAGAGGAGATCCTTTTTTTTTCCTTCTCGGATATTTATGAATAGAAACACTACTTTTTTAGCTTATACTGTATCTATAATAATCTATTACACATTGGTTCCTCTTATTTCTTTCACCTGAGGCTGTTTTTCTGCTGGTTTTATATATATATTTTTTAATCCAGTTAGGATTTTTCAAGTAAAATGTTCATTTGGGAGTAGGAGACTGTAACCAAAGCACTTATTTTCATTCCTGTCACTCTCCTCCTTTGTCTTTTTACCTGGCAATTGAAAGTCTGAACACTTTTTCCAGCAACCTTATGTTGGAAGAGACAACCTCATATTTATTATAGTGCGATAAAAAGTGAGCAGTAGAACTGAAGTGAAAGGTGACAATTCTCTGGCTGGGTAATAGAATAAAACCACATGACTTAGAGAAAACAGCAAATACTTTTGCAATGAGTTGTGTACACCCTTGCAGTGAAAACACAAGTAAGAAAGTCTAATGTTCATCAGAGCTTTGAAAACATAACAATGTCTTCTTACTTTAAGAATTGTCCAGAGAAAGTTGAGAGATTAGTGGCAGTATCTGGCTTCCCTGCCTTGAATATACCCTCCAAGGTGGCCAGACTTCTCAGATAAAACTTGGTGTACCATGTGTCTGATAGTAACGGAACAGCAGTTGCTTTTTCTTATTTACATATTAGAAGGCAAAGTTAATATAGTATTTGCAAATAAACTTGATTTTTTTTTGATGGCTGGACAGAGTATGGATATCTAAGCATTAACATTTACCAGCTTCATTCTCTCTGTAGCTAGGCTAAAATGTAGACAAGTTTTTGTGTCTTGGCATCACACAGACTTCTACATGACTGTTCATATAGAACCTGCTTTGACCCTTGGTGATTAACCAAGTGCATGTCTTTAACTATATTAACCTGGGATTGGAATGCCAGGTTTCAGTTTTGGTTGAAGACAATGGAATATATTTACTTGCAGTAAGAAGAATTTGGTCCTCATTGTTTTAAAATGGTGACTGTTTTTCCTGGTCAGTCAGTGCAAACTGCTTTAGAAAAGAATTTTTTCACTCTCATCTGTTATAATCTGACTCTCAGAAATCAACCAGTTCAGCCTTGACCGTTTAATTTTTATCTTTAAAACAGCTGTTACTTCTGTAACAGTTCAGTTTGTTTAATGAATGTGTTACTCTTACAGATAACTTGCCCTGGAGTGCTGCTGAAAGACAAAGCGGAACTTTATCTCAGTGTCTCTGTACTTGGACAGTACAAAAAAACTCAATGCGTCCCTGCAACATTTCCACTCTTCTTTCAAGAAAAACTAGTATTTGAAAAGGTAAGATAATGTCAAGAGCTAATACAAGCCAAATAAAACCCATCCCAAACTCCACAAAAACTCATCGCAAAGCCCCTGAGCACAAGTAATCACATTGAGAATGGCACAGTATTGTAACTCTTGCTTCTCTTCAGCACAAAGGAGGTGTGTGCCTGTATTATCCACACCATCAGGCAGTAATTATACATACTGAAGATTATAAAGTATGATGAGACTTTTTAGGCGTTTGCTCATTCTTCTGTGAACTGTCCTTTTTCAGTGTCTGTTTTCCTGGCTTGGAAGGAACTGAATGTTTTTCTAAAAATTACGGCAAGGTGAAGAACAAAGACTATACAATATAGAAGAGTCAACTTAATTTAGTAGAAAGATAGAACAGCAGCTCAAGCCTTTTTTGGTGACATCTTTCTCCCTTTGAGATACTTTTTTCATGGTCTGTCACCAGAATTCCCGGGTTGGCACTCTGGCCTTATAATTTACAGTTGTTTATCACATATTCTGAGTCCCTGCTAGCGTCATTATTAGTACCACAGGGATAATGAAACACACTATCTTACAGATATGATCGGGCTTCCTGACTACCTATGAATAATAATACTTTGCCCTTTCTAGTTATCTTCCTTTAAGCATTCCCCAGCACTTTGAAAACCAGACTGAGTAAACATCAGTGATGCTCTTGTGATGTGTGTAAGATACAAACAGTGATAATTTCACCAGCTACTGAAAAGTAAAAAAAGACCATAATTCTTTCAAGGCAAACATACCACAAACTACTTAAGGGAAATGTACTGAATGCTGTTTTCATTGTAATTTAGGGGAACTCTGAGATACAAGGGTCTATCTGCTTAGAGAAGAGGTGAACAAGAAAGCTGAGAATAATAGTCTTCTTACAAATAGCTGTTGAATAGGTCTAGATACTTGTGAAGCATCAGTACATGTTGATTTTTAGTGTTTGAACAGTACCTTGAACAGCAAAGTAATCTACACCACTCTGCTGAGACTTTTGTACAGAATTAGCAGGAAGTCTGTTACCTGCTGAATATCTAGTGCAACACCCTCCCCTGTTCCTTGCTATCTATTCACATGGGATTCGGGTTAAAAACCCCCCTGAACAGTACTCTGTACGTGCATAGTCACATTCTTCATCTATCAGAATTCTAGTAAATTGAGCAATTTATCTTTCTTGAAATTTTCTCAGACAATACTTACCTCTATGTGTTCAACTCTTCACAGTACCTCCTAATTTAAATATGGAGAGGTAATCTGAATGGCTAGAAAGCAGATGACAAGAACTTCCAGCTTTCAATGAATGTGATCGTGTGCTAAATGATAATTTCAGTTTCCTTTCTTCTTCCAGTGGGGACAGGACTCTTGGCAACCAGCTGAAGCAAGGGAGCATTTTTCTTTTTTTTTTTCCCCTTCTCTTTCTCCAGAGGTCCATCTGATGACTTCAACTATGCCATTATGATTATTTATTAATTTCTTTTCCAGGCATTTGCTGATATTGTTGATCCTGGAGACCTTGTGGAGTTACTGGAACGTAGGTTCTGTTTTTTATGTAAACTATGCTGTATGCATTAATGTCACACATGTATGGGCTCTGAAGCCTTTTTGGAGGTTTAAAGTATGTGATAATGTTTCTGTCAGGAGCCTGTTCTCTGAAAAGCTAGTGGGTAACCAATGTAGTACATCATGTACTAAATAAGTAGTACCCTAACACTGGTGGGCTTTAGGAACAGAAGATACATTGTCAGTGCAAGCAAAAGTTTTTTTCTGTCTTTGGTTACCAGTAACTTACCCAAAATATTGTTATCTAACAAAATGACTGTAGAAATGTATGCTACGTGCTTTAGAGCAGGAAAATGGTAAAAATTCGTAATTCGTGGAAAATCCGGCTCGTTATTCAGATAGATTCCTTTATCAGATCATTTGTTTGATTAATTTAGTTTTCAATAATATAAGCATAAACTTTTGATTTTTGTAAAATTATTCTTTTCATTTTTAAAGAAAATTGTGTATCATGCCATATGTGGAGCATAATGAATTGTAGTGAGACAACACTGACTCTGACCTCAAACTCCAAGAATATGCTCCCTCATACTGGGATTTGTCTGAAAAAGTGGCGAAGCTTGCATCGTCTTCTTTTAAAGAAGGACAAACTTGGCAGCAGAGAGAACTCACCAAGTTCAAAGTCAAATTTAGAGTTGTCATTTGTACACTGCTAATGCCATTGTGTTCATCTGTGGTATTTATGCAAGCTGTTCTTAATTTTCTCTTATTGTTGGTGTAGTGGAAATAGTGCAGCTATGTACAGTGCTATGAAGCTTAAATCTGTGAGCTGTTTTTCTTGGGTTTTGACTTACAAGAATTACTTTCCTTTTTATTTTTTTTTAAACTCATGAAAAAACTTTTTTCCTTTCTAGTTGACACAGCAGTGCTTGAACTAATACAGCTCGTTCCTCCAGGTATTGTATCAGTCTCTTCATAAATTATGCAGTTTAATAGGTGAATTTCTATGAGGACATTGCCCATTACAGCACAATCACTTTTTCCAACACACAAACAACATAGAAAGCTCTTCAACAAATAGTCCTCTGAATATAAAATGTTAATAGATCAAGAGGATCTCATTCTTGAAAGAGAATAATAACCGAATATTGAAATGTACCATACTCAGGCTTAGGAAAGTGATAATATTTTAAAAATGGAAAATAAACTGAAATCATCCAGTGCACGCTTATTAACTGCATCACAATTCACTTGCAAAGTGGCTGTCTGTGAAATTTCAGAGTGCATAATCTTGTTCTCAGAATGACACTTTTTTTCCTTCCATTTTAATGGTGACCACTGGGAAAACTCTTATCCTCACTATAAGTATTACAGGTCTCTTGGGATATGTGAAGATAATAAATAGCGATTTGTCATACTTCTGTTATTGGTTTGTGTGATTATAAAAATCTATTTTAATGAAATTCAAGTGTTCCCATGAATAATGTAAATCTGCATTTTATTGGAAATAAAGTCAAGTTTTAAAGAGGACTCATTTGGAAACTGTGGTATTAAAAGCGCTCTCTGTCACTTGTCCTTAATACTTTCAAGGAAACTATTGCTTCTCTCAGGTGACTCACCAGACTGTTTACTTGCAGAAATATACTGAATGTGGATTTTTATTGTGGGAGAGTAAGAGATCTTGTATAAGGGATTTCATTTCAGGGGTCAGAGATAGGTGTCATACAGCCCAACATACGATGACAAGATGACTGCAATAGCACAATTTAAATTTTTTTTGTAATATACATTCAAGGTTTTCCCCTAAAAAAAACCCTTTTTTAAAAAAAAGTAGCAAACCAAGATAGTGAGAAAATCTCAAGGTAATGATTTTGATGTTGCTTGCATTTCTTTCTTACTGCTATGCCTACTATTACTATTTGGTTATATGGAATGATACAGTTTTTCATAAGGGATTGTCTGGCATTTGAAAAAAATAGTGTTTTCTTCTGTGTCATGGGAGGGAAAGAATGAGGAAAACTATGGAAGAATTGTCTAGAGAAGTCTCTTACAGAACAGTTAACACAGTCTCCTTTATTTTTTTTTTACACTAACACTGAAACATACTTTCAGAGTAGATTCTGCACATTTCTGCTGCTGATTTCACTTGATGAGGTTATTTCCTAGTGTGATAGGAATTTTAGAGCCGTGCTGTTAATTTCTAAAGAACAGAATTTATCTTAGTTTCAATATGGTCTTGTGTGTGGTGTCTGTACTATATAGCTTTGTCTATTTTCCAATTAAAGTATGTATTTTCTTTTTAGCAGGAAAAATTCTAGCTACATATAAAGAAAATACAAGAGATTTCCTGTTCCCTGACCCTAAGCTTACGCGTGGGCACCAAGGTTTAGATCGTGAGATTTTAATGAAGAGGTCCTCTTCTTTTACAGTGAGTGAATATCTGTGGATTGTATTTATGATACAGTGTGTTTCACTGAAGAAACCCCTTGAACTACTTCAAATGAAAAGTGATTACTTCTGACAGATTTTGCCATTTCAGGTGTTGAATGTACAAATCCAGAGTTGAACTTTGCTGAAGGTATAATCTTTTTTTCAAAATGCTTTGAGAAATTATTTACTGTGAAAAAGTTAGTTTCCACTTGGTTTGCAGTGTGTCACCACGACATGTCTTCCATTCAGTTTAATCTGTGGTGCAGGTGGTAGTTGAAGGGATGCAAGAGAAGAGGGAGATGTCATATCAACTTCATGGTTCTCAACAGATAAACTGTGTAACCCTCCTCCTCAGTTTCTCTCTGTAGCATTTCGTTTCAGACCATTTTAGGTGCTGTTCAGGATAATGCCAATCAGTACAAATTTCTGGTGCTATGCCATCTGACCTGTGGGCCTCCCTGAGGTGCAAGATCACCACTAAAATATTACATAACTGAACTTAAACTTAGTGCTGCATGATTGTTTTTCAGTTCCAAAGCCTGTTTCTTAAGGTCTGCTCAGGCCATTCACACTCATTTAGTAACTTGTCTTTTCTACACTTTCAAAAAAGCCATGATAAATGACAACTAATTGGCAGAATGAGTGAAATGTATTAATGTTAATTTTCTGGAGATAAGGGCTCAAGTACATAGTAAGTGAAAATGAATTTATCTCGCACTACCCTTTCATAGAGTTTGACTGTTGAATCTTAGGTGTCAGTGGAATAACTCATGAGGGCACTTTGAAGATGGTGGTGATGATGTGGGTTTTGGGGTTTGTTTTGTTTGTCTTATTTTGGTTAAGTTTACTGGTGCATTGGCAGAATATTTGGATTGGGAAGATAGGCACTTAGTTGCCCTGTCCATTGTGATTGGATTAAAAACACATGGCAGGAAGGGAATGCTGATTGAAAGTCATTGGTGTCTTTTAGCTGGTATAATCTTTCCTCTGCGAGGGCAACCTGGAAATTGCCCAGTCCCTTTCAATTAAAAGTGTTAATTTGGTGTCTAATGCTGTGTTACATTTGAATGAATTAAATTTTATGATACAAAATGTATGGTTCTGCAACAGCTTAAACTGTCCCTGCAAAAATAGCCATTTTTTTTTGGCCGTAACATCTCTTTGATAGGGCTTCTCCTATGCATGTTAGTGATGGCTCAAGAGAGGGGGTGGGACTGTATTGCTTTCATATTACTTACAGAATTGGTACTTTCCTGGTGTTGAGAAAGAATAGATAGGGAGGTAGTAATAAATGAGGTGGTATTAGCAAAATGGTTTCAAATTTTTTGTAAATGCAATATAATAAATCTTTGTAGAAGCAGAACCACTGTAGAAGTTTGAGGTTTTTTGTTGGTCTGAGTTCTTAAATACAAAAATTATGTTTTTTCTAATAAAGAGAAGGTGCCATAATTTGTGAGCTGTGAGAAGATATGATCAGTCATTTGGATGTGTAGCTGAATGATGATACTGTAGTAGCTTTAAAAAGTTGACTGATGCAAGACAGAAATGTACTTCCATGTCCTTGGGAGCAGTGTAAATGAAATCCATCTCTGCCCTGGAATGAGGACTGCAGAAGCATCTGTTGCTGTTCCATCTCCATCACAGAAAGAGCAGTTTTAAGAAAGGATTTTGGTGTACTGACCCTGTTTTCAGGAATAATAAAGAAGCTGTATTTGATGGAATTGGAGGGAGGCTCCCCAAAAGAACTTGGGGTGCCTCTCCTTGCTTGCCACACACAGTAGCCTTGAGAGGTTTTTTACCTCCAGTAGAAATGCAGTCTCAAATGCCTCCATCTTCTAGTCTTCCCTAAGCTTTACTGGCAAGTATCTCCTTCTAACTCTGTCAGCACCAAGTACAGAATGTGAATGCTAAGCAAAAGTGAAAGTGTTAAACAAGGTCGTGAGAACGCTCACATTATTCCTATGCTAGTCAAGCCATGTTCTTCCCACATGAGAAGTTATTTATAGCTGGCTGAGATGTTGAGTATTTTTGACTGACAGCTGTGTTCAGTGACACTTTGATTCCAAATAAATTTGTCCTTTATTAAAAAAATAAAGGTAGCAACAGCAAGGTTGCGGTTGTGGAGTTCAGATAGGCAGTGACAAGCAGTGTCTGATTAACACTGCTAATCTGCCAGTTGGAAGGAATCCCAAGTTGAGAGGATCAGAACTCCTCCAGAAATCTGGCACTTGGCTGATAATGTCTCTGGCTAAATGTCTTATGAAGCTTACAGACACAATAAGCATACAAGACGTGCCTCAGGTTATCTCTCCTGGTCCAGTGTTGCCCAGCTGAGGCTTTTGCCGGCTCTTCTGTATTTCTCTGCAACCCTTGCTTTTCAGAATATGTTTAAGCCTTGACTGGTGGTGACTTCTTACAGACTTTCTTATCTCCATTCTCCACCCTCATGCAGTATTTGCCATGTAACTTAAAACAGTTTCTTACGCTTTCATTAGCATACCAATACCTGACCTTGTTATATTCATATATACTTTTTTTAAGCTACAGACTTGTACTCATGCTTCTTACAGTCAAAAGTACATTAGACTTGTTTTCTAACTTTTGTTCTTCTAAATATGAACCACCTTTACAGTTTTTCTGTGATCAAATTAGTGTTATGTCCCTGTCACTTCTCTTTAATGACTGGTACAGAAGGACTGCAAAGCCTGCTCAGGGCTGCAGACACCCCTAGGCTGGAGGCAGAAGAATAGATTCCCAAAAACTTTCTGGCTGGATTTTCATTTACAGACATGTTTGGGCCTACGTACCAGTCTTTATGTAATACTGTATTGAATATCCTTCAGCAATCCCTAGTTTGAGAACTGCAGAACTCTTCTGATTGCTTTTGGCCTGTAAGTTACTTTTGACATATCCATGCCTATGTGTGCAATTGTGATCCAGTGTTCCCTCTCCACAAACCATTTTTCTGAAGAAACCATGGTTTTCTGTGATTTTTTTAGCTATGAGCATTTAACAAGTCTGTAATCGTTCTCAGTCTCTGTAAGAGCAGTAGATGTTCTGTTGTTGCTTTTTATAGAAGACTTACTAATTCTGATGTGTCCTTTTTTAAATTGTTGATAGCACTTGACAATTCATTAGTAATAAAAATTAGTTGATTAAAGATGGTCAGCTTTAAAATCTCTTTTATATGCCGTAACTTGACTTGATTGAATCCTGGACTCTGTTAATTGCTATGACTGAGCTTTCTTGGCATTTTTGTAATTTCATTTCCATAATATAACCTGGGCCCAGATCGTATTCCCTTATGGGAAATCACTTTGTGTTTAGGCAGGTGGTAGAGAATCGTTTGGTTCAGGAGTAGACTTCACTCATGAAGTTCCTTCTGATTTTTAAGAATGTGGGGCAGAGTTGCAAACAGACCAGCTCTTTTTGTTTCTCTGTGACTTTGTGTGTTCATGCGCACAAATGCCCATGCACACAGATGCCTTGGGGCAGCAAACTCTGTCTGTGTTGAAAGAAGTGGGGGTAGAAAGTTCTAGGGACACTTGACTCTCTCTTTGCTTCTGCAGAGCTGTATAAGATGCACATAGATGATTCCCACTTGTTTATAGCATATATGGCCTTTAGTTCTTTTATGCCTTTTTAAATGTTGCTGTTTTGGGAAATAACACTTGTCTGTCATCATCTCTGCCATTTACACCCAGTAAATTTCGTATACATTGGCCAATTCTAACTAAATTTAACAGGAAATAGAGCTTTCAGAGGAATTTGTTTCTACACATGACTGCAGTAAAAGAAGGTGAGTTGAACAGAGAGTGTTTCCCATGTAGAGATGGAGGGACCTGCTGGCCGTTAGTGCATGTGTACTGGTTGACTGGGAGGCCCAGCTGGACCCCACTGAGTCCAAATTGGTCTGTCAAGGGCTGCCTCTTGTCAGCCACATGTGTAAGAGAGGATTGAGAAAGTGGAACATGGTTATAGAACGTGGGAGACAACTCACAGAAATCAGACTTTTCTAATGGTTACAGAATTAAAGGGTATTCTTAATCATACTGTTACAAACGAATAGTTATTTGCAGTGTAATTGACTGATTTTCAAAATGTTTTTACAAAAAAGATTGCACAATTGAGACTATATATACATAAGTTTCCAAAGTTAGCATTAATGAAACTTCCAGAGCATGACTGGAAATATTATTGATGCTATATAGCATGGCATGAAAAATCTTTAAAAGTGCTTTTGACAAAGAAATGTATTGAAATAAAAGTCAGACCTTAATTGTTGTACAAAAGCAATATAATCATCTGTAATTGAATTGTCAGAAATGCAAATGTTAGCATCTTGACATTTACCATTGCTGTTCTGTCTTTTCTAATTATCTTTATTAAAGGCTGAAATTAACAAAGGAGATGGCTGAAAATTAGGAATGGTTTGTTACATTAGGTGACATTTACTTCTTTGATTCCCTTTATCTCGAGTTGGAGCTTGATGTTCAATTATTGTCTCTCTTCTAGGGAATTGCACCAAAATTGAGATTTTCTACAAGCTCACTTATTACAGAAAGTCTGTTAAGCTCAGGAAGGAGTCACATACAGGTTAGCATAATTTAATTGTTTGCAATTTAATTTCTAGATTTAATATTGATAGCCTTGGTTCCAATTTTTGCATGTGCTGCTCACTTCAAACTTTTCTCATTCTTTTGTTGTGGTTAAAGCAGTTATCATGGGTGCTTGACAACTTGATTAAATTTTTAATCAAGTATGAGTAAAGAGTGGGTTTGGTGCATGACAGTAAAGGCTGAGAGTTCCTTGAATCTGAAACAATTATCAGCTGCTGTGTTCTATGATCAGCTGAAGTGTCAATCCCTGGTGTATTTGTAGGTGGGAAGATGCCTTCTCACCATTTCTTACTGACACTTAAAATTAAGGACAATGAAAGCTAGGTGAAGTCAGAGAAGGTACATTATCAAAAACAAACCAATTAATTTAATTGTTTTCCATAACAATATCAGGAACAGTAATGGAAATTAAGATTTTTGTTAAAAAGGCTGTCTGTATTAATCTGGAAATGCTGCTTCTGCAATGAGCAATGTTAAAGTACAAGTAGCTGAAGAGACTGGGGGAAAAAAAAAATCCCTCTCTAATGTGTGTGTTCATTTGATAGCACTCGTCTCTGGTCTCACTGGAATTTTGATTGGGTTTCCTAGCACAAGCTGTCATATAAAGTTACTCTTATATCCTCCTTTTTGCTATATTATTGAAAAATGGTGCAATATCATTACAAAGAAATGGTTGTCAGGAAGGTTTGCCTGCAGAGAGGGTTAGTTGACTCTGACCTGTTTATGGTGTTGCTAATTAGTTCACTGGGAAGTTTCTTCCAAATTTAGCAAATGAAATGTACAGAGACACTTAGATAAAGAATTATTTTTTTTTTTTAATCAGTGAAAATTGTCATTGTCAGAACACTAACTTCACTGAAGGCGACTTCAATAAGGGCAGTTTGATTTAAAATTTTAAATGTCCTTAAAAGTATTTAATATGTGTTGAAAGGCATGTCAGATAGCATGTGTTGCAGTGAAAGTCTGTTTTCATGACTGGTGGAGGTCAGAAGCAGCACAGCCTACTTCTGGTGAAATTGAAATTAATCTTACAGAATGGGTCTGGTTTTGTTTGGGCCAATTCCATACTCTGGTTTATTACCAGTTGCAAAAGTGCTAGTACAGGTGTAATAAAGTGTCATGAATAGTCTGTGTGATGCCAGATTGAAACTATGGTGATGCAAAACAAACACACAACCTCAGCCTCTTTCATTGTTGGGTGTAGAGGAGAAGGCTTGAAGGCAAGCTGGTCAGTGTGTTTCTGAGTTCTTCTGAAGTAGTGCATGTGACATTCAGATTTAAGACTAACGTCAACTTCCTCATGTTTGAAAAATAATTTCTAATAGGAAGAAAAGTCTTGCTATACCATGATTTTTTATCTTTTATAGCCTGTGAATTTGGGCCATATTTGACCAGAAAACCAAATTATCCATATTGAGGTATTCAAAGTTCAAACATCCTGCTCACTAAGTAGCCTGATAAGAGTTGTATAATCTAGAGTGCCTTGACCTATAAAGCTTGTAGAGTAATAGAATGCTCATTTAATGCCAGGAATTACAAAGGAATGATAATGTATTTCAAACAAAACTTCAGTGTTGGAAACGGTTTCCCAGGATATGAAATTGGTGACTGAAGAAGTTAGGGGTTACTCGGAGTGGGTGTCAGTCCTGATTGTTAGGTAGGCTTTGTTGGTAACAGCAACAAAAACTGTAACAGCACCACCCCCATCCTGTGTTGTGGGAAGGGAGGTGCTGAGGTTGGTTGTTCCTCTACTTACCTTTATTCTGTTGTATGAAGGTACTTTGAAAGTAGTATCTACTCAGAGATAGGCTTTTAAGGCAATGTTTGTTAATGGTGGGATTTTTATAAATTTTAGTTACAAAATGCATATATTGGATGTCTAGTGCCAGTTGCACAGATGAACAGCTGCTTGGCCTCGTTTGCAAAAGTATTCATGTGATTTGACAGGATCTTTGGAAGATGGTTTTAAAAGTTTTTTGGGTTTTCTTTTTGGGGGGGGGAGGTTTTTTTCCTAAACGTAGCTTCTTGATTATAACTCTAAAGAACTAGTAAATTCACCATGATCCAAGAAAATATAAATTTCAGATAATATAATTACACTTCTTATGAAGCTTTAGGCAACTCTAAGTGCATATAATTTAAACTATTTAGTAGGCTGCTGTTTTATGTATTTTATTTTAAAGGGTAAGACTTTTAAAAGGTTAAAAAAATGTTTAAATAGATGAAAAAATGCTTCAAATCTGTGTATGTCCAATCCAGGTAAAGTTTGTGTTAAATGAACTTGTGACAAAATCCAATTTAATTTTTTACAGTCTCTGTACACTTAACTGTGTGAGAAAGCTGATTGGGTAAGTATCAGACACTTAACATCTAACATGCAGTAATGTGTGTTTTAACCTCCTTTTGGTTTCAGAGAAAATGGTAAATACATTGTTGTTTTTTAAATTGCAGTTTGATTATAGTTTTGTTAGGGGAACTTCATTTGACATGGCATCTATTTCTGTTAAATCTTAAATTAGTTCCCTGTGTGCATTATTTTCAGTGATCTTTGTTCTGCGTGCTGTCAAACCAGATAATTTCTCTTTTTCACTTTAGGGTGATTTGAATTGTGCACACCACTCAACCCCAAATGGAAAACTGCAAACAAAGTTACCAAAGAAAAATACTCATTCACCTGAGAAGAGCAGGCACAACTTAGCAACAAAGAACTACGAGCAACCTACAATAGCTTCTAAATCCCGTTCTCCATCTCCATACACAAAAAGACGAATGTGTGAGCTATCAGAAGAAGCCAGGCAACGACTGGCCCATTTAAACCTTGGTCCTTATGAATTCAGAAGAGAAACTGATAAACCTCCATTTGTAGTTAGACGGGTTTGTATTCTCTCCAAAGTGCTTCCAGCTTAAGCTCAGATCAAATATTGTTCTTTCACTAAATACTGCTCCAAAAATTCATTCAGCTTTTAGTTTAGATGAATAATTTTTCTCTCCTCAACAGTCTGTCACATAGTGCTTTAAATGTAAAATTAACTAAAATAAAATTTCTTTTATCTGCGTTAGTAACAGACAAAGATCAAATTCTTTCATGAATATCTTGGTTAAATTCTCTGAGGCCCCATTTCTTTTCTTCCAGCGCACTAGACAGGATAATAGGTGTATAAATTCAGCTTGGAAGTAATTGATATTAGTATTAAAAATTCCTGAATAAGACTTCAAAGAAAGAGTGTCTAGTCACATTATGAACACTTACACTTCCTCTCTTTCAACTTTTTTTTATGTTGGCATTCTATGATCTTTGAAACACTTCCTTTGCTCAGAGCTACATCTCTAACACTTTGACTTAGAGTTCATAACCAACCTGACTTTAGCGCCCGCATAAGGACTTTTTCTAACTGTACGTGAAAAATTGTTCTGAAATTAGGTACTTATTTAAAGAAACTGTGTTTAAGTTAAGCTTTAATACAAGGGGGACAGATTTCCCAGCCTCATGGAGGATCATATTCTCAGATTTTATTTTTCTAAATTTTTCTTATGATTACAACAATCCTTTATTTTTAGAAAGTTACTTTGAATATGTAGGGGCAGAAATGAGATTGTTCTGATTTTGTGCTATGACATTATGATGTTTACAATTCTGGACACGTGTCACAGCCATTGAGAGAATTTAATGTTTAATTAGTTTGCTTCTCACTTTATTTAATTTTTTTTCTAGTTATATACAAATGAATCAATAATATAAAATTTTAGAATTATTTTCCAAGGGGTTTTTTTACGTATAGGTACCTTTGAGAAATTCCATTAGCCTTAATAAGCCATTAATCATTCATCAACCTACTGTTTATCTCTCTCAGATATTTTTTTTTAACTCCTTTTAATCAATTCTTCTGGTTTTTGATCTATAGGTGAAGTTCACAGTTTAATTACAGCATCTTTAAATGCTGATTATTGATTTTGATTGCTTAGTTATGTTTGTATAAATAAGGGAGAAGCTTGTCTACTAATGTACCATATCCTGTCTGTCATGGCCTTTCTAGATTGAGAATGCTCCTTTTAGGGCATCTTTACTGCTGAGGACTCTTTTGGCCTGGAGATTTTGTGTACATGAAGATTAAAATTAGATTATGTTAAATGTAACTTTTTAATTAGGAAGAGATTCAGATCTCTTTTGATACGATCTGGACTGTTTGGAATAGTTATGAGATACTGAGAATTGTTTAAAAATACTGCAGACATTATAGATGAAGGAGAAACTGCATTTTTTTTCTTTGAACAAGATGATATTCAGTGTTTTCTAGACTTTTCTAGCACTTTTTGTTTATGCACAGTAATGCTAATAATACACGTAATATGAACAAAGTGTTGTTTAAATAGTTCTAAATAGTATTTAAATAAGAATAAAATATTTCAGAAAGGACTAGATATGATCTTGTGAATGAAAACAAAAAAATAGGAATTGATACATCTGATACTGAGCTGCTTAACATTATTTTTGCTTCAGGTTGAACTACCAAGTCCTGTTGTTAAACTTCATACCTGGTGTCCCACACGAGAAAGCACTGCAGAAGCCTGGACCAAGGTAGATCATGGTCAGTATTTCCTCCTATAAATCTCATCAATGCTTTTGTTTTCTGCAGTATTTTAGTCAGGTTATTGTCTTTTGTTTTTTTTAATTTATTGTAAGTTATCTATAATGGAGGAAAAGCTGGTCTTTCTTCATAGGAGTAGGAAGAATGCTGAATAAAAGGTGGGTTTGAGTAGTTCTTTACCTCAAGAAACTTGGAACATAGTTCTACATAATATGAAAGGAGGAATAGAAAATACCAAAGCCCAGGCAAGTGCTGTTTCACTCCACTTGTTTTGATGAGTTGGATAGTGGAGCAAATCTGCACCAGTCTGTGGGTGTGTTGATCAGGCTTGGAGTATTGATCATTCTGAACTTCAAGGGCTCTGTTGCTTCAAAAACGAAAAATGTTTATTTCAGCAGTATTTGTGAGTAGTGGATCTGTGACTTACCATTATTAATGAGAATCCAGGATGTGCTCCATTATCTGCTTTGGCATTCATTGGTATCAGTAAGGGTTTACTGATCAGTGAGGGTTTACTCAAAGGTGTGGGGCCAGAAATTTAAAGAGATACCCTAAAACTTGTTTTGATTGCATGTGGCTGGCAATATGAGGATTTTAATGAGTCTCATCAGTATTTGTTTGTTATGTGTGCTCTGCCTCATTTTTATTGCACCTCCTCACTAATTATAATTTGTTATATAGCAAATTATTTTGAACTTGTTATTTTACATTTATTATTCGTAGTGGCACTGGTTGCAGGATTTTAAAGGTTTCACTAGGTTTCACTAGGTTCCCTTTGGGGTCATACTTACCAATCTGTAGTAGCTGGATAATGTAACCAGACTTATTATTGTCTGATACCACTGCATACTTACAAAATCAGTTGTTGGTTTCTGGACAGTGGTTAGGAGACTGAAGTCTACCTCACTGTTAATATCCAGACAATTCACTGGTCACCTGCCTGTGTCTTGAAGCTTAACTGCAACTTCTGAAAAAGACAGATTTCTAGGATTAGACAGTACAGTTTAGTCCTTTTTTTGCTTTTTTTGCTTTCATGAAGGTAGCAAATATAGGGAGTGTCTTTACATTGCTGTGCAGTGTAGAAGCACCTCTTGGGGCTTGGCCAAGCCCAGTATGGACCTAATAGTTTCGCCATGTGTGTTTCCACTTTGTACTCATGTTTGTGGGTCAGTGGTGAGGGAGGGAATGAAGAGGTGATAGGAGGAGAGAGAAGTGGTCATAGGGAACCTTGTTCAGAGATTAGTAAGGTAGTGTCATGTACATGAGAATTTTGGGGAATGGTAGATTGATTTTATACTGATTTAGGCAATTAACAGCTTAACAAAATGTGCCACTTCTGTCTATGCAGAAGATGGTGCATATGCTGATTCATTATTATAAACATTGTAGTCCATTAAATGTGAAGTGATTGTTTTCAGCTAAAGAAAGTGATTGCCTGAAATATTCTGAGGAGACTGTCCAGAATTTCACAATGTGTAATAATGATAATAGTAATAATAATTTGCTTTAGTACTGTTTGGGAGGAGAGGTAAGCTATTTTATAAAAGATTTCATAAAATTTAGGACATTCACATTTTCTTTTGAATTTCTTCTGGGATGCACCTTTTTTATTTTTCCAGATCCTTCTCTTCTCGGCAGCTACAGACCCAAGAAAGCTGAAGTGAGTACTCTGAAATGCTATTGTTTACACATTAGTTTTTTGGGAAGCTCTGAGTGAGAAGGATGTCTTGTATAGGTATTTTTGAAATTTTATCTACTGTAGTATCAAAAGCAAGAAAAGGGACATTTAAAATCTGATCTAGCCCAGTTTAGGCCTGCTGACAGTTATTTACAAATAGAAGAGTGGAACTTAACAGTCTATGAGATACTCATGCCTGCAGGTACAGAACTTTCTTCTCCTTGGCATTAAGGCTTGTGACAAGGCTGTAGAAGAGCCTTTAAAGGCAGTTTGCATTTGCCTTCCCATTCATTCTGGAAGCACACTTCATTCTGGAATTGCATGCAAAGGTAGCATTGGTACAGCTGGCAAGCCACTGCTCTGTTATTTCACATCCTTCCTTTTTCAGATTTTAGTTGTTCTGTGTATTAAATGGATCTGAAGATTGTCAGGGTTCTTTTGGATTTTGGTGTTTTATATTCTTTCCATCCTCATTTGGTTGATTTTGCCTGTGTTCCTGAAGTACTGTAGAAATTGTGGGTTTAGGCATTTAATTATGTAAGCCTCTCAGATTTCCTAATGGCTGGGAAAACTGATGATAAGAGGGAGGAGGAAGGAAGGGGAATTATAAGGTTAAACCTTGATATATGTTAAGTGCACTTTCTAAACTTATATTACCAAGGATTGCAGTTTTGCATACCATGTGAGTCTAATCTGTTGTGCCACTTCTGGATTGTTCCATGGCTGTAAAGGAGAAACTGTAAAGAAAATAGAGACTCTCTACTAAATATGCTAAATACATCTATACATCTTTTTTTTTTTTTTTTTTTAATTTTAAATGATGGCTATTTTAAGGTCATGTCATCTCCCTCATCCCTCTGCTCCCCACATCTTTCCCCCTGCCATGGGAAAATAGCTTTTAGGAGCAGTGGCTGGAGAATGCACATAGCTGAGCTACAGGTTAATTCATCGTGTTCTTGTTGCACTTGTGATTCTCACAAAATCAGGACTGAAGAGAATGTATCTTTTTCTTGCCAGAAATATAATATAGCTTTATTTAAGAGGAGCTGTTTCACAAAGCTGAGGAAAAAAACCCTACAGCCTGGAAAGACCTAATGAATAGCCTAATTATTGTTGATGTGGTTTTGTTGCGGGTTTTGGTTTTTTTCTCAGCATTGGGAAGGGGCTTGTGTAAAAGTCCCCATGCCATGTAAAATGGTGACATAGTTATGAGGAACTATGAAAGGAGTAATAGTATAGTGAAGATTGAATAGAAGATGAGTAGATGGACCTGAGTTTTTCCTTGAGGAACAGCAAATGATGAGGGAAAAAAAAAAAAGTCTAAGAAGGATGAGTCCCAGACTGAGGAGAAGTCTAAGGTTTGTGTTGGTTTAGACTCTCAGGCATCAATCTGAATCGGTGAGATTCCTGGGAAGGGTAAGCCTTCAAGCTGTGCAGCCAAAAAAAGATGATAAAAAAGCTGTTACAGTGGACTTTGACCTAAAATGGCATTAGATACCACAGTCATCTGATACTTGATTTAGTTTAGACCGGGGCTCTTTCTATGAAATGAGGGTCCTGTTCTTTCCTGAGCAGGCAGTTATTCCTGCACGTATGTGCAACATTTAACGTTTTGGTTTGAAAAATAAACCCATGAAAACCATATATCTTGATATTCATAATAAATTTTAGCAATGTTTGGTGGGCTTTTTACAGGCAAAATCTACTCATGGAAAAGGTGTTGACAGTTCCGATGTTTGCAATGAGGATGTGATCTCAGATCCACCCAACAGACCATCCCATTCTTCTGGTTCATTAGAGCATTCAGCACCTCCAGCATTTCAGAAGCATTCTCTAAGTTCTGTGCTAAATCGGTCTTCTCTAAGGGAAAGGTAATGACTTAGTTTTGTTTGTGAAATTCTGGAATTATTAATATAAGCAGATGATAACAGTACTTGCATGACTATAGTTTGCATGTTTGGAGGTGTGCAGGCTGAAGAGCCTGAAAAATCTTTCCCCAACAACTATGTTGTCATTTGACATTTCCTCAGGTGCTATGTTTGTTATCACCTCTCTGCTTAATGATACAACCCTAATATGGCAATGGAAAGGATCAGTTGCTAACCTCTGCAACAACGAAGCCCCAAATTTCAGGCTGCCAATGTCCATCTAAACCAGAGAGTACTTAAATAAATAATCACTGTTTCAGAGGCAATTAGAATCTCAGGAATGTAAATATAGATACATGCTAAGTCATCTTTATGGGAAGTACTTGGAGACCTTTTTTCCTTCTGGCTAGTGTTTGTAAGCACATACCTGTGACTGTGCTGTAGTCAGATGTATGACTAGTGTGCCTAACATGCTTGAGCTAGCTTTAATCTAATCAGTGTATTATTTTCCAATCTTTGTGCTTTATTGACAGTCCTAAGGTTTTGTTTGGTTTGAGCTCAAGTGTGGGCCTCTGCAGCAATTGTGTGTACATTAATTTCTATATTTGCATTCATTTTCTTAGTAGTCTCCACTGACTCCAATAGAAGTGGAGACAGCTTCTAATATCACTTAGTTCAGTGGATTTCAATCCCTGGATTAATATCTTGGGCAAGCCTCATAGCTTCAGTGTTGCATGAGGGTAGAATGGAAGAAATGTCAAAAGCAGCAGATTTTTTCTTGCATAAGTCCTCCAGTCCTTCAAGGAGAGCATTCCCTGCCTCCTGCTGAGTAGAACATGTACTTGGTGCACAATGCTTCTACTGTATGTTCAGTTTAGTAAGTTACTAGACGGTTTTCTGGGAGCAGAAAGCCCATATACAAAGGTGGGCCTGTATAAGCAAATGCTTAAAATAATTGGGAGAAGCTGAGGCTCAAAGAGATGTCCTGTCCTAATGCCGAAGTGTTTCCTGAGGCCCTACTTGGAGATGTACTTTGGTTGCTAGTTCACACATGTTCGAGGCTGTTTCATCCTTGTTACCATTGGTACCTCAGTTAGTCAATGCTCACCGGGTGCATTTTTATAGCCTACACACAGCCTAAAGCTTTTTTTTCAAAATAGAAAAATTGTCTCTGTTTTTTTTCCTTAAAAAGAGAAATGACAGATGGCAGGTGGGGATTGAATTTTTAATACTTGTAAAGATCAAGTTGGTGTTTTAACATCTTCCTCTGCTTGAAAACTTACTTGTTTGTTGTTCAGTGTAATAGTATGTCATGAGAACTGTTACACAGAGATTAGAATGTATCTGGGGTTTGGAGGAGGTTTCTTTGTCACCTTGTCTTCTGACAATGTTTGTGAGTTAGTTACCCATGTCTGGGGAAGAGATACTGTAACAGTGACTTTTTTATCCTTTTTTCAGCTGTACACCTTTTGGGGAGGGGAGGATACATTTTAAAATGCATTATATTTAAAGCTGACTGGGTCCCTTACATTGATAGCGGCAAAGTCTTGTATGTTGTGAGCTGCTGTTACGTGCATAGTAATTTTGTCATCTGTGAGTTAATCTTGAACTTGTCTGAATGTTCTTGCTTCTTCTCTTTATGAGCCCCTCTCTAGAAGAGATTTGCGATCTTGTGAAATTATGTTTTTTCTTCTTATTAGAACAAATGTTCTCAGCGCTTTAGAGATGTAACATCTCTTCATATTAAAGATGTAAGCATTTACTTTTGTCATCATAAAAAATTCAAAATGAGAAGGTAAAGGGCATAGTCTAAAAAATTTGCTCTCTATTTCATGCTGCTGAGATAACAATGGTTTTAGCTGACTGTATACTGAGAGTTTATACTTGGAATGACAAACATGGATCAGAGGTCAGTGTTTGGAAATGCATGCAAACGCTACTGTTCAGATCATAGAAATACAGAGAAAATCAGTACTACTGAAAGCATATCAGTGTTAGTGTATTTGCAAGAATATGGTCTTATCTCGCAGTGTTTGGTGTTCATTTCCTTAATTTTATTTTGAATTACAAAGACAAAGAACTTAGCCTATCCAGGCTATTTTTTTTTAATGCTAGTAAACCCACAGTCAATATGAAACTTGACTCCACACCTCAACCTTTAGTTCCCTTTTTTCCCTTTTTGTAAAAAGAAGTAGTGTGAAGTGAATGGCTGCCTTCTCGGGTGTACCTCGCAGAGCCCTGCCGAGTAGATGTTAAGGCACTGCAATAATTTGCAGTGATACAGAAATGGGGGTCTTGCATAAGGTCCTCTGAGCCCTTTTGTATGCTTTCTAGCAGTTTCCAGTTCCTTTCTGTGAACCTGCTAGAGACCACAAACCAACCCACTCCCCATTTCCACTGAGTTTGTGCCGGAAGCAGAACTGTAAACAGATTTACTGTTGAACAAGGCAGCAAAGTTTTGACTTTTTATTTTTCATAATTTATTTTTACCTTTTTCATTATTTAGGTCACCTAGGGAAAGCATTAGCTGGTGTTGCAGATGACAGCAGAGCGATGTTGCTGTACAACTCTGCTTCCTTCCCATTGTGATTCTAGCTCCTGTGCAGAGCAATGTACATACACATTCTTTAGTTCCTGCCCATGATGTGTGGCCAGCAGTGTGTCAGTGTGGTTTTCTTGCCCCACTGTCTTGATGTTTGTGCATAGATAAGTGTCCTGTGTGCTTTGTGAAAGAGCATTAGCACTATGTTCTCTCAATGCTGCTGCAGGAAAGGAAAATTCAAGTCCAGTGCTTGCTTTCCTGGTGTGTGTACATCCTCATACACTCCTAGAAGACGGTGTTTTTCTTGGGGGCTTAGAAGCTAAGCCTTCCTTGCAGCACTGAACCCTGCAGCAAAGTATCTTTTGTAAAGAAAAGGAAAAATAGTGAGATGGATTCTGTAAGGTAATGACAGAAGTCCTCTGAATGGAGCTATGTGCTGGCACCAGAGAAATCCTTTTCTCAAGAGACTACAGCAATCATAGGAGTATTTGACCGTTTCTGTTATGTTGAGTGGCAAAACTACTTCTCATGCATTCGGGATCAAAGGATTCTTTTTCCTACTCTGGAAATGGCAGACTTTTGCTTCCAAAGTGAAGTGCAGCTCGATGTCTTTTTATGTCCTCCTGGTTATATGGCTGACATGTGATCTTAACTACTATAAAATTTAACAAAAACCTAACTTCTGTTTGAAGAAAGACAGAGGTTAACTGTCTGGATCAGATGCCCTTCTATAATATTCCTCTATTGGTTTACTATCATCTTTTTATATTATCTTTTTCCAAGTACTAGGGAAATACCAGCATAAAGTTAGATATTACCAATGATAGATATAATGATAGATATTAATAGTTAGATATTAATGAAATGCTAGATCCTACACTAAGTCCTTGAAAATTCCAGTTAACAGAAGCTTTGACTTCAGTGATCTTAAAATATGTCACCCCAGGATCCTGGATGCTAGTTTTGTTGTGTAGCAAAATCCAGACACGAGTAGTTCACCTAATATTTTAGAGAGTGGTGTGCATCCTAAGACAGGGTTTACTTCTGTGAGAGTGTATGTTTAAGATCTGAGAACCTTCTTCTAAGAAGTGGAACATTTTGCAATTTAGCAGACTTTTCAGGAAAAAAGTTTGCTTTAAGGGGAGGTTGCAACTAGGTTTCCTGTCCATTTCTAGCCATCTAGAAGTCATCATTTCTGATTTTTTGGAATTTAGTTTGGTAGTAAGGTCATTCTTGAATCTATTGTGTTTGAATCTCACCCCTTAGGGTAGTGTACTTATTTTGTATTCTTTAAGTTAACTTCTGGAATCAGCACTTGAAGATCAGTTATTTCCTCTTGTATTCTGCAAAACTGATTAGTACCTAAGCCTTGATTCATATTTTTGACCAACATCTGTACAATTTTTCATCTTCACTGGTTGCTTTTGCTGCAGCAGTAAGTAAATTTGAAATTGATTGCTGTCAAAGCTGTTTTGTGTATAAATTAATAAATTCAGAGAAGATAGATGGTAACGGAAAAGCTTCCAAAAAATAATAAGGAGGTGCAGCCCATTTATGACATTCTGATGATTTAGCACCAGAATGACTTCAACCTTTTTGGGGCAACTGCTCAGCTGGACTATTGGTATTCCTAGAAATCTCGGAAGCTGTCTGCCACTTCAGTTTCACTTTTTAGATGAGGATGATGTATCTTGCCACAGTTTTAAGCGCTAGATATGAAACCTTAGGAGGCAAAAGAAAGCATTTCCATATTTAAAAACTCAGCACTGAATGTATCTCTAGTGGTTTAAGGCCTAACTGTAAACAGGGCTTTTGAAAGTAAGTGAAACTGTATAGAAAGGATGGGGAATTTTTACTTTTTTTTCATTTCTTACTGAAGAAGGAAAGCAAATGGGTACACAGCTAAGCTGTCAGCTACTGCTTACAAATATTTAAGCTTCCGTGCTTTGATTTAAGGCATTGTCTGTGTGTAATTGTTTTTGCTTCAAAGTAGTATCCTGGCATTGTGAAAACAGCCTACTTCCTCCTCTTCAAATATTGTGAGAACATAAGGATTTTTATGTTGGTGTATTTTCATTACAATTCAGGAACCAGTATGTACCAATATAGTCTCTAAAACACTTTTGTGCTGCATCTACACTAAGGGCCATAGCCATCAAGCATTTTAAGAAAAAGCAAAACAAAATTGTGTCCTTTACTAAGTCGACCAGTAAAACTCTTCAGTATAGCCCAGCCTTTCTATTGTGCCTCCATACAGACCAATATACACTGAGAACCCAAGTTCATTGTACTGAATTACCACTTCATGTCCTCTTAAATGAGAATAAAGCAACTTCTCCACTTACTGTGAAAGCTGCATAAATGCCTACTTGGATATAAAATCTGGGAGGGTTTTTTTTTATTTCAGAATTAAATATATTTGGTTTCCTCAAGAATCTCTCTTATTCAATGTATAAGTTCTTACAGATTGTGTTTTTTTCAGGTTATACTTAGCTTTAAGAGCTCTTTCTCCCTCTTCCCCCCAATTACAGTAGCGTTTCTCCAGGCTGGTACTACAGTACTTCATTGATTTCTGTCCTCTGATAGTTTGTCCTTGTATGTGGTTTTGCTCAGCATGAAGTCTGTGTCTTTGAAGTTGATGAATTCTTCATGGAGGCCACATGCACCGAGTTGTTCACAAGGCTGGGAGGTGTGATGGTGGGGGAAGGGGTCATGATAGGCATTGCAAATGTTCTGCAGTAGGCTTTTGCATTAATCCTACTGATATGAAATGTATTAGTATCTCCTGCTGAAATGTGATATTAACATTTTTGCTGTGTGCAAGTGGATGATTGGATTGTCTGACATTTGAAAATTCCTATTTATTACAGCTCTCAAGTTCGCAAGCTGCTGTTTGACTAGAGTACATGGGTGGATGTATCCTGTTTGTATTTCTAATGGAGTATTTCATCCTAATGGATAAAATTATACATGAAAATAACTTTAATCTTTAGCACAAGATCTAGGCTGTCTTGGCTGCTTTTTTTTTTTCCCATCAAGGTAGATGTTGTCTGCATGACCTTAAAAAAATCCTCATCTCATAAAAGAAAATAAATGCCTTTAGTCACATTACAAGGGAAAATGGTTCTGTTTCCTTGATCAGACTCGACACAACATCTTTGAAATTAATCTTGAGAAGTTCTCTGATTGATCTGGCTTTTTCTAGGTCACTGAGCTATATTTCCAAAGTGTTTATACAATCTATTGGAATCAATAAACAATTTAAACTGATGTAACTGCAGAATGTTTGCAAGTCCCAGGGAAAATTGAAAGTATGACAAAGAATACAGCTGTAGAAGTTTATTTCGTTTATCAGGACAAACAGTCATTGAAATGAAATTACTTTCTTTTCAACATTGCAATGTGATAGTGACACCTTAATCACATAAATAAGTAGCTAGTCATTTTAAAAACTTGTTACTGGTGATTTTAGCCAAATGGAATTCCTTTATTTATACTCTAAGAAGCTGTGCTAGAAAGCCTGTTTTATAAAATATTTCCAATAGAAGAGTTAGAATATCATAAAAAGGTTTTACTTCAAATTATGGCTGTTACATTTCAGGCATGATTTTATTTTAGTTTGAGTTTTGGTTGGTGTACATATTAACATTATGACTTTAAATGTGGATTGGACGCTGTAGTTATTACTAAAATTATATAATAACAATACTAGAAAAGCTAATTAAAAAGAAGCCGATACTGGTTTTAATCACACTTAAGGCTTTTTTTTGTTGTTGTTGGGGGTTTTTTTTGTGAATTCAATTTGGGGTATGTGCAAGTGGCTAACGTTTCTTATACCACAGCGCACACTAGTGGATTGATCAATAAAATCATCTGAAGAAAAAAAATTTAATAGTTCTTGAATTAAGTACTTAAATCTTCTTCTTCTTCTTGCAGACATAGCCATGTATTTTCTAAATGAATACAATAGCAACCTGGGTTTTCTTTTTTCCAAAAGTAAATACATTTATCTCCAAGGATATTTGTAAATTTAAGATTAATAACAATGATCTGAAATCTTACATACGAATTTCATAAAATTTATTTCCCAAAGGCAATCTATTCCAACTCTCTTCTCAGTGCCGGCAACCTGGATGTTGGAAGAACAGCAACTGCTCTATAAATAAGAAAATGCCATGACTTCATGGGTCTATCTTTTGTTTGTCAAATGGGAAATGACTCACTCTTACTGCATCTAGGATGCAGATTTTTAAACATGCATTCAGAGGTTCTGTAATATTAGTGTTTGTAAATGCCAATGGGAAGTCATAAGATGATAGTAGCACTTCCACCCGTTTCCTTTACCTCTCTTTAAAAAAAAAAAAAAAAAACACATGCATGGTAATGCAGTACATCAAACTGGGTTTGACTGTGTTATGGAAATGAATGTTCCTGCCTGCTTAACGCACTTAAACTTCTGTTTCTTTAAATGCAATGCTTTCCTCCCCTAATCAAATTCACAAACCATTTTGCTTTCTTTTAGAAAAAGTTATATGAGATCTTTTAGTGCAACAGATCGTTAGATTCTAGTATGCAAAAGAATTGAACAGTATGGATTTGCCATACATGCTGTTGGGTTTGAAATTAATTGTAAATGTTCAGGATGCTAATATGAATGTTACAGCCAGCTTCGTGAAAATGGTTGCCTGTAATGATCCAAAGATAAACAATGTTAAATGTCACTAGAAATATGGAAAATACATCCCTCTATAGATTATATGATTCATCCTTCCAATATTGTGTCATTCCTTGGCACCCTTTCTTGAAGAAAAATAGAAGCATTCAGAAATAGATTATTTGATTTAAGGAAATTCATAAATAGGCTGAAAGTGTTGGGGCTGTTAAGAACAGAGAGAGATATTTCGGAACGGTAAACAATGGTAAGTGAGTCCAAATAAGTGGATTAGATGCAAAAAAAATAGGAGAATGTTACTCAGAAGCAGACAGCTGGTCACTTTCTACTTATATCTCTATCCCTGTGGTAATAGAAGGAATGAACCAAAAGATTGGTTCATTCAAAGAGCTCCTTGCCCTGCCTGTAACCTTCAAGGCAGCCTGGCACTTCCCGTTTTCAGGATTCTGCTTCCATTAATCTTAATGTTGCCAATTTACTTGTTTTAGACTGAAGCTTTCTGTGTGTATTTGGTTTGTTCTTTTTGGAAGGAGCTGTAGAGTTATGCAGTTGTACTGAAATTTCTGGAAGTTTGATGAAGGTAAACTCAGTCAGGCACAATCAGATTGGGGATTTCAGAGTGATAGACTGGGAATAATAACACAGGGAATGTGATAAATTGGAGAGAAGAGGGCAGGCGGGCTTGCAGTCCCAGGCTCACAAACCCATCCAGAGCCCACTGTAGAATCTCACGGCTCAGAGTCATGATGTTTCTCCAGTGCATCAAATTTGTGAAGCAAACTATCAAAGCATGTCACTGTTTCTTATGCTTCTTAATCCACCCAGAGTACAGCAGCCAGTACTGCTGTTGGCTGTTGTTCCATTACCTCAGATTGCAGCGGTATGGCTTGCCAGCTCGCAGCTTGCCTGGTGATCTGTATTCCTATTAGCATGATACCACATCATGAGTTTTTATTTTCTTGGTGCAAAGTCAGGTTCTCAGAGGTTGGGAAGCATTGAAAGGAAGATGCACAATCTTGATCTAGTGCCCTGTTTCTATCCACTGTGATGAGATTGTGTAAGTAAACATTTCATAATTTCTCCCCAATATTTTTTTTTCCTTATGTTGATCTCCCTCCCCTCTTTTTCTTTAAATAATACATTTTTGAGTGTACTAACATGTGGTTGATGTGTAAACGATCCTATTCTTAAAATCTTAGTTGCCTTTCATAAGTCTGAGAATAACTATTGATACGAAATTTCTGAAGGCTTCTGAACTTTCTGAGAAGGATGAGTTGGCTTTGGTTTTTTTTCAGTAAAGTGGAAAAAGTGTGCTGCAAAAAATGAAATGGTAAAATCCAAAAGTAGCTGTTGGTTTTAAGTCACTCTTATCAAGCAAGCTACCTCATTTTTATTGAAGAAAAGCAACTTAAAATTCAGTACCATCTTGTGAAATAAAATTGTGTATTTGCAGGTTTTTTAACTCCATGGGCTTTCCAATTTGCACACGTTGGGGTTATCTTCCTGATAATTTATTCCAGTGAAAAGAGTTTTGTGTGTAATACTTGCCTTAAAAAGAGGAAAATGAAGCTTGATCACTGGGAACAGAATAACTATAGAGCTTTTTTATTCTTTAGGGACAATAAAAACATTATGGAAATATTACGCGTTGCAAAATCATCAACGTTTTCTATTTTTTGTATTTTCTGTTGCTAATGTGGTTGCATATGATTTGTGCACTGATTTGAAATGTTTCTTTACTTGTATCCCAGAGGAGGAAAAGAATCAAATCTAAACACTGTGTATGTTCCAAATAGAAGGAAGCAATGCATGCTTCATAATTAAAAAAAACTTAATCTGAGTCAAAAGCATGTTTGATCTTTTCAACTAGAAAATATTTCTTCTGTTTGTTTTCCCTCTTCCTCTTGCAGATTTAGCTCTAGTTGGCCTTCACCAGCAAATGGAGATGAGATCCATAAAAGAGTGAAAAATATTTTAAGGACACACAGTGCTAGACAGCGCCTAATTTTTGTAAGTTTGACTACAAACTAAATCCTTTATTTTCTCCAAGATGGCTGAGGAAGGGAACTGTGCCTACAGTCTTGGATTTATTATAATGTTGTCCTTTCAGGCAGCTTTCATTGTAGAAATATGGATTCAGTATATAAGTTGAACTGTTTCATAATGATTTCAGTAGCCTTCTTTATGTTTAGCATTTATGGACAGCTGGTATAGGTAACCCTCTCATGGGTTATTAAGGACAATTACATTTTTTTTTATATCTGTTTCTCCATTTCTGATTTAATCAAAGACTATGTTACAGATCTGTAGAGCATTGAGAATTAACACGTTGTGTAGCTGCGCATTGGCAGCTGCTTGTGTCCAGCTGTTTGTAGAGCTAATATTATTCTTTAGATGTGTGCTTTTTTCCCTTAATTACCTGGCTTTGTCCGTGAGTCTGATGGAATCTCGAAGTGTGGTTTTTAGACAAATAAAAATTTTTGATACTGCAGTCTGGAGAAACCCAGTTATGGCATAGTATCTCCCTGACCAAAGCATTGTACAAAGTGGAGAGCAGTGACGAGTGATGTTCCTCGGGGCTTAGTGTTGGGGCCAGCGCTGTTTAACATCTTTGTTGGTGACACGGACAGTGGGATTGAGGCACCCTCAGCAAGTTCACCGACCACACCGAGCTGTGTGGTGCGGTCGACAGGCTGGAGGGAAGGGATGGCATCCAGGGGGACCTGGACAGGCTGGAGAGGTGGGCCCGGGCAAACCTCATGGAGTTCAACAAGGCCAAGGGCAAGGTCCTGCCCATGGGCCGGGGCAATCCCAAGCACAAATACAGGCTGGGCGAGGAGTGGGTTGAGAGCAGCCCTGAGGAGAGGGACTCAGGAGTGTTAGTGGATGGAAAACTGACTATGAGCCAGCAATTTACGATCACAGCCCAGAAAGCCAACCGTGTGCTGGGCTGCACCCAGAGCAGTGTGGGCAGCAGGGCGAGGGAGGGGATTCTCCCCCTCTGCTACGTTCTTGTGAGACCCCCCTGCAGTGCTGGGTCCAGCTCTGGGGGCACCAACAGCAGAAGGACACGGACCTGCTCGAGTGGGGCCAGAGGAGGCCACGAAGATGCTCAGGGGGTTGGAGCAGCTCCCCTGTGAGGACAGGCTGAGAGAGATGGGGGGGTTCAGCTGGAGAAGAGAAGGCTCCGGGGGAGACCTTACAGCATCCTTCAGTACTTAAGGGGTGCTACAGAAAGATGGGGAGGAACTCTTTATCAGGGAGGGTAGGGATAGCATGAGTGATTATGTCTTTATACAAAAAGAGGGTAGATTTAGATTAGATATAAGGAAGAAGTTCTTTCTTGTGAGGGTGGTGAGACACTGGCACAGGTTGCCCAGAGGAGCTGTGGCTGCCCCATCCCTGGAAGGGTTCAAGGCCAGGTTGGATGGGGCTTTGGGCAACCTGGGCTAGTGGAAGGTGTCCCTGCCCATGGCAGGGGGGTTGGAACTAGATCATCTCTATGGTCTCTTCTAACCCAAACCATTCTATGATTCTGTAGTTCTATGAAACTGAGTAACAAGTTTGTTGATGTGCAAAACCTTAGCATCTTTAAGTGTAAGATGAGAAAAGAGAAACTTAAGATAAAAGGATATAATGATGACAGGTAGGTAAGATTAAGATTAGGAGCTGTGATGAAATTGTTATTTTTGTCTGACAGTCTATACAGAAATATTATTGGTCAGTTAGAAGAGACACAAGTCTCTCAAAGTGGAGAAAGACATCTTTTTTGCTTGTTTCTCCTCTTAGAAAAATGAGTGGTGACAGCAATCTGCTTTTTAACATTGCTGCAATTTTTAAGTTACTGCTTTCCCCAATTGTCCACCTTTCCCCTCTGACTTATTTTACTGTATCAGTGGGAAGCATGATAAAGATTGAGAGCACCCTGCCACCCCATCCCCACCTCACACTTCAGCACAGGAAGGGCAGGCGTGACACTAGTGCACTGGCATGTGAGCTGTGCTGATGTATTGACTACAGTAAAGCCATGGCAGAGCGCAGGGGCAGAAGGGAAGGTGGGTTTTTTTCAATCCGCTGCTGCAAGATGTACTGAAGAACATCTGTCTTAGCTCTGAAATCTCAATTTATTTATTTATTTCCCTAAATTTAGTTATCCTGGGGAGCTCCTGATGTTGCCTGTGTGCTCTCTTAATCTGATTATTTTCTCATTTTGGTTCAATCTTCATTTTTAGCTTAGTTGTTGTGCTTTTTGTTTTAAACTGAAAAACCTTTTCTCGGGCATGCTAAGACTGTTTAATCTAGTCCATGCTGTACCTCCCTGAGTTGTATACAAATGTTATGATCTTGTGAGCTGCTGCCTCTCAAATAAAAGATGCCCATCACATTTTTCTGTGCTTCAGCCACTCCAAAATAGGTACAAATCATGTCAAAGGCTTCTCTGATGTTTCAATGAACTTAAGATAACAAATTGGACTTCATGACGGTCCATCACCTACATGTAATGAAAGTTTGCACAGCCTGAACTATCTGCAGTGGTCCTTGACTACTTTCCTTGAACAGTAGACCATGACTTTATGATAAAAGATTTACTAGTTTGTTAGGAGAGCTGGATGGCTGGTTACACGGTCTCCATACAGTCATAAAGACTATTAAATATAATAATGGGTAAAGGAGAATTTGATGATTTTCGTCTTATTTACTTATTTTACTTATATAATTTAAAACATTCTACTCTAAAATGACTTACACTATGCTGGTATTGACTTGTTGCAGCTATATTACACAAATACACACAAATTTGCAAGCATGATGTTAGAATCTTACAGCACGGTACTTTCTGTTGGCTTTCCGTTAGCGTACCTTGTCACTTCCAGTATGGAACACTTGCTGAATACTCACAAGGATTAATGATCAGAGATTATGCTTTTCTATTTCCTCTCCTGTTGGAAAACCTCATGTTTCTGCCCTAAAAAATGAGATATCGGGGTATTGGGTAAGATTTTTCAGCCTTTAATTACCAACCTGGTCAGAGCAATACTGGAAAAGAACTGTTTTTCTCAGTCCATTTTTTTCCACAGAGCAAAAGGAATAGGAGGATGTTACAGAGAAGTCTCATGGTGTTTGTGTACAGCTACCTTGTGAAAGCTGTGCTAACAGCAACTGACCTGCTTAAAAAAAAAAAAAAAAAAAATCAGGTCTGCTTGCAGTGAGTTGTGTAAAATACAACAGGATTGGTTGTGTTTCCCCAGATGGCCCAAAATCTAGGCTGTGTTGTTACGCAGTGGATGGATGAGCTAAATGGGTCATCTTGAAAGTAGAGAATAGTAAAGCAAGTGCACTGGCAATGTAGTGAGTAGATTTTGGCTCCAGTCTGGATTCTCTTCCAAACTTTGAAAGGTTACAAAGTCTCTCTTACTCTGTTTCATTCCAAGGAGCCTAATGCTAAATAACTATTCCCAGAAGCATCCAGCTGTGTTTTCCAAAATTTCGTTTCCATAGTGCTCTGTAAAAATAGTGTGACTGGAGCTCTGCTACAGATTCCTTAGGGTGTCCACTGTAGCTTTCTGCTGTGACGTTCTGACAATATTGTAATGTTTCCCTCTTTCTTGCTTTTCAGAACATAATTTGCCTCTGGCAAATGCTGTGGTTTTATTTACCACTGTACCCCATTTCCTTTTCAGTGCTTTGTTGTCTGTGACTGCTGAAGGAGGAGTTTTCCTGTTTACAAACACACTTCTTACCTTGTATTTCACCACAATAAATTGTCTTGGGTTTTTCCTCATCCATATGCCTGCCATTTAGCTCGCTCTGCATCTTATTGCCATCTACTACTATATTTATTGTCTTTTCTTCCAGTTATTTCTTCTATAGCATAAAAGATTATTTTGTTTACTAATCCTTACAGCAATTGGTTTCTGCTGAAGCTGTGAAAAAGAGGTGATCACTTAGTATCACCTCTTAAGTAGTGTCTTTGCTCTTCAGAGTACAGTAAACGTGGTTGTGTATGGTGGAATTTCTACCATCCTGTCTCAGGTGAGCATCTGGCTCCCTGCACATGAGGTGTTTTGTTTCTTACATACCTAAGAGGGCAAATATGAGTTAATTACTGTCTAGATAGCATTTGGAAGGTAAGACTGCTTTCTAGAGACTCCTGAGAATACTACTGAAGGGTCATTAAGTGTATCATAGATTTTTTTTTTTTAAAGTTGGGTAATCATGTTCTCAGACCTCTGTGTAGAACCAAAGTATTCAGATGTATAGAATGCTTCTGTCTGGTAAAATGCATTCAATGGATAATGATAGCTCATGATAAAAGCTAATAAATAGTAAGTTTTAGGTTCTTTTTCCCCTTTTCTGCAAGAATCAAAACGCATTGAGCAGTAGGTTTCATAGTGTTTTACCAACGTTGTTTGTTGAAGATAATTGAAGCTTGTGCTGTCTGCATAGTTCTCTAGATCTGCACTGTCAGAAATTCTTTCCAGTTTATTACCTGAAAATTATTAGCTGAATTGTACTGAACTTAATTAAAAGTGTTAATAAATGGCATTTGTCTCATACTTTGTCCCTTTCTCCCTCAAGAAATGTAAGCACTTTAATAGTCTTCTACTAAATGGAAAGAAAGTATTTTTGAAATGAGATTATTGTAATCAGAAACCAAGATAATGAGAATTTGATTTCTGTTTTTTTTAGGATGAGACTAACTCATCAAAAGACTTGACTAAGACAAGAGCATCTTCGCATAAAGCGCCCTTATCCCTGAGTGAACTGCAGAGCAGGTATGGAGTTTTTCTCTGACCAAGACAGAACAGCCATGCTCATGATATTGCCCTTTAAATTTAGCTAAAAATTTCTCTTCGTATTTTGAGCTATGTAATATATTGCACTGGGCAAAGACTTCTGTAGGAGTTAGTCCTACCAAGCTTTTTCACCTTAAAGCAAAATACGGTTAACTATAATTATGCCTTTCATGCTGTTTGGCAGTGTGTCAGTGTAGTCTTCAGTAAAACACTGATTTTGGAACTGGACTTGGTCATAAAAATTATATTTGGGCAGTAGTTTTTAGATTTTATCAACCAGAGAGCAAATGTCACTTCAAAAATAACCAATTGGTTGTTTTTTTTCTTAAAACTACAGGAGTGCAAAAATAAACTGAAGTTTATTTAGTAATATGGTTTGGGGCTGTTTTGTTGGTTTGTTCTTTCTTTTCCAAAACACATTTGGAAAAGAGAAGTATCTTAAAAAAACACAGCAAATATATATAGTATGGTTTAGTGATTCAGCATGCCATATTTCAGAAGACATCTTGAAAACCTGAGGTCTTCAAAACCTGGTTTAAGTGGGTTAGTTATTCTGTGCACTCCTCACATATATGACTAGGGTTTCATTTGAACGTTTACTTAAAATACACCAATTGAACTAATTTTGACAACTTCTGTAGTAGAAGTTATCAATGTGGGTGTTCTCTATGTACACACACGGTATTTTGTACAACATTTTAGGTACTTGCTGGAGGAAAGATACAAAGTCATGTAAAACATTTTTTGGGTTACATGGCTTTTCTGCTTTTCTTCATAGTAAGAGAGAAGTCCTAAAACTGTGGTGCTAAATTTGAGAGTGCTTGACATTAGGAAAAAAAGGGTTTAATTTGATAGTTAAATGTGATGCAGTATTTTGTAACAAAGGCTTCCTGAATCACCAGTGTATACCACTGAAAGGAGGGTAATTCGATTTGGATGTAATAGTCAACTTCTGCTTGCAATTAGTAAGCTCAGAAAATTTCATTTATGATTTATTGGCTTTTTTAAAAATTCCTGTAATTTGTAGTCACCTCTGCAGGGGATCTAGTTAGTCAGATTTTCATATGTATGTGAAGTTGCTACTGGCGTTGTTAGTATTTCTATACCTGTGCTCACTCCTGTATTCTCTGTGTAGCCTTTTTGCTCCCTTATCCTTTGTCCTGACAGTTGCTGCAATTAAATTGTGTAGGATGTGTTTGTGAGAGAGAAAGTGCAAGTTTTTGTTCTGAGGCAGCTTTGGGACTTTGAGATTGATGCTGAAACTGCAGACTGTGAAAAAAAAGAAAAAAGAAACCCTAATACTACAGAATCATGGGATACGAAATGTGGTACTCAAGTTGGGAGAGGACTGCTCCTTGGGTTTAGAGGCTGGTGGCACTAGTCCCATTCACTGAAGGGCAGGACATAAAAGGACTCGAGGACAGTCTGATTGCTGAGTGTTTGCCACAGTGCTCATAAACAGGATACAAGGACAGAGACAGAGTTCATAGAAGGACATGGTACTGTCGACCAAATGTTGGCAGTAAAGTAGATAGATGATTGAAAACCACTGGGAGTAAGGAAAAGGACCGTGTTTTCTGAAATATTTAGTATATGATTCACTCAGAAAAGAACTTCTGGGACTCTTAAAGGAGATGTATGAGGGAACAAAAGCATATGACAGGTATTTCAGAGCAGGGAGTTGCGTGCAGAAATCCTGCTGTTAATATGATTTGTGAGTGTAATTCCCAGATTGCTTAGCTCGAGTTGTCAGCTGGTTTCCAATTGAGACAGGAGGAGGACTCTTCCCTAGCTTGGCTGTATCTTTGTCCTCACTGGTGCTATCTCATGTGCAAGGACTGGCTAAAGGAAGTACATACACACACACACACACACACACACACACACCCCCTCCAAAAAAAAGAAGAGAAAATTAAGCTTATGTCTTTTTTTATGTCTTTGTCAGTACCAGAATAAGGAAATTGTGAAACTTACTGTTGTTTTTTGAGTCTTTCCTTTCCTGAAGTTGAAGTGGTTAGATCTTGAGTGTCTCTATGTAGATTAAACTTTTAGTAGAAGAAAAGACAAACATAAGGCTGACTGCCGAAAATGGATTCCAAGGAAAAGAGAGTCCAAGCTGTTTGTGTATAGTTACAAGTGCTGCTCCTAGTGCCATGCTTATTTGTTGGCCTGAGAATTCTCCATCGGAAGTGAGGTAACACAGACTGCAGAAAGGAGGAGGTAAAACTTCAGTTGTTGGTGGGTCCCCAGGGTATTGACTTGTCTACATTTAACACAGGCCTGTGTAACCTCTCTGTTGATTTTGCTGTTTGGTAGGTTGGTTTCTTTGTGTCCAAACTGTGAAAGACAGTTCACCCTCTCCAGGATGATAAACCAGTTTAAATTTGCTTCATGCTGTTGACTGACTTTACATGTTGGAGCTTTTTTGAAAAAGTGTGAAAGTGGCTTTCTTCCCTTTTTAATATTGGAGCTACATAGAGATCTTGTTGCTTTATGTGGTATAGGTTGGCATTGCCCTAATTATTTCAATGTAAGAAATCTAAAAGCAAAAGCTTCTTCCTTCTTTTGTTTTGCATGGGACAGTGGAAGCTTAGAAATGTGAATTTAGAAAACTGATCCTACATCTCCCTCTTCTCCTCTCACCATTTTCCTTTCTTAAACTGAAAATCTTGTGTTTTGATGCACCTAGCTAGAAGTATAATTGTGAGTCATTTGACATAAGGTTTCTTTAAGTTTTGTCACAGGTGTTTACTGATATTAACTGGAAGACAAAGTTTTAAGTACTGGTTTGTCCACAGTAGATTGATTAAATGATATTTATATAAGAAAATGTAAAGCTTCTCTGTGAAATGTAATCCATTTCCTAAGTGAAGATGGTTACTCTAAGCTTCACATCTCCAGTTTCATATCCCAGACTGAGAACATTCACAAAAGGCTGAAGATAACTCAATCCTAATTTTTAAGTGTCTTAAGTGCCTAAGTCTCTGAGCAGATGTGAAAAATGTCACCTCAGTGGTCATTTTTTGCTTATGAGTTTTGAGCTACCTCTTTCATTCTTTGTTACAGGAAAATGGCTCATTTCATTAGATGACATAAGCCTTTGTTTTGAAAGTTTCAAGAGAAGGCAAATAGTCCTGAAGTTTAGACATATACACTTCAGATTTGTCAGTCTTTTGTAATGATTTTCAGAGAATAAATTTTACTTCATAGATCCAGGAAATAATTTCTCAAAGCAACTGAAATATGAGACTGTATTTGTGTTTAGTATTACAACAGTGACACAGAAGATGGGGTGGGGAAGGAACACTCGATTGCCACTATATCATAATGTATTTGGTAGAATACTTAATCCAAGATGCTTCTGATAGAGCACTTTGCAGCTGCAACCACAGTAATTTAATATACCTCTGATAGATTGTCTTCATATTGAAATAGCTGCTTGTGGTTTCATTTTGACCTTCAAAGGACACAAAAATCCTACTGTGTTGCTCTTGCATAGGCTTAGTGCCTAGTCACACTACCTATCAAAATACAGCAAAATTACTGCATGCTCTTTGAAAATTAATTCTTTATTTGGGAGGTATTACCGGGTGCACTCAGATAAGTGGGGGAGAATCTGTGTGAATTAATAACATGGGGCTCCCATTTCTTAGAAGTAGCTCCAGTGCAGGTTTTTTATCAATTTGTGAAAGGTAATCTGTGATTAGCAGCTCTGCATTTGGATTTCTGGTGGTTTTGTGCTTCTGATTCCTCTTCTTTATCTTGATTTGATCATTATTTCTTATCTTCTTTCTGTTGACAGTTCACCAGTGCATCAGAAAACTACTGTTCACTTGAATAATGGTGAATATTGGTCTAGTCGTGCGGCCGTATACAAGGGGAAGCCTCACAGAGTGATCTTTGAAGAGAGTCTCGAAAAAATATACAGAAACATGTACCGAAAAGCTTCTGGCACTGTTTCAGACCAAAAAACACACTCCTGATAGTAATTCACCTGGAAACGCACAGTACACAGTGTTCATATTTGTAATGAAACCTATTTTTATGTAACAAATATTTGTGCTCTGTTTTTAAGGTGGAATTATGGTTGGGCCGGGTTTTGGAGATACAGGGGTTTGGCCTGTGTTGCCAAAAGGGAACTATTAAAATCCTCCTGCTCCCCTGCCTCGCACCTCCCCTCCTCCTCCCCCAAAAAAACTCAGCAACTGAGCCCCTTCATGGTTAAGCACGATGTTGTTGCTCCTTTGAGACTATGAAAAGGTAATCATTTGAAGACTAATAGGTCTGCTGGACACGCCTGTCTGACATAACTCAGGTTTCAGCTGCAGCCATTTCTTATTAAATAATTAAAGCTATTTAGTAATATAACCAGAATTGATTGAAGGAGCAATATGTCCTAGTGTTCAGACAAAGGGTCTAAAGATGAAGGTGAATGTGAGTGTTGATTTAAAAGCATCTTATCTAGGACAAAGGGAATTGTTTTCTAGAAAATTGCCTTTGGATTGTTTATTTTTGAGAAGGGTAGAAACTGATACTGACCTATAGACACACTTTCTAAGTAGTTGCAACCACCTTTAGTCACAACTTTTCTAATACTGTCAAATTTTAAAAGAAACCACCCAGCCCAGCAGCCTTTGTATCAAAAGAAAGGTCATCTTCACACACCCTGTGCATTTGAAAGTTTCCAGGTTCTCTTGAATGCAGCCATGACATTTGCCAGTATACTTGTAATTTTAAAAAATATGAATAAGAAAGGAGTGCAGAGGGGAAAAGACTAGAGCTAGTCAGCAAGCTCCTCATATACCCCGTACAGGCCGTCTGAAGTTCCTGCATCACAATCCCACCTAATTTGGAGCTTGTCCTTCCCGGTCTGCTGGGATCCTGTTGGCAGAAATCTCATCGTTTTTGCTAAAGGCCACCAAATGTTCATCAGCAGTTTGATGCTTTCCCTGGGGATGGAACCTTTTCAGCCTTGCATTGAACAGATCCCACATTAGCAGACCGGGGCAAATTGCCCATCTACTGAAAAGCAGAATGTTTTAAAAGGGCAAGAGTGTCCATCTCCTGCTTCCTTTCAGAATGGGGGGGGGGGAACAAATGCCTGTTCTGGCTCCTTCCCTGACTGAGCGAACAGATTCAGTTACACCAGTGCCATTTTACCTGTTATGATTGGATAAAGGATGAAGCTAGCAGTACAGATGGCAGAACATATGACTGTAACCTGCCAGCATGCCTAGATAAACAAAAAGTTGGTCTACTCTGCCTTCCATCCTTTAATGCTGAGACAACATAATTGATTTGAGAAAGCAGTTGGTGAGCAATTATGCTAGTGGGGAGGCACATTGAAAGGCTGTGTGCTTCTGTTTCAGGCAAGGGGACTCTCAGAGGAAGTGTCTTGCATATAGACATTTCTATTCCTTGTAACTGTTAAACCAGTTGAAGTGGGTTAACACTGGTAACTTCCTGTCCCTGATGCCATTTAGCACATTAGTGCTTTCAAAGGGCATTAGTAGCACAGTCTTATGCTATGGGTAGGTGTTGAGTCACTCTGTGAAGTAGCAGTACACTTTTTTTGCAGAAGTGAGAAGTCGAACTTACCCAAGCTGTGCCACTGAAGGCATGGTGGCCATGGAGTATTGTGCTGCTGGTACCTGGTATTCATTCGTGAGCCTGTTCCTGTCACCCCATATTATTCCATAAAGAAACAGTTCTTCCTCCCTGCTGTTCAGGAAAGTAGGTATATTCAGATGGATCCTTAATAAGCGGGACATATTCTGAGAGATCCTTTCCAAGCTTTTGCTTTAAAATGTTATCTACTGGAACCTGAAGGTTGCTTCAGTTTCCTGTATGTGTTTTGAGTCATAAGATTTAGTGTTCTCATGGTATCCCACAGTTTTCATTCAGTATTCTCTGTGTTTTCCCTCCCCAGTGTCATAGTTTGGTAAAAGTTACAGTCTTCTGAAGGTTGGCTGTTCCCCTTTGGCCTAATCTGGTTCTGTGACAGAAGTACCGTTCGATTTTTCTCTCCCCAGCAATGCAGCACTGCAGATGTTGGTCCCTGTTTGTTCAGCATGTGAGAAGGTCTGAATGCTGAGGCGTTGGGTTTTTGTATGGATGAGTAAGGACACAAGTTGCCATGAACTCAAGGCACAAGGAAGGGATGAGTAAGGTTGATTGGAGGCCGCTGTGAAAAGACAGGGGAATGTTTTTGAGGGGTCCAGAGGAACGACAGGGGTGCATCAGTTTTATTCCCCCAGCTAAAGAAAGGAAGCACATGGTAATATAACAACCTTCAGATTTTCATCAAAGATGAAAAATTTTTCATCAAAGGTGAAAACTGGATGGGAAAAAAAAAAAAAAAAAAAAAAATTTTGACCGGTATGAATATTCGCACTGTAGCCTTCATATGCAGCATAACAACAAATGAAGCAGATAGACTACGAGTGTCTCTGGCCCTGCTCCAGCTGCGAGGGGAGATGGTGTGTATAATGTCTTTCTGAATCAGCTGCTGCAGGATATGTGTTTCTCTCTTGGGTCGGAGTCATTCTGCAGCTTATATGCTGTGATACAGCAAAGAGCGTTCTCTTCCAAGCACTG
This sequence comes from Athene cunicularia, assembly GCF_003259725.1. Classification (NCBI taxonomy): domain Eukaryota; kingdom Metazoa; phylum Chordata; class Aves; order Strigiformes; family Strigidae; genus Athene; species Athene cunicularia. Next base: position 8,887,096 of record NW_020799109.1, read on the forward strand.
TGCTGAAAATGCCGTTTGGATAATGGAAAACTTTTCTCTGAAATGTGACTTAAGTCCCAAATTACTCCGATCTGTCCATAAAATCTGCAAACCGCTTTTTTTTCCGAAGCATTTGGCCCCTTCCCTGTTTGCTCAGCTAACCCTCATATTAATATGCATAGAGCTCCAGTGCACCGAGCACTGCTGCTCCTTTGCTACTGCAGTATGTGATAAGTATAGGTTCAGGCAGTGAACCAACATAGTAATAAACTGTAATTGTTTAGTGCACCTTGCCTTCTAATACAATTTAAATCCCTTCTATCAAATGCAAATTTCTAGGTTCCTGAGTGGAGCTTTAAATAGCATTTTCTATGCTCATTCCTTATCTTTTGCCATCCACAAAGTGGTCTGTTAGTGACAGTGGGATGGCATAATTCCACCCCCATCATTTTACCTCCTAAAGGAAAGCTGCCTACTCAAATCTAGAAATAATGGGCTAGATTAAGAGTGAATTAGTGTTTTTTCTGTAGAGTATGTCTCTTTCTCTTGCCTTCCCCAAGTTATTGTAACCCATGAGTATTCTCACCAAATGCTGTTCAGCATCCAGTGTTGCTTGCAGTATGCAATCAGTGTAATATTGTAATCACTTCCATTTTAATAAGTCAGAGTCTGCTTCCTATTGCTCCCTTCCCTCTTTCCTGCAAATAACTTGATCTAGTTTAGGATCTTGGGGTGGCTTTAGACAAACTGCCTGCCTGTATTCAGTAGAAATGCAAATCCTTTGCTGACTAGTAGTTGCTTTGGAAATCACTCAGTCATTGACCTGTTGTGGATTAGAGGCAAAAATGTCAGAGTCTTTAATGATTTGCCTTATCTAAGTTTTAAACTAGAAGAAGGGAATCTTAAGTGGGTCCACTGGGGCCCAGAGGCACAGGGATGGCTAGAGTAAAGGGAACAGCTAGGAGCAGCCTTGTAAGATAGATGGGCAGCAGTGTTTATACTCCAAATCTGAGCAGCTTGGAAGATGATGAGGGCTGTTCTTTAGATTGTGCATCGCATATTTGAGTTTTATTATTACTTTGGAGGCTGCCAAAATGGTGAGGGGAGAAAGAAATCTACCTATAGGTGTTGGGAATCTATTTTTTGGGCAAAATAACAGAACATTTAGCTCTGCTCAGTATTAAACAGCCTTTTCCAAACTCCCTCTCATTGTTACCTCAGCTGTAAAATGGGGAGTTTGTGCTCTGTTGAAGCTTAATTAAATGACTGTGAAGTGCTTTGGGATCCTGAGGTGAACATTACAGAAATTATTTTGTAGAAGCCTGGCTGAAAAGTCCCATCTCATCTCCAGGTTACTAAAAAGGCTTTATTTTAATTTTCCCAGGTTTATTATATTTTAATCAGACAATTATTAAGCAAGTCTTAATCTTATCAAGATAGAAATCTATTAAATCTAAGAGATGGCTGAAAAAGATAATGAACTGCTTTACTACATGTGCTTTTAGAAGCTAATCTTTACAGTTGGTATCCTACTCAGCTTCTGTCTCCTGCCTGATCTGGGTTCATCATACTTATACTGATTGCTCTCATGATATCTTTTTTTTCTAATTTTTTTTTTTTTTTTTTGTGTCATCCTGATGTCTTAGTGCTGTCTTCTATGTGTACTAATCAGCACTATTACCATCTATCGCATCCTCTCCCCAGGAGCAAGGCATGCAGTGGTGTGTGCAACTTGACAGTTTGTGTGGTAAGAAGTTTGCGTGCTGTGCCATAGGTTTGTCAGAGAACGTCAGTTGGAAGGAATCTCTGCCTTTGCAGTCTGTGTACAGTGCTCTTCCTAATTTGCTTGAAAGTGTTTTCTGAAACACTGAACTATGCAACAAAATTCCTAGCCTTTTAGCAGTGGTCACTTAACTGTATAAATCTCGCAATGTGGAATCTCTGGGTCATAGCAAGTCCTACCATAATGTTAGTTCAGTGGTTATGGAGGGATCATTACCGGGATGCTGAGAGTATCTCAAGAGATTTGTTTACCAGTCGAGGAATTTGGGGAAACTTTCAGTGAATTGTAGCATCTTGGTTCCGGTGAAAACAACTGAAGCTATGAGAGAACAGCACTTCTGTGGATGATCTTAATGATCTACCTGATCATTAGATCTTAATGTTAATCTTAATAATTAGATCATCTTAATGATCTACTGACAGAAACCATGTCTGGTTTAGGTGATGGTCTCTGGTAGCAGCAGAGAACCGGTCTTTGCCCAGTTTCTTTCAGTTTTAACAAATAAACCAGTGTTGTGGGAAGTGATCAAGAATACCTAATATTCCTGTGCAGGATTAAGCACCAGCCCCATTGATTGCATTGGATTCTACTGCTTTCTCCGTAGAATTCAAAACATCATCGACCAAAGCCCTTAAAAGATGAGGCTGTAGCTCCTTTTGTTATCGGTGTTGGCTTGCCAAAGACGTGCAGTTTGTTCCCTGTTTGTCTTCAGTGAGAAATTCTCTGAAGTGCAGTGATAATTTGTCTGGATGGCAACATAAAGGAACTGTAATCTTTCTCTTTGCTTGATCAATGTGGAGATTGTGCTTTTTCTTCATGTGTCTTTCCATTTACTTCTGGGTGATTGCTTCTGACCTAGCCAAGAACTCTCTGCAGTCTGAGAAGTGGTGATCTGAGCCGCCTTCTCACCTCTTCAGGGAAAGGAGGTGTCTGTTGCAAAACAACATCCCTCTTTGTTCGTAAGGATTTACTGATCCTGAGGATACAGCACAAAAATTTTGTTCTGCGTTCAGGTGTTTGCGTAGCCCTGTAGGGCTGATTCTATAAAACAGAGCTTCACACAGAGGGGGGGTGGGAGGCTGAAAGCAGGGATAGACTTTGAAAGTGGTTTGATGTGTGGCATGCCATGAATTACCAGTGTGTAAAACAACCTGTGAACTTCGTAAGTGTCAGAAGCACCACTTACATCACTGAACAGTGGTGAATTCTAACACTCCTGTTGGTATTGTTACACAGACTTGAATTTTTGAATGTTTAGCTAATTGTGCTGTTACTAAGACTATAGTTATAGGAACTGTTTCATTCAGTACTCCAGTAGTAAACATTTGCTGAGAGGTTGCTTTCCCTGCCTGCCTTGTTTTCACCACAGTCATCTAGTGTTTACATACATTTTAGCCTCTGTGCCATTTTTGAAGGCTTTATTTGTCTCATTTACGTTGTTGGTTTGGATAATACTTAAATATGAAATCCATCTGGGAAACATATTGTATATTCACGTTGAGGGGTAAAACCAGTTTTTAATTAAAATTTTATACAGCACTTGTATTTCACTTTGTCCTGTTTTATTATGAAACACTTCAATCTTCTTCCTAAAACACATATGTCTCGTGCGTTTCAAGATGTTCCTTGTTGCTCATGCAGAACCAGTTTCTGAGCTCTGTCAGCAGAGTGCCATATGTTCTGGGGTTCATTTAGCTTCTCTGGCGTTTGTGTAGGCAGCATATTGGATGTAATGCAGCTAAGCTCTGCTCCATTCTTTTCTTTGTAAACTTGTCAAGAGATGAAAAAAGCAGGGAGAAGAAAACACTGAATAATACTCGAGTGATTTGAATTATCGGTAAGTTATGGTAACTCAGCCAATCAAAACTGCGGTTTCTCATGTACTTGAGGATTTTCCTTAATTGCGGCTTTGCATAGCCTATAAAGTGATGCATGCCTCAGTGCTGCCCAGTATTACACCCAAAACAAGAATGCTGAAGATTAAGAGATAACGCAAGCCATTTGGAAATGACAAGCATTAAGTGATCTGAATTTTGCATTGATCTGCTATTTTAAATTAAAAAAAAAAAAAAAAGAGAGAGTGAATATGAGCGCGTGAAGGGATTGTACTCCCCTTTGTCATCTCCTGGCTTTGTGGAAGATAACTCTCTGCTGTTTAAATGCCTGGCACTGCAACGAAACCTCAAGAGTGATGGTGCCCTCCTGTTTAAAAAAAATAAAAAAGTGATTTTTCTTACACATCCCTTCCTGTTTCTTCCCTGCCCCCTATAATCTTGACCGTGAACCAGTAGGTACCATCAGTCTTTAATATACCGCGGGTATGTAGGGACACAGCCCTGACTGTTTATTGATAGTGGCCATATATTGTCAGATAGTGATTTTATCTGCTGAAAGCTTTTCAGAACCGTCTCAGTGACTGTGACAGAGGAGCAAAGTATTTCTGTGATTCTGCAGCTAGAGCTTAAAACCAAGAAAGGACGGCATAAGAAACTAGCAAAGAAAGAAATACGTATTAAACTGTTTACCCCTTGCTGAAGTGTAAGGCCGGAGGGAGAGGGCTTGAGTAGCTGCCTGGGATGAATCTGTGGAGGAGCTGGGAGGGAAACTTCTGCAGTTCTGACCTAAGGTCGGTCAGAAATAACCAGCTGGAGTGACATGAGTGTAAACCTGGTTGAAGTGACAGACAGCTCAGCTCCTGGGACTCTATTTACATATGTTTAAAACAAACAAAAAAAGCTGCCTTTGTTCCCCCGGAAAATCTATTTACTTGGCATTCAGCTCATGTATAAACTGGAACTTCTTTCATGGAAGATGTAGAAACAAAGCAACTGACATTTGTGCTTTGATGTGAGGCTGAAGCTAAGATTTGATTTTGAAATATGAAAGTAAACTGAAACTACCTCCAATTTAAAGGTGGGGGTTTTTAATGACCTTAAAAGTTTTGAGAAGTTTTTTTTCTCTCCCCTTAGGGACCAGAAGAAATTATAACAGTAATCTTACTTATAGCTGTAAGTCTACAGAGACAGTGACTGTAGGTTAATGAAAAATTGACACTGCTACTTGCCTGTGCTTCCAGCAGAATTTTTTTTCTTCAAACTGATGTGAACTGTTGCACTGCGTGAGTTGGTTATGAGTCTCACATATTAAATTGAATGCTGCTTTTGTGGAAGCTGCGGGAGCGAATCACAGCTGAATGTTTTGAACAACATTCCTGTTTTGAACAAATGCAGCAAAAATTATTAGTTTCTTAAAAACGGTTACCTTGGTCCTCCCCCCTTCACACTCAGAAATAAAGCTTGATGTGTTAGTCTAAACCAGAAAGTAAGCAGAGGAATTGTCCCCAATGATCTCTACCCCAGTACTAAATCCAGAGTGCCTCGAACCAAGCTGACAGTCGTCTAGTAGAGAAACCACAGCACAGAGCAGTAACCAAGTGGTGCAAGTGCAGTTGCTCTTGTGTTTTGCATGCAGGTGTGTGCTGTCATGCCCTTGCACGCTCCCCGTGTGTGGCACTGGGCCTCCTCGGGCGTCTCGCTGTGGCTCACAGAGCGTTGTTCAAGTGCCCTCACCAGGAGCGTTTGTTTCCTCAGTGTCCTTTGGGGCAGCTTGTTTCTCGTTCCTGGGAACCATGCGCAGAAATGGCATGAACTCGGCAGCTCAGGCTGACTTTGCTTTGTACTCTGACAACTTAATATCTGTTTGTTGTCCTTGGCACAGTGGTGCCATCTGCTCTTGCTTGGACAGCTTATCTGTAATATTGCACTGCATGATATTTCGGTTTTTGCTTATGAAATCTTGGGCTGTGCTTGAATGGCACACCGAAACCTTGGTGCCAGGCTTTGACCAGATGGCACATGCTTAAATAACATTCCCCCGTGTACTGTGATGGAGACGGATACACAGAGGTGTTGGGAACGGCATTTGAGACAAGGGGAGGGAAAGCATGAAGACGGCTTCAGGTATTATGTGGGGTCTCAGGTCAGGAATTGAAGAGCCATTGGATATCCACAGATTTCCCTGCTCCACTTGAAGGACTTTAAGCCTATAACAGACACTGAAGAGTGCCCAGTACTTGGGTTGAAGGGCTGTTCTAGGGCACAAGCATTCTCCATCCCTTCTGTAGGAGTTTCAAGAATCATTGGGTCACAGAAAGGTGGAGAAAATGCGTGACTTGAGGGTCAGGGCACACTTGGGAAAAGGCAGCGTTGTGTGCAGTGGGACTTGGGACAATGATGGCCAACAGCAACAAAGATTCTACCTTGAGCATTTCTCTGAGGAAGATCTCTGTATTTTGGTGTTGCCAGTGGATTGTCCATCTGCAGTGGGGAGAGTTTGTGTCTGGGTGATGGGAACTCGTCATCTTTCACTGTTCTGAGGAACAGTGCTCTGAGGAACATCTTGCAATCCTTCGCAGTCTCCCTCACCTGTGCAGCAGCAGCAGCACTGTGTTGGGGCAGCAGCTCCACAGTTGGCTTCGCCATCTGCTTCAGAGGAGATTGTACAAAAATGTCAAATTGTTCCTACACCAACATTTTACCTATGCTAAAAAAATCATTTTCATCTATTGAGCTTTGTGTTGCTTTCACAGCACACTGTATATTGCCCTTGCTGCTCAGGGCAAACAAACTGAAAACTGTCCATACCTGGCTTTGGGGAATCCCCTCCCACATTACGTTGGCATTAGTCTGAAATGGGGAAAAGAAACACACCCCATTAAATGTATGTACAGGACTGTAAGATAAGAGGCTTGAATGTGTTTTCTTGCATCCAGTACATATTGTCTTTTGCCACTTCTTTTTGGCTTTATCCCCTTTTTTTCCTGATTATAAAGCCCTGTTTCTCTGCATGCACCATCTATGATTTTTATTTATGTGGTATAAGTTCATAACAGACAACTGCTTAATGTAACTCAAGAGGCTTGATGAAATCCAGCAGTTGAAAGCTGGAGTGAGATGCAGTCACACTAAAAATAAGATGCAGGTCTTTTTTTTTTTTTAATGTAATTAATATTTAGCTTTTAGAGCATCTTAGCCAGAAACTGGTTTCTTCTTAATTTGCAGTCTTTACACCATGGCTTAAGCTAGCAGTTTGATAGAGAAATAGGCAGGGATGTTCTGTCATATGCACTGTGGTTATAGCTCAGTCAAAGATCACAAGTTCTACATGTAAATGCTAGGTCAAACTAGAAGATTAGACCTTTTAAAAGCTTGGAGTCTGGTCCTACTTCAGTATGTATGGCCTGGACGTGTGCAGCCTGAGCTCTCACCACTTATCAAGCTACAGTGTCTCCAAAGTGGAGATAAAGCTCCAGCTTAAACAGAGGGCCAGCTCGCTTCTCTTATTAACTCATTACCTTTTAATCTGCAGACAAGCCAAACCTTGCTTTGGGGGATATTCAGGATTTTCTTATTTGTCATAAATTTTTCAAGACCTGTGCTACATTGATGACTTTTCATTTTAATTAAAAAAAAAAAAATATCCAGAAGCCTTTGTTATGTAGCAATAAAATGTATGGTTAAATACCAACCAATTTAGCAACTGTGCATTTGCTACTCCACAGAGATACACAAGTGCGCACTCAGAAATCCTCTTGCTGATATGTCAGCATTTCGAAACTGCTACAGCTTGAGGTTAGCAGGGTTATTTTCTTTTGTCTGGGGTTTAAAACATTGCTCCCAACCTGGTATCTGGGTAAGATAAGAAGAATCCACTGAAGGTAAGAAGTTGACTTTATTATCTGTAGGAGAAACGCTTCTTGACTATGTAATTCAAAATTGTTTTAAGAAACCTTCTCCTCTTCCCCCTGGCAACTAAGAGGACTAATTTTCTTGTGTTGGAAGCACTGGAAACTGCGATAAGTGAGCTGCAGCACTGGGGGCGAGAAGGGAACACCTTCCAGGCACAAAGCTGTGGAGGGGAGTGGTGAGACTCCCAGTGCCAGAGATGTCATGGGCCAGAGCCAGACACGTGGAGAAAGTCCTGCGGATACGCAGTGGTAGGTACCTGCACGAAAACGGGGCTCAAAATACCAGTTCACATGTATAAACAAAGCAATGCAAAAGGAAAGCTGATGTTAAGTTTTTGCATTATTGTTCACAGTAAAGGTAGGAGGGACATTCTGGTATGTTCTTTGGTGTATATTTATTGATTAGTATTATTTTACTCGAAGGGAAGAGAAAGTAAGAAGAGAGGAAAGAAGGAAGGGAGCTAAACCAAGTAAATTTACTGAGTGTGCTTCGCTTCTTCCCTGGGCCTAAAAGTGCAGAAGGGCGCTGGGCGTCTGGCAGCCCGCATGTGCCCTCCCCTCCCGCAGATCTCCATGATCTTTACCCTGCTGAATTTTCCTTCTGCAGGAATTCAGGGAGGGCAGTGATCCCTGCAGGGATGAGAGCTTCTGATCCCAGGTGGGATCTGCTTTTACCCAGAAGCAGTGAGTTCCAGCTATGATTCACCTGGGCAGGTGCCTGTCTGCACATGCCAAGGCGGCTGTGGGTGCTGCTCCCTCCTTGTCCCAGAAAACAAGCACAAGGAACCAGAGAACACATGGTGCCCTGTTCGCTAACTTACTCTCCAGGCTGCTAAAATGCATGTGGTTTCATTTCTTTCCATTGCAATAAACTGTGCCCACCATAGCGTATATTCTTTTAAATAACATTTTAAAATATTTTCCAGTAAATTAAAGTGATGACATGTTTGTAGGGTTCATTGTTAATTTCATTTCCTTTGGCTCAACCAGCCAGATAAAATGCAATGTTATTAATCTTTGTTTAAAAGAAGATCCTTTCCCGAACAGTAATAAATGATCTTGATAGATTTGTCAGGAAAATGAATGATAATCATTTGCAGATAGACACAAGCCTAGTATGGAAGATTAATAAGAAAATATGTATTGGCATCATTAATAACATCTGCTGCCAATGGACTTGTATATTGGTTACAGCTCCGAAAGCGATGTGTTCTTGTTAGGATATTGCAGTTCATCACGTGCTGTGAGGAGCGAGGCTGCAGAGTGCTCCTGGGGCGATGACAAGCTGCTCCCCGGGGACGGCTCAGGAGGAGCCCCAGGCCGAGGCCGTGCTGCACCCGCCGTGGGCTGAACCTGTCAGCGCTGAAGCCCTGGTTCTGCTGGGCTCCGACTTCTCACATGTCATTGCTAAAACCTCTTCCGGACAGCATGAATTTGCTAATTCCTTGCTTTTGGGGCTATGGCTGGCTGGATTTGCCAATAATCCCTGTTCCCTCGCGAGCTCTGCCCTCACGGTGTGGGCTGAGCAGTGCTGGTGGAGAAGCTGCTCCCGGCGCAGAGCAGCTCAGGCTGCAGCAGCTGGGGTTTGACAATCACTGTTACTCAGGGTATGCGCTCATCCCACCTCGTGTACCTCTAAAAAGGTTCCTCCACAGCCTGCCACAGGCTTTTAAGCACTTGTGTGTCTTCAGCTGTCACAGATTTATAAAGTACCTCTGCTTCCCTGGATGCACAATGTGTGAGGAGATAAAGCTCGTCACGGTGCTGCAAGTGACTGTCAGGGGCCTTGGTCCTCCCTGTTAGGAAAAGAGTGTTTTATTTTGGGCCTATAATCACTCTACCTGCAGAGTTTCTTGGGGTTTCACTCTTAAAACCCCCAGAGCACATCTGAGATGGTGCAAGGAGCTGCACACTCACAGCAGTGCTCTCTGCCACAGCATCACACCTGCAGCGGGAGGGAGCTGAGACCCATCCCATCCCATCCCATCCCATCCCATCCCATCCCATCCCATCCCATCCCTGCCCTGTCCCCATGGCTCCTTGGCCCACAGGGGTGAGGCTGACAGGGATGTGCTGTGGTGAGCAGGGTCCCACTTGCTGCAGGGAGGCGAGTGGGAGCTGGGGCTGGAGGGACACCACGTGTTCAAGTGCAACCCATGGGGAGATGTAACATAAAATGGAAATTATCAAGGCTGGGAAGGAGGGGCTGGGAGAAAACAAAACTCCCCCCATCCCCAATTTTCAGTCAGGAGGAAAAATATAAAGTCTTTTTGGTTTGGTTTTATTTTTTTTTATGCCAAATATGGCATTTCCTTAGAAAATACAAGGAAAAGTCAAGATGTTTTGAGATGACTTTGATTTATTTCAATAAAACATTTCAAACTTCTCCTCTCCAATGATTCTTTTTCCTTTTATTTCACTTTAGTGGTTTGAAATAGAGTAGTTAGTCAAATAAATTTGCCATTGAAATGTCTTTCTCCTGTGGGGTGCACAGCTGGCTGTATCTGGCAGTGTGGATGTCTCTGTTCCTTCTGTGGGCCAAGCACAGGGATGCAGTCACATCTCCCAAAGCACATTACTTTGTTTAACTGACACAGACATCATCATTTTAAAGAAAAAACACATCATCTTCTAGGGTCCATGGGGTGAGATCGGGAGGGGAAGTGTTCAGCATTGTATATCCAAAGATCAAAACTACTTTGTGTTGTTAAAAAAAAGGGAGGAAAAAAAAGGCTTAGTAGATGTCACTTCTCTGCAAAACTGCAGTTTTCTTAGGGGAAAAGAATAATCTCAAACATTTAAAAAAACCTGTCCCAGTATTCCTCATCCTGCTCCACATTGCTTTCCCCATGGCTTTCGCCGATGTGTGGTCCAAAGAAGCCAGTAATGGCATTGAGGGAAGTGCTGCTGGGGGGCTCTGCGGCTCAGGAGCGCTCAGCACCTCGCTGCTCTAGGTGAGGAGGCGAGAGCCCTGGTATTGCTAAATGCATTAGAAATCTGTCCATTATTATTATACATTTACCAGCTATTAATCACAGCTGGTAACTTGATTTCCTCTAAATATTTTGAGGCATCCTCTGATGTGGGCACCACCTGCTCAAAATTGAATAGTGGAAATACAAGACAAGCTCTGCGTCGTACGCCTCTTCCTGCAGGGATGGACAGGCAGGTGATGCGGCTGAGATCTCCCTTATTCAAAGGAAATCTACTTTTTCCTCTTAGAAAAAGCAATTGCTTGTATTGACCTGCATGACCACAACACAGAGCCCATCCTGCACGGCCAGTCCAGTCTCTTCCATACGAACTGAGGATGAGTGGGGAACCATGACCTGGGCTCCCTGTGCCAGGTGGGCACAGAGCCTTGTTTCTCCTCTCCTTGCTGGATCACAACTCATTTTCTTCATCTTTATGGTGTGTGATTCACTGTGTTTCCTCCCCCTGCACAGCCCACACCTGGTGGCTTGGACGTAGTCCTTGGATTCTGGAGTGGAGGGTCACATCCCCATGGGCATATTTAGCCTTCTCCATCTGAGCATCCGACAAAGATATTTACAGTGAGTACTGCTGTCTTTTCCTCTGGAGGTGGTTTAAAAGGTTATGGCCATGCGACATTACATGTTACCAAGATGGGTCAGAGAAGCCCATACTTGCTCAAGAAAGCAAGGTCCAGCCTTGGATCTGGCCCAGGGAGGGATATTTCTTTTCCCGACCACAGCCAGGTCATCGTGGTCCCAGGGAGACCTTTGTGCGTCAGTGCAGGATATATAACCACAATAACCCAAAGTCAGAATTGGCTTTGTTACTAAGGCACCTTTATTGCTGGTAATGCTGTTAAGGGGCAGGATTGGCCCAATGAGTAAACAGGTCCAGGCTGTTGTAAGAAAGACCCACCGTCACGCAGCAGAGTGGACAGGGTGGGGATGCTCGCTGCCAGTGCCAGTGGCTGGGGTGGGGGGTGGAAGGGGTCCAACACTAGTCCTGGGGTGGCTGTGGTAGCCAAGGTTGTCACTGCAGAACTAGTCCAGTGGTCCCACAATAACCCCATCTGAATTTTGGCCATATAAAAAAACTGCAGGTAGTGCTTAGGTCTCCTCCCCCACACCAGTGTAAACCATAAGCCCTTCAGAATTCCCTCCCCTCAGCAAAACAGTGCAAAGTCAGCCCTGAGCTGGTGCAGGGAGGGGGAGAAGACCCAGCCATGCCACAGCTGGGCTTTCCTAAGCCTTTGTTCTTTGCTGGGCTGAACTCTGCACCTTTAAAATTGACCCCAGGTCTCCTGATTTGACCCACACGCTGTCCCACACATCCCCTGCATCCTGGATATGACCAGTGTTGAGTCTTGGTCACCCCTTATGGAGAAACCGAGCCCCGCAGCCATTCCCAGCCCGCAGTGCCTCCAGGGAAGGGCAGTGCTGAGGCGTGCCAGCGCCTCCGGGGACCATCACCAGGGCCTCTCTCACCCGATGCTTCTGGATTAGACATGAAGATGAGGCCCCCTGAGAAAAACCAAAGCCACGTGCTGCGTGACCCCACCTCAGCCAAAATATGCCCACAGAAAGACATTAATGGTCATCAGGACAATCGCGTTAACGTTGCAAACAGTCTTCCACAGGGGCTTCTCCTCGATGCTGGTGAGTCTCTGCTCCAGGGCAGCTCTCTCCTCCGGGGACAGGGTGGGTGTGGGGACAGTGGACAGACCACAGAACCACAAGTACAACATTTTCCAGCAGGGAGGCTTGGCTGCTGCGAGAGACAGACCAAAAAATGGGTGTTATCACCTAGCTGGGACTCTTCTTTCCTTCCTTCCACTAGTCTGGAGGTGCATTGACCAGTCTGGAGTGGGGCTTGAGATGCACCTAGGCTGGGAAGGGGAGGGAAAGGGAAGGGAAAGGGAAAGGGAAAGGGAAAGGGAAAGGGAAAGGGAAAGGGAAAGGGAAAGGGAAAGGGAAAGGGAAAGGGAAAGGGAAAGCTCTGCCTCAACCGTGTACAGCACAGCCTGATTACAGTTGGTTGATTGCAACACCAATCGTTCATTAGTTAATTAACAGACCTCTTCCCCCTCCTCCCCGACCCAGCTTCCATCCACTTTCATAAATTCCTGACAGCATGATGGTCCATTTAGAGATATCCTGGCTTATTTATTACACGTGACATGCCAGGTGAAGTATGTGTTTTAATTGTCAGCCCTGTGCTGTGTGTATTTCACTGGCTGTTCTTTCCAAATATAACCTTTTTTGAAATGCAGAATGTCATAAGGCCTTGAAAAAGGTGTTACCTGGAAAAAAAACATCATTAAACTGTCAACTGCTGTGTTTCGCATTTCCTTTCCCATCATTAGTAATTACCAAAATACCAAGACATTTGTTTATAAAAATCTGAGCTACTTAAGTGAACTAGGAAGTGATAAGAAATAATAAATAACGCTGAATGGCTGCATTCAACTTAAACCCAAACTTACTCTACTGGGGAAAAAAAACTATTAAGAGATTTCTGTCATTGTTCACTTCCGTTTAGCTTGGCTGTAATTGGTACCAGTGTCCTTTGGACTGACCAGCAAATGGAAGGTGAAGAAGTCTTGTGCACATGCCCTTCTTCTGAGACTTCTGCTCTATAACCTTGGAAGGTTAAGCTCAAAACCAGAAAGCTGCATTTTTTTCAATGGATTTGTAGAATAAACCTCTCTCCACTCTGAAAACAACTTGCCTATGTATCATGTCCTGCTACTGTTCTCTCTCCTGACTCTAAGGAGTCCAGCACACCATTAAGTGTCCAGATCTGAAGTGCTAAAACACCACTGTGACTTGGGCAGGACTGGACTGGGGTAGTTTGTGTGGGTAAATAACTTGTTCTGAGGAGAAGGAGGAAAACTTTTTACTGAATGGTGGGTTTTCTTTTTTTTTTACAGAAATGGCAGCTCTTCTGAGCCGTTCAGAGGATTGTGACATGAAGGTAAATGCTAGAAGATGTGCTGGGAGGACCAAGAACTGCAACAGTTTCATTTGTCACATCCTTACAACTGATATATACCCCTAAATACAAGCCCCAACTCCACTGATTGCAACAAATGGCCTCTCATGAGCTTTAGAGGGACTTGAATGAGATCTGGGCTGTGCACTCACATGCACATGAGCGTGCTTGTTCACAAACAGCCACCCTACCTGCCTCCTCCTTATCGCCTGAATCTGCACTTTCGACCAAGTCACTCTCTCCGTTGGCTGGATTGATCTGTGCTGCTTCACTCTTGTAATTTTTCAGGTCAATGGCAGGCGCTTTTCTGTGTCTTGTCCACCATGTCAGGCAAGCGAGCTGCAAAGTAGAACAGAGAACAAACAGGTTATTGCCTGTCAGTCCCAAACTGGCATGCCAGTCTTCTCCTTCTCTGGGGGGCACAGATCCAAGACAGTGCCAAGAGACCTGTTCTGGGGCAATGGTTGTTCCCCCACCTTCTCTCACCTTCCCTCTGCACAGGTGCCCACACCCTGGAAAAGAAGGTTGGTACCATCCAGTTGGAGATGAAAAGCTGAGAAAAAGTGTGAAGTAATCTAGTTTCTTTCAATTTTTTTTAATTAACTTGTTCCATCCCTGTCTTTACCAGCTGTAACCTTTTAGTAGACATTGAATAAGCAACTTCTTATTTGCCAAGCTCACTTGATTGACATGTAATAATGATGATCTGTGTCCAGAATGGCAGCCCTCCAACGGGGAAGGGTAATAAAGTAAATTAAAAAAAATAAATAAATAAAAGAAGCCAAGATAACCCTCTCTGGTTACAGTCAATCACAGACAGCAATTGTATGCTCATCAGAGAAAGATCGGTCAGGTGTTGGAATGCAGATATATGGCCATAGGGGCACCATGCAGTTATATGGCCATAAGGGAACACTGGTATTTGAGCTGCTCCTTCTCTGAGTCATGGGGAGGGACTGGAGGATCTTCTGTCTTGTCTCAGTTGTTGTTTTATAGAAAAAGAAAGCCCGATGTGAATATTAAATGCCACAGTGGAGACAAACTCACATCAAACTGGCAACCTGTACTTCCAGATGAGCTTATCTCAGAGCTCTTAATGGGAAAAGTAGCCGTATTGTGTCTCTGCTCTGTTACTGCAAGTACGTGTTCAAGAAGTACAACTATGTGGGCAGACAGCCATGACAGTGAATACCAAGTCACAGTTTGCAGGGAGGAGTATACCTTACATTAGACCAACAGGTGTAGTTACAAGTAGAAAAAAATGAACTCTGGGCACACACTGTAAGACTTGCCCATCCAAATGCCTGTTCTCTTTTTTGTTTGATGGTTGGTTTGGCTATTTTTCCTTTGTTTTATAATTCCAGTTTTCTCTGTTGGGCCAATACAAGACATTACCTCTCTCTGCGATGTTTCAGTGAAAGAACCACCCAAAGCCATGGAAGATGATCAATTTTGGACAGGCTGCTGTGGCTGCAATCTGATGGGCTTTACAAAAGCAGAAGATCTGAAACTCATCCTAGGGCAAATCTGAAAGTCGTCTCCTCCCTGGGACACAGGGAGCACACAGGAGGCATTGGTCTTGCAAGCCTCACGGTGGTCCTTTTGCAGCTGTGGGGTGGGCTGAACCATCCCAGGGGCTAAGGTCTTTGAATCTAAGCCAGGCCTGCTGCTTCTTTGGCTGACCATGGCACACCAAGGAGCTCGGTGGCATCGGCACTTCCTAACCTCTGCGTGCTCTGGCCAAGCCAGGCAGCAAGGACCACACTCATCAGTCCCACAGAAACGCAGCTGCCCAGGTCTGTGGCTGTCCTCCCGCTCCAGCCTGCTGGCTGCCCTGCAGAGGAGCCCCAGGATGGGACCGGGGCAGCGCGGCTGCCGTGCTGACAACAGGTCAGGCAAAGTCACGCAGCTGATGAGCAGCTGTCTCCCTGCTCTGCCCGTATGGAAATGAATGTCTCAAATGGGTCACTTACAAAGTAACGTGAGTTTAATTTTTGAATTTTACACACACAAATCTAGGCAGGAGTTTCCAGCTGACACAAAATGTTGCATAATTTCCAGAAGATTTATAGCTTTATTTAAATCATTTTCAACCAAGATGAGCACTGGGCAGGGCTAATCCTTCTTGTCACGATGTGCTAAATTGCTTTGATTTGATGATCCTCATCTTTCTCAAGGATTTTTTTTTTTTTTAATCACTTAGGAAATGTCACTGGAACATAGCAAAATTTCAGGGTACTAAAGAATTTCAGAAACTTTAGAAACTTTCTTCTTTTCCCTCCTCTTCCTATGTGTCACTGAATGACTGTCTTCACATCTGAATGACTGTCTTCACATTGCAGCAAAATTTGCAAGGGCTAGAGTTTCCCTGGGCTCAGACTCTGCCAGATGGGAGTGATTCCTAGTTTAAAGCAGCATAGACACACAGGTAATCTCATCGCATACCATCCCACTGACCCACCCAGGAGCTGGTGGTGACCACAGCCAAATAAAGCAAACCACCACCCTAGAGGGCTCCTTGGTGAAGCATCACACCAATGCTCCAGCTTCAAGCTCCCCTGCAGTGCATTTTGGCTGGCTGAATTCCTTCAAGTCCCCCTTTCTCCTCTTTGCCATCACCAGAAGGGCACATGCCTGGCAGCATTGTGTGGCCATGGAGGCCACCGTGGTACTGGCTATGCTCTGCTGGCACAAATTTATGAAGGGATGGGGAAGGGGGAGGCAGATGATGGCCACGTGTTCTGCATGCCTGGAGAAAGCAAGCAAATACATAATTAAGAACTGCTGATGGGGGAGCTGCATTAGCAGAATTGACCTGGACCTTGGAAATGATGCCTGAAGCTACCATGCCCAAGGGCAGGGGAGCCAAGGTAGCTGCTTGTCAGGTCCTGGGGAGCCCTGTGGGTCTGCTCCCCATTGCAGAGCCATGCCTGGGCACTGCTCAGGGAGCCCTTGCTCCTCTATGAGTGCCTGGCTCCCGCAGGAGCTGAACATGCTTTGCTCTCAGTGGCACTAAAGGATGCTGTGGGAGCTTCAGTTGCAGCACCTCAAAGTGCACGGTGTGGGCTCAGGCCATCCAAAGAGGGCTTGCTGCTCCTCCCAGGTTATGCACAAAAAGGGCAGACCTAAAGACACAGGGAAAACATCCCCAACCCCAGAGTACATCAAATGGAATTGCCAATCTATCAGCCTGTCTGTCTGGTGAGCCCTGACCCCTGGGGAGGTGCCCTGCTCGTGTAGCGCTCATGCTTTGTGGGCTGTTCCTCTCCCTTTTCACCCTCACATTCTCCTTGGACAAGGGAGTTTGCAAGAACTCAGCAAAGTTTTTCTTTTGTTGTTTGTAAAGTAGAATAAATCCTTCTGTTCCAAAATGCCATCTGGCACCTGACAGTTGTGTTTCAGCTTCACAGTCTCAAATTTAATTGTAAGCTCTTTTGCAAGGTTTTCAAGGACGGCATGACACAATATGGACTATCTACAATGAAGACATATGAACTCTGGAGCATACCAAACAAATTCCTTGCATACTTGTTTTCCAGCACAGCATCAATCACCACAGGGATGGGAGAGTGTCCAAAACAGCAGGAGAAAATGCTACAGCTTGCAGTTCTTGGATTGTAATTCATTTAAAGTCGGGCACATTAGCTGTACCACTCCAACATCAGATACAAATCTCTTTTCTCCTTTTGCCTATTTACTATCTCAAAAGCATTGAGATTCAATATTTAAAGTTGTCCAGTGTAGATCCTCAGCTGGTGTAAAGCTGCATAACTGCGCTCAACAGCTGTTCCTGGTCTTTGAAGGCAATGGAGCTATGCTGATTTACATCTGCTGAAGTATGATCTATCACTATAATTCCTTGGCTTTTTTCTTTGGCGGCTTGTTTTTCTTTTCCTTTTGCTTGACAAAATAAATGGCATAATTCCTAGCTCTTATACAGTGTCCTTCATCATTACATCTCAAAGCGCCGCACAGATAAGGGCTGGCAGAACTAGCCCCATGCAATTTTTATGGGGGAAATATCTGAGGCCCATGAAGCGAATTGACCAACACATGGGACTGGGAAGCACCAGAGCTTCTGATATCCTCAGCTAGGACACCCACTGCCAGTCTCCCCCTCTCAGCCACTATCATGGGGACATACAGGCTCCTCCCCACAGGGTTGCCCACTTGCATGACAAAACCCAGCAACCCGAGGTCGCTAATGGCCAAACACAAAGTTCAGGTGCTAGTTTCTATCCAGAGGGTTAGAACCCGACATGTCCATCCTGATTTTTACCCCCTGCCCTTCCTTCCCAAAACCCTTCTGTCCTTGAGCCACTTCAGCACAGCCACAGACAAACTTAAGGTGAGGAGACAGGCCTTGCCTGCAGGACACTGTGAGGAACCATGCTGCCAGGAGTGATGGTCCAAACCTACACCTGCGCTCATGTCTAGGGCAAAAGCTGGGAGAAGCCTGACTGAGGGAAAATTAAAAATGTTGGGTTTAAGCTGCCCACTCAGATTCATGACAGACAGGCAGCAACCCATCAATGTTGGCACCTAACTCAGCTTAAACCCCATGCCTTCACTTTAGTTGTTCTCTGAGGAACAAGGTCAGACCTTTCCTGTTGAAAATGGGGATAAATAGTAGAAATTGAATGGAAATTAGACTAAAACCGAATAGGGGCAGACTCTCCCATTTCTACTGAGATATGGGAAGAGGGAATTAGCTACCACTTAGTGGTTGAAATTGCCTAGCAGCCCATCTTATTTTCCTTGTGGCGGGAAGATACTGATGGTGGGGGGCACATGGGACATGAATGGTCATCACTATCATCAGATGATTGATCTGAGTCTCTGTTTCCAGCCTCTCACTGTCACAGGAAATATCATTAATTCTCATTAATTTTCTTCGACGTAATCTCTTATATAGAGATCAAGCTCTGAGCTCAGCACTGTGTGGGGTCCATAGCCTACCAAAAGGTTATCCTGACCATCCCTCTTTAGAAAACTTCCCAGAAAAAAAAGCCCAGCCTATGTTTGTTCTTGTCCAGCACTTCTCTTTAGCAAGACCTCCTACCTCCCTGTCTCTCCTGATATACCTGGGGTCCAGCCACTACCTCTCATCCTTTATTCCTCTGGGATAACTGCACACAGCTGTTTCAGACAAAATCCTCCCTGACCATCCAATCGGCATTTGCCCCTGGACTACTTCCAGTCTGAATCCACATTTTCTGAGCATTTGCTCTTTGAAGAATATGTCAAATAAGGTCCTTTAAGTCCAGCACCTATAAACTCACCTATTTCTACTGAAAATCTCCTCTAAGGAATCACTTATGATAATAAATTCTCTGATCCTGATGCTACTGTAGTAGGTCTTTATCCTGAACTCTCCTCTTAAAATATGCTTTAAATGTTTTTATATCTCTGAGGTCACACTAAAAAGCCTGTAGGTGCTGTGGCCAGTTTCTTAATTTCCTGAACTGTTGGTATGATGTTCACTATTTGCCAGTGCTATGTTAATGCATCTTATCTTGCTATTGCTGTGGGCAGGGAGCACTGCACATGTTTAGCTATCACAGGTCAGATGATGAGTGGGAACTCATTAAACCACAGTAATTAATTGCTGGCAACCATCTGGCCACCCCTGAGCAGCAGTGAACAACGTAAGCAGCAGAACTAATGGTGCCTCCTTGCCAGTATTTCTCTCCCATGTGGATCCTCTGATAGCTAATAAAAGCAGAGACTTTATCTCAAAGCAGACACAAAGACAGTCTCTCTCTCTCTCTCTCTCCCCCCCCTCCTCTCCTCTATCTGAGCACCTGCTTTCATGTAATCTTTAGGAACTGGGTATCTTTGACACTACTAACATTCAATCAAACATTGATGGAACTGGTTAATGCTTTACAAGTTATGAGGAAGCAACAGATAGAAAATGCTATGATGGCATCACCCTCATTTCCTCATGCAGTTAGACAGGAAATAAATAGGTCTTTTAAATCTACCCAGTAACCTTTGTTTGGAGGTAGACAGCAGTTTTGTTATATTGACAGCTGCTTTAAAACTTCAGACTGGGAAGAGCTGCTTTAAGGTTTTATTATATAAAGCCTCCCAACTCTGCACGATTTTAATGTGTTAAGTAAAAGAAAGTTGTGCCTGACTCAAAGTTATTAAATGTAATTGAGATCACATTGGGACAAAATGTTATTTTCCTAAATGCCCATGTTGCAAAAGATATTAATCTTGTTTGCCTGCAAGATTGATGCTGGCTCTGCTGAAACAGAGTAGATGCTACAATTAGATATATTTAATTCCTCCTCAGCAGTGCTCTGTAATACGATTTCATCTTCTTCCCCTTCTTCTTTTCTTTCCATTCTAGTTGTGATGGGCTGCGGTGTCTGCCCAGCTCTAGGCACAGCATGGGAACTCACACTCAATTTCAAGCACTCAGTGCCCTCAGGAAGCATTAACACTGTGCAACCTGGGGAATAGAAAGCTGAGAAGCAAGGGCTTCTTTGCAGCATATGCATTACACACCATTTCTTAACCAGGGGAGGAAAAGAAAAGGACAGGTTTCAGAGATTTTTGAAAACCAAACAGGGGCTCTGAGAAAAGGGTGCCTCTGCAAGTCACTTACCTTTTCTTCAGGGATCGGTGGGGTGCAGAGACTAATAAAGACGATGACAATCGCAGTGAGGACACAGAGGATGAGGGCAAAGTAGAGGTAGTGCAAGTCCTTTAGCACAGCTGGTCTTCTGTCCTCCTCACCACAAGACGGTGTGCTATAAATAAACTCGATGATCATCCGAACAAGACCAACAGCTAGTCCAACCATGAGGCCCCAGAAAGCACCCTGAGAAAAGGCAAGCGTAAAGAAAAGGTCACTGCACATTACCTTTGGTTGGAGTTCTCTTCTTTTACCCTTTTCCTTTTTCCCCTTCCCTTCCTTTCCCTTCCTTAGACTAAGACCTTTCATGCCTGATGGAAATCCACACTGACATGCATCAAAGGAGGACATTTTCAGTTAAAAATCCTCATTTTCTCTTTCTGCCCTCGAACACAAAACACACAGAACATAGAAAATGCAAGAGTGTCCTCCTAACAACATTCCTCCAACTAGACTTTGATGCATCATTCCTAAAGCATTGAACAAATTTGCCTTTTGTCCTTTCAGATGAGACTCAAGAAGTACCACTTGCAGTGGCTCTTTGGAAGTAAATACACATAGACTGGAGACTGGGCTAAGTTCCACTAATGCATGCCAGGGAAAGGCTGTCTAATTGTCACCCTTTAGCTGGACTGGCTTTGATTTTAAAGAGTCTCAAAGGCTAGGTACTGAGAGAAGAGTTGTGTATTTTATTTTATCAAATTAAATATGCATATCAATTTGTTGTTGACACTCCACTTACTGGCTCATTAATCCTCTTGCAGAAGATTGCCAAGATGAAGAGAGCTGTGATCGGTGGGGCTAGATAGCTGGTTATGGACTGAATGTAGTCAAAGAGCTTGCCGCTGTTGGCTGACTGAATGATTGGTATCCAGAGAATACTGATGACTATAAGGATGAGGATAAAGACTCTGGAAGATGAGGATAAAATTGCATTAGCTCTGCAGGTGGTGGAGTCCACCTGAAGTTTTGCAGCAAAGCACACTTACAATTGCTTTCAGAATTTCCTAAGAAAAAATCCACAGATCACTCTCAAGAAGAACCTTTCCTTGTTACACAGGAAAAGAGTAAATTGCTCTCTTCTAGAAAGTCAATTCAACCAATTCCCAAAAATAACTTCACAGATTTCAGAGTGAGCTGAGCTAAAACTTGCCAGTCAACATGCATGAGAGATCCACAAGGGCATGGTGGCTCCCACTGTCAGCTGGATCAGTGCAAGCCCTTCAACCTGGTGTGTCCTGGAGAGTAACGTTCTCTGAAGGACTAGCTCTTGGATGCAAAAGACAGAGGGAGCTGGTAGTTTGTGGAAGCAATCTTTCTGCCACCTTTCCAAACAGATAACATGCTCAGACTAGTGCCTTTGCCAAATTGCAACTCATTTGCTGCTTATTAAAATTGCTTCTGGGGTCTCAGGTGCATACCATAACCCTTCTTCATCTTTGAGTTATATGTTACAGAGGCTTCTCCAGATTGCTGAACAAGAGGTACTTCACCTCTCACTACTCAACAGTGGTAGAGTATGAGATTGCCTGCGGTCTTCAACCACCCCACAGCAAAGTTCAGAAGTTAACGCTCATGACTGGAGAGGAAAAGCACCACAAACACACAGAAAGCAGCTTAAATTCCGCTCTTGGGAGGAGAACTTTATATGACCCTGATATCATGCAATACCAAAGCTTGCTTGCAAAGGGCACTACAACATCACAGAGATAGAGAGCTGGGAGGCCTGGCTCTCTGCACTTTTCCATGAAAAAAAGGAGTAATTGCAATGTATCACTCTTGTCTGATGCAAAAATAACATGTTCTTAAAGACCTCTGGTGACAGTGACTCTAGAGCACCTTTGGCTTTTCTAAAAGTTACATTTAAGGCACTATTTATGTTAAGTTTAGAGAAGAGAGAGGCAATGATCTACCAAGCTCAGTGGTACACTCAGTGTTTCTCTCTGACCAGGTCTATCTGAGATGAAGCTGGAAAATGTACTGTTCTTTCCCAGGCTGCAATCCTGCTCTGTATTTTAGGCACCAGATTTTTCTCAGTGAGTCTAGACGGAAGAATGTAAATGCTGCACACAAAACAGATGATGAGAGCAATGAGACATAAAGAAATGTAAGGACCTGCCCACAATCATCAGCTCCTGCTCCGAAGCCTTTCTGCGGATCCGCTGCCAGATGTCTATAACGAAGAGAGTGCTGCTGCTGTTGAAAATGGAGGTGAGGGAACTCATCAAGGCTGCCATCATCACGGCAATCATCAATCCCCGGAGCCCTGGGGGAGCAAAAAAAGGTAAGGAAAATCAGGAATAGACCTTTGGCCTCTCAGCACTGTTTTTTCATCCTGATGTCTGGTAACTGCAGTAAGATTTCCTCAGGATGGATAAGGGCAGTCTGATCCCCCCATGCAGAGCATGGCTCAAGCCCACCTCCACAAATGTAAAGATTTCTCACCATCAGGCATGAGTTCTATGACGAGTTTGGGGTAGGCAATGTTGGAACAACCCACTGCAGCTCCACAGACCCTTTTACAGATGTTCGGGTCCACGCAGCCCACTTCATCTGCAGAAGACAGGAAAATAACAAGAAGCCAGTGTAAATCCTGTTGAGCCACAGGTTGTTTAAGTCAGGGGAACAAATCTGGATGCCTTGTGCAGTTTTGTACAAATTCAGAGGTGCAGCTGAAATACAGCTAGAATGAGGGGAGCCGAAGAACTTTTTACATCATAAAATAAAGGTGAAACTTTGAGAATACAATTTGTAATTCTGTTCAGAGTACAGATATAACTCTCCTAGATATTGTATAATTGCAATCCTTGATGATTTTTTATTTGTGGGAACTGGACTGTTTCCATGGATCTGTCATCTGGGTTACCAAGGATGTTGCAGGCTGACTTACTCCTATTTGAGGAAATGTGAGAGAGACACTTTTCTCCAGGAGTGGTCCCCTTAACCGGGGTATTCTTCCTGGGAAGCAGCATACTCTGGAGAAACTAGCAATGAATGCTCCTTGGGAGACAAGAAGAAAGGAACTCTTGCTCTTTCACAAAAGTGGGCTGTTTTGCACAATCCACCAGGAATTGAATGAATCTGTGTGGTAGATTGCTAAAAATCTCACCAAATACCTAATGAAAGTAATCCATAGGACCTGAAGGACAACCTCAGTGCTCCGTGTATTTCATCTCACTGACCTCCTCCAGATAGATAGATGCATGTCCACGGCATGGAGCTGTATGCCCCCAATGGCAAAATATGCCCCTTATGAATACTCCCAGTGACTTATGCCAATGTTGGAGAAATGGAGGTAGAGGTAGGGCATGGGAACACCATTGTACAACAGGAATCTATATGAGTATGCCTGGAGGACAGTGGTTTCTGAGGTGTTGGTGGACCTATGTGAGATTAGTGGTCATGGCAGGTATAAAGCCCTGTGCAAGGAACATAGCAAGGCTTACCTGGGTAAAGAGCTCTGCTGATCATTCCTGGCATGACAATGAAAAACATAGGGAAGATTTTCAGATATCCTCCCAGCACCGATCCACCTTTGGCGTGGGAGAGGTTCTTGGCAGAGAGAGACCTCTGGACTATCACCTGCAATCAGTGCAGAAAGGCAGCAGAAAGTAAAACAGAAGCACTACAGAGGGAGCAGGATCCCTCCTCTGTCTCTTGTTCTCATGGATGGTCTTCATCCAGCAGGGTACCAGGGTGTTTTTCATGCCAATGGCAACTTTCCCATCTTGGTTGACTGCAGCCTGCTGCCACTGCTCAGAGCTCTGTGTGCAGGCTGTAGGAGAGCGCAGCGTGGAAATTTCCTTTACAGGAATCATTTTGCCCTTGTCTGAAATGAAGCCACCTTGAGAGCTGGAGACAGCAGCTGTACGGCAGCAAGAGACAAGGAGTGAAGCAGACTGTAGGTGTTTTTCTAAAAGTTCAGCGATGGGTTTTCATAATTATCCCATCTTAAAGCACAAAAGCATTGTGTCTTGAGAAACACATACAGTCTTCCTTGTTTCTAGCTTGGAAAGGAATAAGAAACATGAGATCTCTGAGAATATGAATGGCTTTTCTGGAGGTCTACACAAGGTCACTGTAAGCCAGCTCCACATCCACATTTTCATATCCTTTTCACGTTAACTGCAGGAAGACACCCGGTACTCACCAGTCCACAGTGGGATAAAGACAAAAGAAAATAACCTGCTCTCTCTGCACTAAGTGCACAAAATTAGCAACTTGCTGAGAAGGTGGAATGAGTGAGCTATTCTGGTCTAGACCAGTAAAGAGGTAGAAACTCCTGAACAGTGAGACATAGTCATGTTTCAGCTCACAAATCCACAGAGGAGTGGACTGGAAATAACAGTGTGGTGGTTTGCCTGGAGAGAGAAAGACTTTTTTTTTACCTGGTCAGTGCACCAGCACCAAAGAGCCAGCACAGAGAGGCCAAATATAAGGCCAGGCCAAGGAATGTCTCCTGTGACTGGATCCCTGAACAAATGAAAGGCATCTGCACGTGGGAGGTGACAGGTTGTGTTTGGGACTATGATCTTTGGCATTGCTGTGCTGTATTTCTCCTGAAGTCCTTCATACCAGCCAACTTTTTCAAATCCTAAAAAGAAAATGCCAGTGATTTAAGGTCTGGTGCTCTCTGCAAAGTTACTTCCTTATCTGAGTCTCATGATTACTTTTCTCTTACTGTCCTCTCATCTCCTTTCTTTTCACTCCATCCTTGCTTTGAGCAGTCAAGGTTTTTACAGGAGACAGTTGGATCTTGCCCAGAGTCCCTACAGTTTTAACAGTGTACCATAGAAGAGGGACAAGGCAGGAAACTCTCCATGATCCTAATGCCCACAATGTCCTCAGCATCTAGTCTTTGCTCACACACCCTCCAAGGGCTGGAGCAGGATGGTATGACATGAAACAAGATACATCTATATTTCTGTTTGCCAAGAAGGCTTAAAGCAAAGACTAATGATGGCCAGTTCCTTGTTGCTTTTTTATCTTTTTGTAATGCTCAGTTACACCCAAGATGAATCCACTGTAACTCCCAAAGTCAACAGGGAATGTCAACAGAATTACTCTGAATTTACATGAGCATTGTGAGAGCTGAATCTGGCTCTGGGAATGCAGTTTTGCAAGCTCTTTAGCAACTCCAGGTAAGCCCAAACCTGCAAGGTGAATTTATCCCGAACATCACCTCCATACAGTTAGTGCAAAGGATGAAGCAAGTCTGACAACTTGGCAAATAAGAGTTGTGCTGGCACGACTTCTGTGAGTGGTTAAAACTTGTTCCTGCACCATACATGAAAGGGAGAGGTACCCTGCTAAGGTCTAACGACCTTGGGACCATTAAACTAATGTGTGATGCCACTGCAGGTTCCCCTTACCTATGAACATGAGGACCAAAGCTCCCAGCACCATGATGAGGGTCTGCAGCGCATCTGTGTATATCACAGCCGTCAAACCACCTGTCAGAGAACCAGAGACAACGGGCAGCACATCACCATATACAATGAAATGGGTACCTCTCCTGGAAAGAGGTTTTTCTTGGCCCCAGCCCTGTGATTTCAGGACAGACCCATTGGGAGAAGCTGGCACTGAGCTGGTCCCCAGGAACCTATAGCTCTCACAAGCCCTTCTGTGAGGAATGGCCTGAAGGTCTGGTCCTTGGTCATGACAGGACTTGGAGGCAGTTCAACATCTTAGTATCTAAAGATGCTAATGTTGAAAAAAGAGAAAAAAAAACAGCAAATACGGGCAGTGGTAGCTATCTGCACACAGGGAGCTGGGACCCTTTTGTAGTGTTAGAAAATTCTCTAGAAAATGGTGATGTTCCCCCCATACCAGTTTCCCTTGGGCCATGAGGGGAGAGGGGAATAACCAGAGGTCTCCAACAGCTGAGAGTAACAGGGCAGGTACTACCAGCAACTGGGGGAATCTCTCCCTCAGACCAGGACCTGAATACCATCCTCTATGTAGGAAAGGGGAAATATTTATCTTGGGCTACAGTTTATAATGTTTCTTTTAAAATCAGCTATTTACCAGCTATGGTGTAGACAGCAGTCACTGCTAGCAAGACCACAGTGGACAAGTAGAGGTTCCAGCCCAAAGAGATTTGGATGAACAATGCTCCGGAAAAAATGTCTGTCTGGAACAAAAAAAACCCAAGGGCAGTCTGGCATTAGTAGTGCTTCGTGCAAGTGAAATCTAATAAAGCATCCTGCAGCCCTCTGCGGCTGAAAGCATTGACGAGGGAGGACACCACGAAGGTGAAGTGGAGGAGGAGGAGAGAGCATGGGGCTGTTGGCTGTGAACCTTCTTGTTCTTGGTGTAAGGAAAACCTTTCCTCCATTTCAGAGCTCTCAGCATCTGAGAGATGGGGCAGTAGGAGGCTGAAAATCAAGGTCCCATGCCAAAGGACCACAAAGCAATCAATCTTACAGGCAGCCTTCATGGCATGTAATCCTCACCGGCACAGACAGGTATTGATGGAAACTGCCACTCCTTTTACTGACTGTGAAGACATCCGTGGGGAGCAGGAGCACATGTATTCACAGGCAGACACAAGAGGGAAAGGGGGGACAAGTAGATGAGACCAGTTTCTACCCATGACTATACCTTGGTGGTCTTGCATCCAGGAGACACTCCAGCTTGCAAGACCCCTAAAGAATCACTGATGTCTTGCGCCATGATTTACTTATCTGAAAAAGGTCAAGAGCTTGCTTTTCTA
Organism: Athene cunicularia; assembly: GCF_003259725.1. Lineage (NCBI taxonomy): Eukaryota > Metazoa > Chordata > Aves > Strigiformes > Strigidae > Athene > Athene cunicularia. The sequence continues at coordinate 8,913,935 of NW_020799109.1, forward strand.
GACACGTAGTTCATCTTAGTAGAATGACCCCAGAAAAACAGGTTATACCTGCTGAGGACCTCACTAGAAACACAGAAACCTCCATCAACTTTGTTTTGCTTGGACCTATTGGCAGAGAGAGTGAAACCAGAAACTGGGGGAAACCTGGAATTATACAGATAACATCATTCAGATACAGAAGGTGATAGGGGAGATGTGTATGTTGGCAAACCAATCTGAAGGACACCTGCAAATCTGGTATGGGTTGGGATACAGGTAAAGACATTTGCCAAGGGAGACAGAAGGGGTGGGGCAAGATTTCTATTTGCTGTGCCAGAAATAAGTACTTTAAAAGCAAGCACCCAGTGCAACGCCTGACCTCTGCAACCCTGAGACAGTGTGTCTTCACAGGTTTTTTACTTCCCAGCAGGAAATAAAAACACCTCTGTAGCCATGCAGGATCAGTTTTTTGACAACACTGATATTGAGATCTCTGGGTTTTTTTGCAAGCAGGGAAGACTCTGCAATGCCCTAGTTGCTAACCTATGTTTGGGCAAAAGCTCTGGGAGAAATATCCTTCTTGTGACCAACTGCCTGCTGTCCAGCCAGCCGCTAAATGAGCTCTCTGCAAACAATAGTCCTGCTTAATAGAAAGCACCTGTCATGCCCATAAACTCCACCAGCCACATCCATCAGCCACGCGTGAATTAGCTGCACAGAGGAGAAACCACTGAGATGAAACAGCAGTGACTGAGGCCAGGGTCCTGCTCTGAAAGGCATTGGCAAATACCGCTCTGCTGAAGGTCATTTTAAAGATTGGTCTCTCTTCACCACGTACACTGAGTGTGCACACTGTGGTGCTGTTGCAGGAAAGATCTTCTATTTACCCCTCATGGGTAAAGAGGCTTCAAGTGCCTCTTTGCAAGACGTCATCCTGGGCAATGCTTCAGTCCCACAGAGCAAAGAACCTGGAGGCATTGATGACAGCAGTGGGTGACATGACCAAGAGCTGGCCATTAGAGGAGGAAATTTGTCCCATAACCCCAGCCTGGGATTCCTCATAATGCACCTCCCAGGACCTGAGACATAAGAAACCTGGGAGAAGGACCCTGAAGCCACCTGCCAAAGGCACATGAGTGCCTCACCTCCAGTCAATGTCTTTAAAGGCAGTTCGACATCTAAATACTTCAGTAGGATCTATTGAAAACTGACTTGTACTGGCCACGGGACAAGCAGCAGAACTCAAAGGACTGTATTTTCAGTCCTTCATGTAATGGGCTCTGAAATACAGTCCTCACCCTCCAAGGGCACAGGTAGTTCTTAACAAATCTCTAAGCATAAGTTCTGCCTCTATTAATGGCATTTAAATGAAGATAAATACCCAGTAGCATACACTGTATTTGGCTACCAGCACGGTACAATGCTACAAGCAATCCAGGAAAAATTCTGAGTTTTTTTAAGAAAAAATTCTTAAGCCAGAACCTACCTCCCTTTCACCACACCCTTTTTATACAACACAAGTGACAGAAAGAGACATACCTAATGCTGAAAACTCAGCTACTAAACAACAGATTTATGATCATTTAAGGGAATTTCACATCTACAAGATGCAGCCAGCCAGATCCTCAGGTGGAGTAATGCTGCAGCTCCCCTGGCTATATTGCCTAAGGTTTGGTCTGACAGAAGAGGAAAAGCAGGCAGACAACTCATGGTACTTACACTGTTTAGTAATTAACTGCCATAACCCTGTAAAGTTCTCACTGTGCATTGCTGTTTAATGAGGGCTCTCTCTCTCAGGATAGGTCTCCATGATCAATACAGAGGCAGGTATTTACTTGAGCAAAGCAGCACACTAACACACTGCAACTGTTTATGGTAGCTGAACCGGTCCTTTCAAGGACGTCTGAGTTACCAGAGCTGCCCTGCATTGTACCAGGATGATCTACCCCTGCCCTAGACACAAGGGTTATGTTCAGTTGGATACATACGGATATCTTGGTGAATATATAGAGAATGAGGGACAGTACAGACATGTAGATTTGTATCCTCTGCCCTCCAAATCTCTTCTGCAGGTATTCAGGCATGGTGACCACTCCTGCTGCAATGTAAACGGGCACAAAGATCCAGCCAAGAGCCAGAAGTGCCCAGGTAGCCTGTTAAGGAGACAGAGAAAATAAAGGCACATGATTCAACACAGGGGAACATCCTTCTCCTCTGTTCTTTCAGCAAACATCCTAAGAAAGCAGAAAGGTACAGTGACATGCACTATATTTGGTAAACAGTCTGACTTTTTCTCCCTTCTCAGAAGATGAGATGGCAAATGGAGGAATTATTATAATTCAATTAGAAGCTTTTGAAGTTATCCTCCTAAGCCCTGTGTCTCTCTGTCATGGGTGGCACATCCTGTTCCATCTCTTGGTCTTTTGGGCAAGATGGTGTATTCTGTTGCTCTAGATTTCTGAAAGATGGTGTTGTATTAGGTGGCCTTTGAAACCACTGATGCTGCGGTAGTGAAGAGTTAAGTGATTCAGAGAAGGATGGGAGCATCTGTTTGTTGCTTGATTAGCAAGTGATGAGGCTGAGGCAGCAGACTGTCCCTGTGGAGCATAAAAATAAGCAACAGCAAGACTGCTGGGATGTTCTCCTTGCAAGCTGACACAGATGTGCTTCTGCTGCTGTCAGATAAAGGGGCAGTTCAGTTGCTTTGCCACAGGTGAAGGGTCTTTTGGAAGGTGTAAAGGCATCTCCCATCATGTATTTTTTCTCTGAAACACAGCAAAAGGCCAAACAGGAAATCTTGAATATAAATAAGTCATTTGACTATCAAACCTCACCTCCTGGCTGTCTCATGCCATTACCTTTCATCTAGGTACCTTACATTAGATCAGATTTTACTTTGATCAGTTAAGTTATCAGAAATGAAACTGATCCCTGTGAGCAGAGACTGTGAGTGATGAAGGTGAACAGCCATGGTTCCTGAAGTGCCTGAGACTGACTTGGCTAAAAGATGCTCATATAATCCCTGCAGCTGAGTGATGTCACATGACAAAGGGAGAGAATAATGGCATATCTAAGGTCCTTTTCCCATCTGAAAGAAATGAGTCTAAACTCATGAAGTTAGATGTGCCCTGACATACAATCTTCTGTTCAGGGGCTTCTAAAATGACTTGAATAAATTTACTTTAAGTACAGCGATATTGGTATGTCTTACGTGCACCAGGCTGAACACAGGCTCTGGTTTCTTCATGAAGAAATTAAAGGTGATCTTAATGGTTTAGAAAAAAAACCACAAACAAACAAACAAACAAAAACCAAAAAAAACAGTGCCATGAATAGATATCCCAGGAAAGAGACTTTGGTTGGCCTTGTCTGTTCTTGGCAAGTATCTGGCACTATTAGCAGTCTCTGCTGGTATAGACAAGAGATTTAGAGTTAGGTGAGTGATATTTATTGTGAGGCTGGCACTAAGCTCAATCCTCATCACTGCAGCTGAGAAATTTCATTAGCATCACACAAAAAAAGGCCTGGTTTTCATGCTCTGTGTGGTGTCAGTGGCAATTTTCCAGACCACTTCAGTAGGGCAGAATGAGACCTGCCTTCACACCCAGATGTTCACCCCAGAGATGTCATATTTTGGCAGTTGACAGGTGAATGCAGTGTTGCCAATTCTCATTGCTTTACGTTGAATTTAGAAGCACATGTTGCTTTTTTTTTTTTCAAACTCCCTGTACCCAGAATCCTGTGATTATCCAAGTACATTTTCAGCATTCATTATCTTCATAAGTGCAGACTAACACTTAAAAATATGGCCCTGTGCTTCCTGTGAAGGTCAAACAGCTAATAATTTTAGTGGATTCCACTTAAACTAAAACAAAGATCTCATGTTTTCACAGCTGTCTGAATGCCTGGAGGCTTCTCTCCTGAGGCTTGAGAACTTATAGTTGCCAATACTGTTAGCATCTGATTTTGGCTACACGTCCCCAGTCCGTTTGTAAACAGTGACATCTTAGTTGACAACATAACTGATGCTTACATTCCACTCAAAGCCCCCCACAGCAAGACCCCCAGCTGCTCCAGTGCCTGCCAGGCCGATGAATAAACCACTGCCCACGTTGCTTGACATCAGGGATGCTCCAATCTGAAACACATGGCACAGGCACAAAACCCAGAAAGTCACCTTGAGGAAACTCTGTATCAGCCCAAACATTTTCCCCAGGCACTCTCCTCCCCAGGGCCTTGTCTGCTTGTAGGTAGCTAGCTAGATGTTAATGAAGAGTTGGGTTTTTCTTCTCCTTTTAAAGAAAACTACGGTTTTATATCTTAAAGTGTGTGTGTCTGCTCCTTTCCACTAACCCTGCTCCAGTGCAGCTTAATCTCAGAATCAGGGTTCACTTTGTCAGTGGTTCTCCTACACGCCTGTTATGGGGAGTACAGCAGAGTGAGGGAATTCTGGTAGCAGCCACAGATGCCTCAGTGTCTATGAAACATGACAGATTTCTCCATTGCCTTGTTCCTCAGCCAGCAATGTGCCCTCTCCAGCCTTGCTGACCCTTGCTCTGCCTCTCCGTGTCTTGCTGACAGCCCAGCCTCTTTTAAGTCTTGCTCTGAACATGCATGTGGAGGCTACACAGCCATGGTGACAGGAGTGCTCTCTTGGAGCTCCTCCTGAGGGAGGCGATTCCTGAACCATAGCAGGGACATGTTAGAAACATGCAGACCTTTTGTGTGCAATGTCTACACATAGGTTCAAAGATAGTCAGCTCTGCTGTAGGCTGGAAAATGCTAATGCCTCACGTTAACTTTAACTGTAGACTGTGGCCTATCCTTACCATGGTTCATTGACACCCTAATTGGATGAATGCAAGTTCCAAGGAACTTTAAACGGGGCAAAGGCTATCAGACTTAATTACTACTTTTATTTGGCACAAAGCCTCACCTCCTTTCTGTATGACGACGTCAAATCCCTCTCAGGGTCAAACACGAAGTTACCCAAAGGACAAGTCTAGACCTTTTGTCTCTAGAGAAAATCTGCTTTTAGCCTATGAGGAGCTTTACTCTCCTTACTACTGCTACATGCGAAACAAGGAATGATGACATTTGATCTGCTTCTCACCTTTGAGCAAGGTAAAACATTAATATGGCATCAACACCCACACGGATTCCTGACAGCAGCTCTGCCTTCTTGTCTAAAAAACCTCTTGATTAGAGAGCTGGCTGCTGCTACACGAATTTGCAACTGAGGTGGGGACTGGTGCCATCAAGAAATGTAAACTGTTCTCTGTATCTATATCAGACACAGAAATACAGGAGATACATTGCACAGGAGCAGCAATGTAATATCAGGGTTTAGTTGCGACTATCTAACACACAGCAGAAATCTGTCACCCCTGTAAAAAAAAAATAAAATACACGTAAACCAGTCGTGTACTCAAGGTGAAGGCCACGAGGAGCTGAGCCTGCAGGAGTGCTGCAGAGGTGGAATCAGCTCTCTGACAAACAGAGCTGTAAAGTGAATAGCATTAGAGGTTGCTTTGAACCTAGAATTGTAAGTCAGGAGAGCCAAGAGCCAAGAGCCAATCTGTACCCAACAGACTCTGTTGTCACCTGTGATTGGAGCCAAAAGCAGTGAGAACTTTTGGGGTTTGTTTGTTTCTTTAAAAAAGAAAATAATAATTATGTTGGGGGGGATAAACATTCCATTTTACTATCTTTTAATTTTTCCCCTCCTAATTTGAGAAAACCATCAAGCTAAGGTTTTCAATTAAACGTCACTTGGCCAAGACAGAAGTATAAAGAACATTTAAGAAATAACAGATTTAAGAGAGGTATATGTGTCTCTGATGGAAGAGGTTGAAAATTTAGCCTAGTGAATTTATGGGCAATGTACATCCAAAGGAAAAAAAAAATACAATGTTTTGGTTGAGAAGTGCATTCCGTTACCCATGACTCACTGGAGAGATATATGGGGCTAGAGTCTGGCATTGGCTGAGAAGGATCTTTATTCCTGTGGTGGTTTTATTCCTTTCAAACTTTAAATTATCTTTATATGTACCTTTCACTCCCAAGAAAAGGCACCTTCAATAGATTTTTTTTTTCCTCATAGTGAAGATTTATACTTCAGTGGTTTGAAGTTTATATCCTTTACATTGTTAGTCAATAATCTCAACTTTACTCTAAACAGCAAGGGCTCAAAAAGTCCTGGGCTTTGGGATTATTTTTTCTTGAGTCTCTGAATGCTTTTTTACTGGATAACACTTTCCTAGATTACTTAATGCTCTCTTGGCTTGGGGACAATGGTATCTTCAGTGAGTTAGGGCCAAAGAGTTTCAAACCCAGTTAGGCAGTCAGTGCTCCCTCACTTCCATCAATGTGAACACTTTTATTGCTGACTTTAGCAGAGAAATTGAGAGTTGAAAAAACCTGAAAATGCCGAACAGCTGCTGGCCCAGCAGCTCCACACTGTAGCCCATTAACAAAGCTGCATGGGATGATTACTGGTGGATTCTCTTCATCTCAAAACTACAGTCAAAACATGTATGGACTGGGTCCCCTCACTAGACCTGCCCTCCTTACATCAGGAATTGCTTTCAAACCATGAAAAAGAGGGACGCATTTCACTCACAGGCCACCAAGTCATGGATCGTCCAGCTAGGAAATAGCCTCCAATGGTCCCCCGGCTTGCTCGTATTGATGACTGGAAGCACAGGAAAAAGAAAAGTGTTTTCCTCCATTCACCCACACTCAAGTCGTACCCAGTGCCCATCCCAGTAGCCTTGAAACATCCCATCAGAAACTTCTTGCACGACTCTAGTCCTACCCCCTTGGGTGTCACTGCAGTCAACCAGCTGAGCAGCACAGACAGGTAGTGTGTGGCTCTGATGCAGGCTGAAGCAGGGCCCCTCTGAAAGGCATCTAGTTTTGAGAAAATCTGGGGGTTCTCTCCTCTCAGCCCTGTGAAATACATGTTTGCAGCTCCAAGAAAGGCTGCCCACTTTCTGATTATGGTATGCATTAAAAAGGAAACAATTCCCTCCTCACTGTCCAGCACCCCTAGAAAATGCCTTCAGAACCAAGTAAGGGAGAACATGGCACAGGGGTGAGAACCAGAGGACAACCTTGTACCCCATGGGATGCCACCAAAGACTGCAAGTGCACTCCAGGATGGCTACCAACGTCCTGCTGCAGCTCCTGCTGCCTTGCTTCTTCCCGCTGCTGCGGATTCAAGGTTTCCAGCAGCCCCACACTTGTACGGTCACGTCGCACAGTCCCATCTAGGAACTGCATGAGAACTGCAGTTCAAGAGCAATAGGATGCCCACAGGCCAGCAAGCCCCTCCGATGTGACTAAGGCTGACTGTGTGTCCTGGTTTCGGCTGGGATTGAGTTAATTTTTCTCCTTGGTAGCTAGAATAGTGCTGTGGTTTGGATTCAGTATGGGTTTGGTATGAGAAGAATGTTTTTAGTTGTTGATAGACCAAGGACTTTTCAACTTCTTATGTCCTGCTGGTGTGGCAGGTACAGAAGAAGCTGGGAGGGAGCTTAGCCAGAGCACTGGATCCAAATTGGCCACTAAAATATTCCATATCATATAATGTACTGCTCAGTACATAGATGAGGGTTGGCCAGGCAGCTGGCACTCTTGCTTCCAGGATTACAGTTTCAGGCCCTTCTCTTCTCTGGGATCACTAGCTGGGAACCTGCTGGGCATCTGTCAGCGTGTGGTTAGCAATTGCACTGTGCATTGGTTTGTATTTTGAATTATTTATGATTATTAATGATAATTATTAATCAATATTAATCAAATAATGATTATAATAAGAATTTTATTTATTTTATTTCCATTACTTAAGAGTTTTTATCTCAACCTACGAGTCTCCTCTGCCCTCGGGCAGGGAAGGGTGAGCAATGGTGCTTGCTGCTGACTGGGTCTGACCATGAGACTGTGCTTGCTGTTTGCAGCAACCAGGAGCTTGCAGTCGAGCACTGTAATAAAATTGTTTGCTGCAAAACGCCTATGCACATGGCAGCATCCAGACTGGTGAGCAGCACTGCCACCAAGCCAGGAGAATCCTGAATGTCTGGTCTCTGCATCAGCTCCAAAATTTTTTTGGTGTATCTGTGAAGTATGCCAGGCTTCACCCATTGCTTCTGACTCTCTTTGTGCAGGTTTCTGATAGTCCAGCTCTGGAAAGAAGCTGCTTGTACCTATTTAATGACTTCTCCTTGAATGTACCAACTGGTAGTTAAAAAACACTAGAACAACCAGAACATTATGAAAGAGGTCTTGGCAAAGCAACAAGAACAAATAATTAGCAACAACCTTTTGAAGTCAACCAAAGCTTTTTGAAGTCTCATTTCAGTCTTCTCCACCTCAACCCTGGCCTTTCTTTTGCCCCCTGCCAGCCCACACCCTGGTATGAGACTACTTTGCAGAACACGAGTTAGACCTCCCCCCCAGAACAACCTCCAGGGAATGACCCCTTCACTGTCCCCATGTAGGGGTAGGGGCTCACAGGAAGGTCACCATGACCCCCAACTTGTTCACTAGGCCCCTGGATAACGGTGTGCACAGAGGATGCCCTTTGCAAGCAAACACCTTTGTACCCAGGAGAGGCCCAGAGAGGGTCAAAGGCTCTCTGCCTCAGGCAGACCTAAACCCCCACCTCAGTCACCTCAGAGACTCACCCATATCCCGACGGCGAGGACGAAGGCGAAGTAAAACACGACAACGACGATGTCTGCCACCTCAAGGGCCACTGTTGTGTCTCCCGGCAACATGGGCAGCTCCGTGGTGGCTGGGGTTGGCTGGCTCATGACTGCAAGCAAACTGCTGATTTTCTTTCTCACGCTGGACTTTGGTGCACGCTGGCCTTCATCGCTTCCCTTGTAATAATTAACAGGGTGAAGAAGGTGTGAGTGGGGAACAGGAGCCAGGCAGGACTGGGGCTAGCATTCTTCCAGCAGGAGGTTTGGCTCCATGGCTCATCAGTGAGGATCTCCACAGAGCTCTGTGGTGTGAACATCCCTCCCAGATGCTCCTGCATCCTTTTACTAGCGGTCCCCTCTCCTGTCCATCTACCCATTGGTGACAGCCACTGGGATGACAAATGGGTAAGCGTCACATTGTTTGATCCCCCACCCCTCATTCACATCACTTTCTCCACAGCATCCTGTAAGGGAAAGTTCCTCCTAAGAGAAGCTGCAATAGAGAAGGGTTGCTGTTTCCCCCTGGTGTGGGTGGTAAGGATTCTGATCTGTGCAGGATGGGTGCAGCACCTGCACCCACCCCCCAGGGGCAGGACCAGCCACAGGTGAGGGCACTGGAGCCCCTTTCTTCATTTGTTCCAGCTGTGTGCTGCCTCCTTCCCCATCCTGTGCTGCAGCCCAGGGACAGTCCATGCTGCAGAGACCCACAGTCCTGGCAGATGGTCAGCAGGCAGGGAGCACGTCTTATGCTGTACATTCACTTTGCAGATAACAACAGGGAGTGCAAGGTGGAGACAGCTGAGTTTTCTTGGCAGGCTCTCCAGCGTGCACGTGGGCAGCAGCAAAGGAGTTAAGCTGCTTGAGTGACGAGCAGAGCCAATGCCAGGTCACCCACATAAGTCAGGAAAGCTGCAGTGGCAGCAGCTGTCTTAGGCCATGGGCAGGTAGGAGGGGACTGTCCCCTACCACAGCAGCAAACTGCAAACCGCAGGTCCTCCTCCCCATCCCACCAGCTGCCTGGTGCAGCAGAGCCATTCCTCAGCTGCTTGGGATGTCTCATCCTTCTCCACCTCTTAATGCTGTAACCAGGCAGGACCTGTGCCTCTCTTCCTCTGCACCAGGGCCCTGCTCGGAGGCACCAGGACAGTCCCTGTGGGTGCTTCAGTTAATGGTCATAACCCAAGAGCTTGAAACAGGCAGACAGGCACAGACCTGGCTTCTCAGTGGGGTTCCTAATGATGCTAGAAGACATTCACCTCCCACAGATTTTGGCTCCTGATGTCACCCTTGTGGCATCCATTTCTTCCTTAGTTTATAAATACAAACATCTCCAGATTATGGCTGGCCCAGGTCATCCTCTGGAGGTATTTCTCCTCTCTCTCCACAGGCTGAGGAAGAGCTACTTTTCACTGCCCACAGTGCTGTGAATGCCCCTCCGAGACAGTGTCAGTTCCCTGCCTCACTTTCCCCAACTGCACCTGTGAGAAATGAAATCATGAAGGGCTCTGGCAGGATGACAAAGAAAGAGGAGAACACTTGGGACACACGGGCTGGTCCTGACTAGGACACCAGCCACCAAGACCCAAGCTCCAACTTATTTGCAAAGGTCCCTCTGTTACCTCTGCCTGCAGCTATCTCATGAGGGACAGGACACCTTAGCTGAGGGCACCAGTCTGGGCTGGAGAAAGGCAGGGACCCTCCAGCATCAGCCCAGCTCTCCTTGACACCACCAGCCCTCTGAATCAGGGCACAGGGTGTGGGTCACACTGCCCATCTGCTCCTTCGTTGGGACCGCTTGGGAGGGTCGCCCAAGGCTCCTACTGGGGTTTGCAGAATTATTACAGAGCTGGCTGCAGGGCACAAGCCTTCTCCAGGCAGTTCCCTGGCCCTCAGAGTAGAACCATCTCCTACCTCCCCCACCCTCCGCCATCTGTCGTCCCGCACTCCGTAACACATCAGGTGGGACATTCTGAACTTAGGTGAGTTTTGCTTGTTCTTGGTTTCAAGGGAGGCAACAAAACCTTTCTCTCATTTTGTTTTCTCACCCTCTCCTAGCATTTTCTTGCAAAAGCTGGCTACCTATTTGCTCATTAATGGCACTGCTATAGCAAGACCCCTGTCCACCCCTGCGCCACAGTCAGAGCCTCTCTGGGAGCGGCACCTCCCCATAGTCTCATTATCCACAAGAGGCTTTTCAAGACTAAAATGTTTCAACAAGATGAAGAACAGTTAGCAGAAATTAAATACCTGGAAGCCTAAATCCCCAGTGTAAACAGGCAGCTCTCCCTGTGCAGAGCTGATTTACACTCACCCACACACTTTTCCCTCTTAACATTGCAGCACCTGAAAGCAAAAAGACAGTTGCCTAATCTTGAAATGCATCGAATTCCTGCCAAAGAAGCAAACAGTGCCAGTATCTCCCAAAGCAAGAATCCTGCTCCTCATGGGGAAACCAACACAAAGTACTTGCCTAACCTAGCACTTCACCTTCCCAAAGTGCTGCACCAGCAGCAATTAACAGTTGCAAACACTTGAAAGCTTGCACCCCTGAAAACTAAATAGACCTTCATAAGCCATTCCTAGCAGCTGTGAGCTATCGAGTCCATTTGACTCACTAGAATGAATCGGCTTATTCTGGCAGGACCCTGTCAAGTGTTACTACACCGACTGACCATCCCAAGCCTTAGTGGCCAACCTCACTGCTGGTGCAATCGGGCAGGATTGCAGCGGCTGCACCTCCAATGTGGACGATACCTTGAGTGCGTCTGCGGCAGTGCCCTTCGCTGCTCAGCAGCCTCGTGGCCCTCCTGCTCCTGGTCCCGTTCAGGCAGGAGTTGCTCTGCTCACCGCTCCTCGGGGCCGGCTGTGGAGGTGTGCTCCTCCTGTGCTCCCCCCGACACGTGGCCGCCGTCCCTCCCCGCAGCGGAGGGGATGACGCATGCCGGTGTTGCGTGAGGCTTGTCCTGGCTCCCAGCCCCGTGGCAGGAGCCCCAAGCGAGAAGCACAGCGCAGGGTGTGAGGTGCATGGCTCTGCCGGGCCCCAGCAGCAGGGCAGCGCTTATCTCCCACTCCACACACTCTTAAGTCAACACTGACGGCTATCCGCTCCCAGGAGACGTGGCACACCTTGGCCTGGGAATGGATGGGGGAATTCACATGCCCAGGAAACAATAAAAATTCAACACAGCTGACAAACAAACAAGCAGCCACTGGAGTGAAAGATATTGCAGCAGCAGAAAGCCAGCAGGTGCCAGCGGACAGATCTCTATTGATTCTGGGGAAGGCACATTACTTTGCTCCCGCTTATCTCCGGGGGTCCTGGCAAGGCACCTCCAATGCTCTGGTTTACTGCTACAGCAAACCCACCTACCACAGCCAGCAGAGAACCTCAAAGCCTCTTGGTCATGCAGACAAAGCTGAATTTTACTTCCCCAAAGCTAAGGGACAGGTTGGCTTATGTTATCTGTGTTGGTAGGAGCGGTGGTGGTGGCAGAGGAAGCGTAGGGAGGGGTGAGCTTGTGAGCATCGGGGAAAAAGCTGTTGGGGGGGTGTCACCCATGTCACAAACAGGTGCTGGTGGAGGTGTTGGCTGTACTCATGGAGGTAATGGGGGCAGAGGGCTGAGCTAAGGAATATAGATCTCCATCCCCATTCCCTTCCTGAGACATCACTCCTCTACCTCCAAAAAACCTTTCCTTCTCCCTCCAGGACTCGCTCCCTGGTGCATGCCTGGCTTCATGCAGTCTTTTTTTTTGTCATCATGAGTGCTGAGGGCAGGGCTAGAGAACAGCAGGCAGAAGACAGCCTCTGGAGCTCAGATGACAGGGCTGGGGCTACTTCATGGGCCCATTGGCACTGACCCCTGCAACCACAGCCTCTCCCAGCACTACCCCGATGCCCAGCAAAGGTGCGGGGCAGGCTGGGGAGGAGCAGCAGCCCTGTAAACCCACACAGTTTAACCAGTACCTCGGAGCTGCAACCTGCCTGCCAGAGGCCTCCTGCAGCACAGTTACCACTCTCTCCTCTCCTTGCAGCAACAGTGACAGGACGTTTAGTGTCCTCTTGTGGAGTGTGCTTCCTCATTCATGTCACTGCAGCTGAGAATGAGCCTTTCAGGGACTGGAAATTATAAGTGGCATTTCAAAGTGTGCAGCTCAAAGAAAAAAAAAAAGTGCTGAAGAGCAAGTGTTTCTGGGGCAGAGGATGTTTGGTTAAGTGACAGGCAATTATTTTCACAAATGTTAAGGAACAAATGGACTTCCTCTTCATTATGAAGCTACTTCACAGTCGTCAGCAAATAGCTCCAATGACAATTAGTGAATTTCTAAATGGATTGAGAAATTGGCTTATATACAGATAACAATGCAATGAGGCAAGGCGATAGCCAAGCCTCACTTCTCACCTTACCCCCTGGAGGGGATTTTTTCTGCATGCTGGATGGGTGAGGCATTCAGCTAACCATTATTTTCTTCTAGCCCTTTCTCAGGGGGAATGACTCTTGAATGAAATCCAGCAGTTTAATTTCGGTTTGATATGAATGGGCTTTAAATGTATTTAATGTTTAAAGGCAACCTATTCAGCTCAGAGCCTGCTCGGGAGGAGCGGCGCGGTGGGGAGCAGGCAAAGGCAGCGGGAAGAAGAGCAGACCCCCGGGAAGCCACGGCAGTGCTACCACAGCTCTTTTCTTCCCTCTGCAGGCCACACTCTGATTTTCACTCATGGACTGTCCCAGAAACCTGGAACAAGTCCATCACCTCAAGTCTCCTTGCGTTATTTTCTGTGGTTGTTGTTTAACCCCAGTTTTGCCTGGGGTGGCGCAGGGATAGCTGTGCCGCAGGCGGCGGTACAAACCCCAGGCACAAGAGCAGGGAAGGTGCTCGTTTCAGTGGGAATCTCGGTACCTTGGCAGGCTCCTTTGTGCACCCATCACACCCGGGGAAAGCTCAAAGCTCCATGCGCTGGAGAACATTCCTGTCTGCTCCTGGGGCAGAGAAGAGCCCGGGGAGGATGCGTTTGCTCAATTTCAGCCGTGCAATGCTGGTGCAGAGACAGGTGGGCTCACATGGGATGTGCTTAGTTTGGGTGTTCCCCTCAGCAGGGAGCTGCGAGGATGAATCTCTCCCAGCAAGCAGCCCTGACCGTCGCTTACTGCCTCCTCACTCTGTCCTGAAGACCACCTGTAGCTCCAGCCTCAGCACTGTGGACCCATGACCCTGCCATCTGTGTGTAGATCGAGGATTCCTTGACATACAGGGCAGTTTCAAGTTAGTGTATCAGAGATCATAGAATCACAGAATGGTCTGGGTTGGATGGGACCTTAAAGGTCACCCCATTCCAACCCCCCTGCCATGGGCAGGGACACCTTCCACTAGCCCAGGTTGCCCAAAGCCCTGTCCAACCTGGCCTTGAACCCTTGCAGGGAGGGGGCAGCCACAGCTTCTCTGGGTAACCTGTGCCAGTGTCTCATCACCTTCAGTGTAAAGAATTTCTTCCTTCTATCTAATCTAGATCTACTCTTTTTCAGTTTAAAACTGTTACCCGTCATCCTACCCCTACACCCCCTGATAAAGAGTCCCTCTCCACCTTTCCTGTAGCCCCTTTAAGTACTGGAAGGCCACTCTAAGGTCTCCCTGTAGCCTTCTCTTCTCCAGGCTGAACACCCCCAACTCTCTCAGCCTGTCCTCACAGGGGGGTGCTCCAGCCCCTAATTGTTATTGGTGAACTTGCTGAGGGTGCACTCAGTCCCACTGTCCATGTCACCAACTAAGATGTTAAACAGCGCTGGCCCCAACACTAACCCCTGAGGAACACCACTTGTCACTGATCTCCACCTGGACATCGAGCTGTTGACCGCAACTCTGAGTGCAACCGCCCAGTCAATTCCTTATCCACTGAGTGCTCCCTCTGTCAAACCCACGTCTCTCCAATTCAGAGACAAGGATGCCATGTGGGACAGTGTCAAAAGCTTTGCACAAGTCCAGCTAGATTACATCAGTTACAATTTTTGCTGCACTTGATTTGGACAGTTAAATGAGAGGAGATGCCTTGGGCTAAGCATAGTATTACCAACCAAGCAGTCTGGGCTGAAATGAACATTACTGAGTGGAGTCTTACCCCATCTGCCTTCATCCAGGTGATTCATCTGTCACCCCGAACATGGGATTGCACCTCCCTGTTCATCTGAGCTGCCACAACTCCTCTAGTTGCCCCTTCCATTCTCACGCACCCCACGGGGAATCTTCTGTGACTGCTGGGAAACTAATGTGAGAAGTCACAGGAGGAGTTTCACTGCACTTCCAGCCACAGCTGCCTAGAAAAATCATTCTAGGACTGAGTAGACTTAGGCTGGATAAAATATGTCACATTTACTGAGTGACTTTTCTGACTAACAGCCAGACTTTGAAAGATATTAGCAAGGGTGAAACATTAAGTGACAGAACAAGGACACTTTAGATGAAAGATGTTGTTCTCCCTTTAATTTACTCCCCTGTACAGCCTTGCGAAGATCTCAGCAGAGTAAGTGTCCTTATTGATGGATATGCTATCCTTGTTAAGATGGGACAATATACTTATTTACAGCTTTCATCATTGTCACGAAGGCACAAAGCAAACAGATATAACTAATGAAGATTTAGCTATTACATAATGTCTTTGCTAAGTCCATGCAGAAGTCTGGGTAAAAGCCTTGGGAATAAATCTTTTTTTAAGAGCGTTTTTAATGAATTTAAGACATGAAGAGATCTACTTGTAGTTTGTATTAGGACTCTGGGTATTGCCTGTCTGGAAAGATGTCTCAGGTTTGGAGTACAAATGAAATGAGAGTCTGAGAAACACCAAGGAAGTGAAAGCCACATAAGCCCTGTGATCTGAGCTGTGTTCATGGTGATGCTTCACAATGCGGCTGTTGTGAGCTGCGACCATTAGCTACCACCAGCAAGATGGAGATTCAGTAATAATGAATCAACAAGCAAAAGCGACGGAGGAGTTGCAGTAAGAACATGTCCACCTCATTTTATCCTCGCTGGGTGCCTCTGAAGATGACAGCCAGCCAAGGGGGAGGGCAGGAGGCAAGTCATGCTGCCTGGGACAGTAATGTTTCACAGCAAAGCACGTAAAGTAATGCTTCACAGCCCCTGAAAAGGGCACGTTTAGTAAGTACTACAGGAACAACCGGTTTCCTTTGATGTTCTCCTGCAATCTGTTGTCTGAGAATCACTAGGAACTCGGGCCAAGACTGGTAAAACTGGAGATGGTGCATTATCACCTGGAAAGCTCCTGTGGGGCAGGGAATAGGATACCTATCTCCATTTTCCAGTATGACCTTGCAGAACCCTTTTACAGATCATACAGGGGGGAAGAAAACAGTCTCTGCTGAACAATTTTGATATGTGCTCTGTAAAAAAAAAAAAAAAGCACTCCCTACACACAACTAAAATGCGATCTAATGCATTTAATTTTTTACTGTGTGGCCTATTTCAAGAGAAAAATGCCCCTTGACAAAAATCACAGATGTCAACAGCCTGGATGTTTTGGAACTGCAGATTCAGACAGGTATCGGCAGCTTGATCCATCTCTGTTTGGTGACTATTTAGAAAATCCTTCATGTCAGGGAAAAAAATGGCAAGGAAGAATTAGATCCTTCATTTTAGAGTTAGGAGGCAGGATAAGGACATTCTCCCTTGAGATAGATGAGTCAATGTTTGGGGGTTTGGCTGTTGTTCTCACCAGGAGGTGAAGTCTGGTACAAACCTGATTGTTTAGAAATACAGAAGTCCCATGGAAGGAATCAAGGAAAGGTTTCTTCCCAGCTGGCACTTTGTCCCAGAGATCTGCAGTGCTTTTACTGAAGTTAAAAGGTCTTCCCCATGATCTGCTGTGCTCCTTCTTTCCCTCCCTCATGTGCAGCTCCCTCACTCAGTGTCTGTTCCCCACATCTGTATTACAGCCCCAGAGAAAACGTCTCTGCAAGCATGATTTGGCTGCTGACCCTCCATGTAATGCAGTCATGAGTCTGGGGCGGCAGCTCCTTTTGCTCCAGTGAGGGGTCTGTGAACATGTCTAATTTATTTTCACATCCAGGCTCAATGAAGGACAATTATATTTTATTGTCACTTCCCTGTAGTCACTGTGCTATAGACTCTCATGGAAATGGAATCCATGGGTTTTGAGTCAAATGCTATAGCTGCAAGACCCTCTTTTTAACTTCAGCAAGAGCTTTCTACAAAGCCTGTCTATACATTCCTAGTTGGAACACTTTTCAAAGCAAAATGGACAGATAAGATACTTTTTTTTTTTTTTTTTTTTTTTGTAGAAAGGAGAATTTTTGAAGGATGCTGCATTTCCTTTGACTAGTCGATAAAATAGATGTCAAAAAGCTCTAAGGATGAAGGATATATATGAAGCAAGTACAGTCTTCACGATTACTATCCCTAAGGAAAAGAACCAGAAAGGAAGGCTAAGCCAAAATGGTTGCTAAAAGAACAGGAGGGGGGAGAGTGGGATCAAACTTAATGGTTTCTTACAGTTTGTGGAGACTGAAGAAACAAAGTCTGGAACTGAAGGAGTTGTCAGGCAGCGAGATAGGGTTACACTTCCTCCACACAGAGCCTGCAGTGTTGGCTTGATTAGGCGAAAGAACTTGGGATCACTACAGAGAAAGCCGCCTTGCTCCCTGTCAACTTGCAAAAGCTAATCAGCATCCCAAAATGACAGCTCCCTCCAGGGCTGAGATTTCTTAAAACAAAACTAAAATAAAAATAAGAAGTCTCTTCAGTCCAGTTTCAAACCTAGCTGTACTACCAAAAAAAAAAAAAAAAAAAAAAAAAAAAAAAAAAAATCATCAAACAGAGATAGAAAGACTATCACATTCTCCAGCAACATTGCCAATGCTAATCTTCACTGTGATAATAATAATAACAACTTATATGACTCCTAAACCTTAGTCAAGCAGCTTGTATCCCGAGGAATACATCAGACTTGATAAACTACTGCTATCAACTTGCACAGTGTGATGAGACTTAGTGTGGGAGGATGCTGCTGTTTCATGATGCCCTGGAGATGCTGAGGACAAAATGTGATAAAGAGCCCCATGTGGAGCTGGTTTTCCAGGGGACGGTTTTGAGTACATGGAAAGGGAATCATCCGGTTTGGGACACTGGCCAGGACACAAGCAATAATGCCCTTATTCTTGGCCAAAGCATCACTGGAGTTTTGTTACTGCCAACTCCAAGCCTTAAAAATTCTTGAGTTGGGGGCCAAAACTGAATGATATTGGCTTAAATATCATGAGGACTTTTTTTTTCCCTTTTTAGCAGTGAAGGTTTTTTGTTCCTTCTGGTTTCTGTTCCCTGAGGGCACGTTTTTATACTTTTCTCCACCACAATGAGTTCTAGTAGCAAGTCTCATATTTGCATGAAATTTAGGATACTTACTGCATTCCCATGACTCCAAAAACTGAGACTTTAGGGAAAACAATAAACCTCACCAGTTCCACAGGAGAATTTCCAATGGTGGTGCTCAGCTGAGGCCCCGCTCTTACACTCCCCCTCTCTGTCAGCAGTCTCTGCTCTTCAATGTGCGGCCTTCCTCCTGCAGCCCCAAGGGCGGGTCTCCAAGAAACAAGCTCTTCCGTGAGCAATGGAACGGATGAAACCTGCTTTCCTTTGGACGCACATCCCAGAACAGGAAGCTCTGGTGTCAGAGAAAGGCGCAAGGTTTCGCACATCCATTCGGGTGGCCAGAGTACACCGCTGCTATGGATCCTCTCCTGGCTAATGAAGATTACAGCTCACACTTTAGTTTTTCCTTTGCTAGTGGGACTGATAGGGTCTTTCTCCTCTGCCCCATCATTTATTTTCATGAATCTTGTAAGAATTTCACATACTACTAGTTCTCTACCACATGTAGTTGGTGTTAACCAATGCATCCCCCATGAATGTGATGCTCACAAGGACTGATGGACCCTTGCCTCCTCCTCCCTGTGATCACCCCAAGAAATTCCCTTTCCAAATCCAGGGAAATAAATTCCTCAGATCACTTCTGTCAGTATCTATGGCTTTTTGCCTCTGACCTACAAGAAGGAAATGCAGGAACGGCGTCACAGGGCCTGGCGCTGTCTGGGACATTTGCATACCTATTAGCTTTGTGCTATAACCCAAAGCAGAAGGGGTGATGTGTTGGGCTGCATGCAGAGGGGACGGATGCTGGCTAGCAGGTCACACAACAGGCCATGCCTGGCCACCGTGTTACGTGACATACCTGACAAGGTCCGAGATAAGAGAGGCAGCTGCAGGCAGGGGCTGCGGGCAGGGAGAGGCCGTTCCCAGCCCAGACAGAGGTACAAACAGCACCATGAACCTACTGTGCACGCTGTGAAGGACAGCGAGTATTCATGTGATAGACCTGGGACCGTCTGTCTCATATCTTCTTTGGCAAATATGCAGTAGAGCAGCTCTGAAGTTGCACAATTCAATTAAAACCGGGAAAACATGAACCCCAAACCCCATTAGTCAAAGACCCAAGCTCTCAATAACCACTTCACTTTTTGCTAACTTGCTTTTCTGTGCTTAAGTGACCAGAAAGCAGCAGAAACATATTTTAATAGATTGTTTCCCACCTCTTCCCCGCCTCCCTAAGGCAGGTTTAATGTCTCTCCCGAAAAAAATTAGTCTCCAATAAATCATCGAGTTTTCTGCAGCACTTAAGCCCTGCTTGCCCTTCACTCTCCGCTAGGCCGGGATCGATTCACCCCCACACACCTTGCGACCCGGTTCCTTGCGTTCGGGAGCTCTTTGCCATCGCTGCCGCGCTGCCTTGCCCCGGCTGGCGTGGGAAGCCGCCGGTCCCACGCGGGTCCCCGGTCCCCCGGGGGTGGGGGGGCAGCGAGGCGGCGGGT
>NW_020799109.1:8933562-8939490 GCF_003259725.1 Athene cunicularia
GGGTCCCGGCTCCGGCACGGCGCGGTCACCACCAGATGGCAGCTGGAGATCGCTGAGGTGCCGCTCCGCGCCGCCACGCACGGAAATTTGGGGTTTCTCTGCCCTTACGAGTGCAGCTCGGAAAGACGGGGTGACCTCACACGGGCACAGCCGCACCACCCGGCGGGGATGCGACCTTCCCGCTTTCCACCCCGAGTAGGGGGTGAATATGCACTAGGAGCCCCAGCAAGGACAGAGAGAAGAGGCTGGGAAGGACGTGGAGCTTATTCTTCCACACATTGGAAAAAGAATTTTTTTTTTTAATCAAACAATTCAGAGGCCACATCTCTCCTCCCTCCATCCCAAGCTCGACTTCTCAAACCACAGAGTATTTAGATCTCATCTTCTAACCTGATCCCACCTCAGACTTGCACATGCATGTCCCAGCCAGCCCCCAAATGCATTTTGGGCAGAGTAACTCAGAATATGGGAGCAATCTCTGCTCCCCCTCCACACCAAAACCTCACCCACAATACATCGTGCTGCTGAGCTGCAGCAGTTCCCCACAGCACCAGGCCCAGGAGTGAGCATTAACCTGTTATTATCACTTACTCCTTTGGTTTTCAAGCCCCACCACTCAGAAAGGTCCCTCCCTTCATCCCAGTCAGTCCTTCCACAGGAACATCTCACTGCAGCATACTCCAGCTCCACATTCTCTTCTGAGACACCCTTGTTTTTGTCCTCCTTCTTTTCTCTCTTCTCCTTTCTCCTTCCTCCTCCTCCTTCTCCTCCTCCTCCTCCCAGCTGATGGCCCAGGTGGGCTGTCACTCAGAAAGGAGAAATGCAAATCCCAGCTCAGACAGGGCAGCTGTGGGAAGGGATCAGCCCCACCTGCTCATCCAGAGGAGCTTTCTTTGAGGAGCTGTGGAAGCGAGAGGATCCTCTCATTCCTTGATGCATTGACAGAATAATTGATCCTCTGTCAAGAGGCCATGATGGGCTCTGCTAACGCAACTGCTTGGGTTACCCTCTCAGGCCAGGCAATAGGAACACTTTATATTAAATAATATAAAATTCCCAGATATATCCCATCAGCTTAAAAAAATCCTATGTTGCCTGAGGGCCAGATCCACACCTGCTCCCAGGGTATAAGGAAGCCCTGTGCATCAGCTGGGCCCCTGCACAAACATGTAAGACAAAGAGTAGGTGGTGTGTCCCACCAGGATGACTTCTGGGGAGCCTGCAACACAGCTAAATCTGGGTCCATGGTCCTCCTGAGCAGTGTTTTACCCCCAGGAGGATACTTTCTGTCCCACCTTCTCGCAGCCTTCCACAGGCAGCACAGAGATGACTCACACACAGAAGCTTTTCTTGGCAAAGACAAAAAATGGACATCTCGGTTTTTTTCTCCCCCCACTCCCCCCAACCCCCAAAGCTTCAGTTCTGCAGAAATCAATGGAGCCAAAAAAGGGATGAAACACATCAAGCACTACCGGTTTAATCCAACCCCAGTTCCTCATTTACCAACGTCAGCCTCCTATCCAAGCTTTCTTTGGCTTTCATCTCTTCTTTTATCTGCTTGCTGTCTCTGGCTTACCCCTTCTGGTTGCTACTGCTTTGATCTCTTGAACCTCTGTAATCCAGAGCAAAATCCATGATAGCTTATGCTGAAGAATTTGCATGTTTTTCCTGTTGTTACAGTTTTTAAATTCTTTCTTTTTTCTCCCCTGAAACTTCAGGCAGATTCCTTCTATGGAGCAAATGGGCATTTTAGATGTCCAGCCTGGGCAAGTGATCCTTTTACAGTTCCCCAGACCATTGGACCTTTGCATCCTGGAGCTGCTGGTTTTTGGTTTCTTCCATCACATCCCACTGTGGAGGCTAAGGGCTGTACCTGGCTTGTGGAGTCTGAAAGAGCCCCAGAATGTCATAGAGGTTTGCCTATGCCATGTTATCTGGTCCCTTAGTGGCACAGAGAGTGTCTGTTGTTCCATGAATAGTTTCATCAGAAAAGCATGGGACGCACAGTGGGAACTCAGTCTGTGAGCTAAGTCATTTGATTTTAGCTATTTTCTTATCCAAATGTAGATGGTCCTGAGTACAGTGAGAAGAGGAAAAAAGACAACAGTAGAATGATGAACAGGGGCTTTTAAGAAAGTTTTGCTACTCCCAGGTGGGGATGCTGCCATCAGGCACTTATGGGAGCACCCATTTTTCTCATCCTGGGGAGGGCAGGAGTACTACAGTAGAGCCAGAGCACTGCAGTAACAGTACAGATTCCATGTGAATGGCACTCTTAGATTTGCTTGCTCAAAAAGCAGCCCCTCATGTTGTTCACCAGTAGTTTTAGAAGAGCTGTGTGCAAAGAAAGTGCCGTCTTTTTTAATTAAAAATGTGGGAGAAGGAAAACATGAGAAAATATGGTTGTGCCTTCAAGTTCCTAATTCTTCACTGTAAGGGATAGTGTCAGGGCAGAGACTGTACGAGCTCTCCTTCATGGCCTCTGGCTGATACGGATTCAGTCAAAAAGGAGCGGTGATTCACTGCACTGAACTTTCTGCCCCAGTTTTCAGCGCTACAGACCTGAGACCAGCCACTTCCCCTCACCCCCAGAGCCACTGCAGGGTGGGGGCTCTTCTGCCCCAGGCCCCTGTGCTGCTGCAGGGGTGCAAACGGCTGCTCGGCCTCACCTCTGTGTTGGGAGGTGGCAGCTGGTGCAGCAAGATCTGCCTCTCCCTCACAACCAGCCGTCCCAAGCGAAGGGCCCTGCTGCATCTCCTCAGGCTGATTCCTTTTGAAAGCAAAGCACATAACATCAGGCCTGTGTTTATTTTCCCCTTAAATTAGGGTGGCTTGATTTTAATTTAGAGATCTGCCAGAATAAGGCACGTTTGTGCAGCTGTCATTGGAAATGCATACTTGCTTTTTCTCTCTCTTTCTCTTTCTCTTTCTCTTTCTCTTTCTCTTTCTCTTTCTCTTTCTCTTTCTCTTTCTCTTTCTCTTTCTCTTTCTTTCTTTCTTTCCCTTTCTCTTTCTTTCTTTCTTTTTTCTTTCTCCTTCCTTCCTTCCTTATTTCTTTCTGCCTTCACTCCTTCCTTTCTCACTTCCCTTCCTCCCTTCTTTCCTTCATATATCAACTTGCTTGATGCAACCTTTTCCAAGTTAAGCTGCCCCACTTCCAGCAAGATACAAGACAAAAGGGGAATAATTCTCAGAGGATCTCTGGGAGACCCAGCTAAAGTGGAGGTGTCACCTTCCTCTGAGGCTAACCCTGTCCCCCATATATGATGTGCGAAAAGGATGCTATGCTTCACCTTCCCCTGCTCATGGTGATCTGTCACAGTTGTGCTCATATACTGGATTGTGCACTGATGGGGCTGGGCAACCTGGGCATGGTACCCTCCAGAGAGAGGGCTGCAGGGGACAGTTTCACACAATCCATTTCTCACAAGGAGTTTTCCACTGCTGTGGCCCCGAATTCCCTATAATATGTGGAGTTTGGGAAGCCAGATGCTGAAGGAAGGCCCCAGGTCCATAGCGTTCCCAGACGCAGAGCTGAACAATACAGCTCTGTTTCAGGGCTCTGACGGACAGTGGTCCTGGATATATGACACTGAGAATGGCTCTGAAAAGAGAAGTTGTCCAACAGGGAGAGGGGTCTTGATGGTGTCCTGCATGGCATAGCCACCACCCCAGCATCCTCTAACCTCTCTAACCCCTTGCTTTATATCAAAGACTACTCTACATTGTGGAAAGCAACCAGGGAGACACAGCCCTGCCTGATCCTTTTTGTCATCAGGAACAGCTGGAAAAAGACAGTAGCCTGAGAAATTGGCTGACCTTCTTGATGCATTCAGCTGTCTAGCCTTATATTTGTCCTTTAAATAACTTGCTAAAAAACAAACAAGCCCAAAACAACCAATCAGCAGGAAAAAAAGAGCCCATCAAAACAAGAGAGACTTCCTTTTCTAGCTTTGCCCTTGTGCAGTGGCTGGTCTGAAGTAGTTTAATCTAAACCAGGCTTCAGCAATTGCTGGAGAAAGCAATGTCCATGGTGGGTACTTAGAGACTGGGGCTCTCCAGCCGCACATATCGAGGGGTTTATTACCTGCTGAAAAAAGCTTAATGTGTTTCAGGTGCTACGTGATGTCCAGATGTCGTGGCAGAAGCAGCTTGGAGAGTGCTGGTGATAGAAATGCTGCTGGGTGAATGCAGAGACATTAGTGCCGAATGTGATATTCTGTCCCAGCTCATCTATTAATACCAAAACACAGGAATCGCCAAACTGGTTAGGACCAGAGGTCCATCCAGCCCAATACCCTGTCTATAGCAGCCAGGCGTAGTAGGTACTTCAGGAAGGATATCAGAACAGGGCATGCAGATCATGGCTGAGGGCCAGTGATTTGTGGTGCTGGGATTTCCGGAGCCAGACATAGTGTCTTTGTATTTAATAGCCCCTGGTGAGTTTT
This sequence comes from Athene cunicularia, assembly GCF_003259725.1. Lineage (NCBI taxonomy): Eukaryota > Metazoa > Chordata > Aves > Strigiformes > Strigidae > Athene > Athene cunicularia. The sequence continues at coordinate 8,938,011 of NW_020799109.1, forward strand.
GCTTCCAGGAATTTATCCAGCTAATTCTAAATCTCTTTGTATCCACAGTTTCCTGTGGCAAGCAGTTTCACAGCTTAACAACACGTATTGTTCAGTGTTGCCCATTTTTTCATACCCTGAAGCTGGGTGAGTTTTCTCTGTTGGATGCCACACAAGATTAGCCCTGGATCCAGCTCACACATGAGAAAAGGATGGATGGATGGATAGATAGATGGATGGATGGATGGATGGAGTGAGCCTTAAATAACGTGGCTGTTGTGATCAGATGGGCAATTATCTGTAGGCCACAAGCAGGGTGTGTTTTGAGGAGCCAAGACACATCTCCTCACCTGCCTGGTTGTTAACAGGTCACATGTTGCTGTCTGCGTTATGGAAAAAGTGAGGTTTTTGAGAGTGAACAGGAGAAGATGGGCACAATTTGGGAGGTGAATGAAAGACAGCAGGGAACAAGATGTGTTTGTCATATCAGTAGAGAATGGTGTGACTGAAGGCAGCATCTCCTGTCAGGAAAGTGGAATAGTGTTCAAACCCCTTTATGCCCAGTACAGATAAGTAAAAGACTTGCAGACAGTGATTTGTATGCGAAGACTTGGAAACAAGACCCTAAAGTGGGAAAATCTAGGAGGGAAGGAGAAAGGATACAGCACCTGCTGTTGCAGCATACGAGAGTGCTGATTTCTCTGTGGAGGTCTGTGAGACTGACCTGGCAGACACGACTGTCCCTTTCATTTGAGAACTGACAGCTTTCCAGCTGGAGCCCACCAAGTGGCTGGGCATTTGCAAGGTAGAAAGCTGTGTTTGAATTAGGTCACCCAAGAAGTTCATCTTATCAAAGTCACCTCTATCATTTCCACCCTAGTCAGGAACAGTAGTTGATGAGAGTTGTTCAGCAAGCTATGGCTCAGGCTTGGGAGATTTAGAAATGATTCTGAAACCCACATATGGTAAAAGCGTCACAGTGCTTTATTTCCTCACCAACATGACTGATGGAGCAGAAGTGGGAATGTTTTCTACTTAGAATCCAATTTCCAGAAATGCTCAGCTTCCATTCAGGCAACAAAGTCATTGGCCAGATGGGGAAAGGGCCAGTCAAAGAGTTGGTGCTGAGCAACTGTATGTCAACCCTTCCTTGAATGAGAAATTCAAAGCCTTCTCAGCTGACTGGCAGCCGTGTCCAAGGGCTATTTATGGATCCAGAGCCAGTTTAAGAGCTGCATGGTTGACCTCAGGCACACGATGGATGGTCAGCACATTTTTCTGGGAAAGTGGAATGCAATTCAAGATTTCTTGTAACCTTTTTTATTCACCTGACACATATGCTACAAAGACAGTGAAAGATGAGAAAATAATATGGGCTTGATAAATGATGAAAAGAAAGTTTCCGATCTGTAGCGGTTCCCATTATTCTTCTTATTTTGGCATCATCGGAGTTATGGCAATCTGCCCTCTGCACACACCACACACCTGTCTCTTATACACA
>NW_020799109.1:8939540-8962673 GCF_003259725.1 Athene cunicularia
CCCTAACTTTACTCCCCCTCCCTTAACAATTTTTTTTTCCTGTCAAATTCACAAGAGTGGCACCTGGGAGAATTTTGACCAAAGGGAAATTGACTGAGCAAAGTTGCCTCTTTTCAAATACATTTTCTTAAGGGACTGGAATGAATGAGAATCATAGTCATAACATGGCTAAACAGTCTTTGTTTAACTTAATGCAATATAATAACCTAAGTGTTGCAACACAGCTCCTTGCTGTGACATCCTTTTTCCATTTGCTTAATTTTCACCCCAAACACACGCTGTTAATAAGCTGCTGAGAAAATACAGCTCTTGTGACAAAATCCAGAAACTGAGACCCTGTATGGTGTGTTAGATACACAACTCTTATTTGGACTGGCAAGTGGCACTGAAATTGGTATTGCAAAATAGATCCATTTTTCTTACTGCCAAATGTGATGGACAGTTGAAAAGGGAGGGTTGGAGAAGTGGATGGCAATAAGAAGAGAACAAATAGAGTAAAATCCCTGACAGAAAGTAACATGTGAGTTAGAATAGACATGTGATTGCCAGCAGGGAAATGCAGGATGCAGGGTGCTTCGTCAACAGACAAAGTTAAAATAAATGTCATGCTGGCACTGAAAACTGCAAGATTAAACTCCTCTTGGTGATTTATAATTTAAGAGAGAAAAAGGCAGACAGGCACCCAGTAACTGGGCTCAAAAGAAAAACTCCTATTGACTTTAGTGGGGTTTGGAGCAGGTCCAGTGCAGTAAAGGTTCAAATCTGATCTCTGGAGTCAGAAGGTGTTTGGCCACTGACTTTAATCAGCAGAATCAGACTCTGAATCAAAGTTTCTTTTACATTTCCTGCTTTTTCACTTGCTTTGTAGCAAATCTGGAAGTCATACTTGTTTTCTGGGGACTAAGTGAAAGCAAATAAAAGCTGCCATAAAATTTGTGACATCTTTAAATTAAAACACAGTTTCATTAAGAAATATGACTAAACCTTTTCCTTTCATTTTCCCAAACCAGCCAAATGCTTTATAAAAGCCTGAAATAAACTCTGTTTTTGTACAAACAATAATATTTTGAAAGTTTCACAAACTATCGTGGTGATTGTTGGAGAAAGAGGTTTTCCCTAAAAATATGCAAGATACTAAGTGAAAGCTGCAAGATGATATAATTTATGTAATTCGTATAAAACAATTTATACAAAAATGACATGGGACCATGTGGAAAATAGGAAATAAAATGCAAAGTCACCTGGGAACTACTAGGTCTTTACCCTTCCCACACCTCAACATTCTGTGACATTTTCAACAGGGATTTCCAAACTGCAGTTGAAGAGTGTATTTTCTAGGCACCGAATACTGAGGTCCAACCTGCAAGGACAGAATGAAAAAAAAAAAAAAATTAAACTTTGGCCACTCAAATACTTTCTAAGAGTCTCAAGCATATTTTAAATGAGATCAGTGTTTGTGGAAGAAGTGTTCAGCGCATTATTTCCTTGCAGAAAAGAAAATTGCCTGACAGAGGTGTCCATCTCTGTAAGAGTGGATGGTTCATAAGCATAAAGAAAAGAAACCAGATAAATACTGTCAAGGCTTTCCACATTCTGGAAGTGACTGTTCAGGGGCTCTGACGTTGCTCTATTAGCCTTGGACAATTTGACACTGGCATTCAAGCCAAAGCAAAGCTTACTTGTTTGACATGCTTCCTTCAGGAATACTTGGCTAGCGAGAAAATGGGAGGGTGCCAAAGGTAGACCACAGCCTTACCCAAGTGATCTACCAGGGATGGTGGTTTCAAGCGTATTTTATTTGGTTATTGATGAATATTTTTCAGCCATTTAATTATTGGATGAATAAGTTTTCCTTTGAGTTTGACACTCTGAAATCTGGAGCTTCTGCAGATGACACACTGTCATTTTTAAATTTTTTAATTTAACATATTTTAAAAAACACACACTGGAGACTTTGGTCATCAAGTCAAGCCATAGATGGAATCTTCCTTCCTTGTCCTCACCCCTCTTCTAGCCAGCTATGCGCAAGCCAAAATTTTGTAACATCTGTGAAGGCTTTGGTACAAGTTTAGCAGAAGGGGAAATAGAACTGCTCCATACTACAAATTTATTTTAAGTCCAATGAACAAACTCACATTGCAGTGCTAAGGAGAAATTGCAATTCACAGAGAGAAATGGACTTTACTGTGGTTTTTTAAAAGTCTCTAAAATGAGGCAGATTTTAAATCTCAAAATCCTCTGACTTATCAAAAGAAGAAGCACATGTATTTTCATTTCATAAAATAACTAAAACATTACTTCATTTGTGCTTAGTTTTCTATAGCCTGACTGTAGATTTCTGCAGAATCTATTTCTATCTGCTAAAAATGAATAAAATAGATGATTAAAAGTTTCCAGTGCTTAAGAAGTTATATCAGGCTTTGTCAAAGAGCTCCTGGGCAGTTCAAAGGGCTGTCTGAAGGGATTATAGCTCTTTCTTCTTAGTGGAATCGTCTGCATAGAGATCTAGCTCAACAAAACTGAGTCAGAGTCATGGTTTTGTGAGCAGAGTCCTTTCTAAGAGTCAGGAGAAAATCCTCTGTGCCATGCTCCTTTGTGGTTCTGACCCTTGCATAGAACTATAGACAATTCTGGAGCAGTAATTTCTGGTGGAGAAGAGCCAACATATGGTGCAGGAATTGTTCTGACCCAGAGACCATAGCTATGATCATCAAAGAGAGGAATGGCTAACTCAGTGGAAGAGATAGAAAAAACATAGCTGAGATGAGAAGATGTCTTAACACCAACACTTGGAAAAGGAAGAAAATCTAAATATGTAAAAGAAGGTAAAAGGTTTTCCCTGAAGTTGGAAAAAAAAAAAGTTCATATAGCAGTTGCTCTAATGCAAACCTCTAGAAGAGATCTCTATTTGAAAAAGGGAGACATCTTCATTGTTTGAAGAAGGGAGTCTTTGCTGCTAGAGATGAGGAGTCAGCACAGCTGCAATGCCTTACAGGCCTTTGGTTCAAAGGACAAAATTACTCAGGAAAACATGGGCAAGATTGCCCCTATAAGCTACAAGTGGAGACAAACACAAATCACACGCACAAATGAAAACTCCAAGAAGCAGTACACAGAAATGTAGCGATGTCTGTCTCTGTGAGAGTGGAATTAGGTCACACATTAATTGTGATTTTTGTTTGACATTAAAAATACCTTTGGAGAAGGCTTTGTGTAACAGCAGCCTTGCTGGAAAGAAAAGGTCCTGAAAAATGTCTTCATACTTTTCTATATATGTGTATAAATATTAAACTGCCTTCCTTTCAGACATGCCACTGAACTCTGCGCTTGTTTGGATGTTGAACCTGGAAACTTCTCAAAAGTTTTGCGTACGGATAATTCATGAGTTAAAGCCCAAATTGAAATGCCATGTTACAACTTGCAGAAATGTTAGACAAATATAATGACCATATTTTCCAGTTACCTAATACCCACTCAAAATATAAAACCCAAAAGAACGGAATTGTTTTCATTGCTGTTAACCAGACAATATCACTCCAACTAAATATAGTATGTGATGAAACCAATTTAAATATTGTCCAAGTATTTAACACTGTAAATATTAGACTTAACACTCCATAAAAACAGGCTTTGATGATGCAGGCTGACAAAAGGAGACTAGTTAATTGCAGATTACATCATGGCTAGGACAGCATCACTGCTAGGACAGCCACGATAAATGTGAGGTGCAAAGTAAATCTAATAAAATAAAAATAGTGTCTGTTCAGTGTTCACCTTTATCAGTTTTGCTAACCTTTCTTAGCAAAGATTGGGGAAAAACATAGTCCTAGGTAAAGAAGTATTGGGGAAAAGCGTAGTCCTAGATAAAGGACTATCTGGAGCTTAATGTAATTGTGAAGGGCCTGATTCAGGAAAATATTAAGGGCCTGATTCAGTAAAGGATCCAAACCTATGTTTTACTTCTAGGATGTGTTTATGTCCCTTTCACTACAATGGGACTTACATGTACTTCTGACACTTTCCTATGGTGGGAAGCTTTCCTGAGTCGGGCTCTGAAGTCTGTTAAATCTACTGTAGGCTTTGCGAGGGATAACTGCATGTTATTGTAAAGCATGTCACGGCTCCACCAGAGTTGAGGAAACAAAAATTTAAAGCTTTTGGTTATTGATAACTTAAATGGATTTTTTAAACTTCTGAGCTCAGATAACTATGTTGAAAATTGAGACAATTTCCTGGCATTACAGGCCTGATTTTCTTCTTTTAGCAACTCTGCATTCTTGTGTGTCTATCAGCCTGAGTTAACCTTCATCGATATCTGCCCAGATATTAATGTCAAGATGGATTTTTCCTTGTGTTTTAAGGCGGCAGTTTCTGTGGTACCAGGATGTCCCCAAATCCTGGAGATGGGATGTGTCTACATGGGGTTAGCTTCAGGTCCATGTTAGTAGGATATACAGCTTCCAGGTGAAGCCTGGTTCCTCACTTGCGCTGCTGAATGATATGGAGGTACCCACTTGACCATCTTCTCCCCTCCACTGAGGGCTCCCAAATGTGCCATATGGAGGCCTGCATTCTCAATTGACCAAGGTAACAGAGGTGTGGTTTAACAGACTACAAAAAATCTATTGATTTTGCTGAAAGGATAGTGAATAACTCCTATAAGGTCACAGCTGCTGCCTTATTGCTGAAGTCACTGAAGGTGCTTCTAGTGGTTGATGCTAACAAGTGGTTGCCCCATATTTTGGACATAGAGCTCATGTACCTCCCAGGCTGCTGTTTCCCTCTCTTATTTCATGGATGTTTTTTTCTCTCCCTCTGCCCTATATAAGCGGAGCTCCTGCACTTTCTACAACATCCTTCAGTGCCTAGAAAAACAACTAGAAATGTTGATGTGTCTGATGGAAAGAGCCTCATGTTAACAAAAGGTCTGGTCCCAAAGTGGCTCATGAGGCCTGTTAACATGTCAGAGTCATATCAAAATAATGATATTATATAGAATAAGTGAGTACAGCTGTCGATGTTGACACTCTTGAACCATGAAAGGAGAAAAATGATATAACTTAGGATAACTGTGGTTTGTGCAGGCCCAGCTTCATTGTCTGACTTTGTATTTGCATGCACATGGGGGTGGTTATCTGCAGATACGCAGGGGTTTGGGTAAGTTCATCCTGAGCCTGATGATCAGCATTACTTCAGCAGCATCACTAGTAATTGAAGTCTGCACCTGAGATATAAAAAGTCGTGTGTGTGTGTGTGTGTGTGTGTGTGTGTGTGTGTTTGCTTCTCCTTCATGTTGGGTGATTACCTTCCTCTGTCTTGAGGTACACAGGATTGCCCACAGCCATGATCCACTTCGGTAACTGTTGCTGAAGAGGGGTATGTTGTGCAGATTACAGCAACAGAGCACATCTTTCACAGGCCAAGCACACACTGGTCACAAGTGCAGGCAGGAATGGGATGCAAGGCACCCCTCCAGATTCCCTTGTTTCCACCGTATTTGTCTTTCTTAATTAACCCTGCACCATGTTACTGACCCAAAGACATGGCAACAGCACTGTTGAGAACTGCAGGGATTAAGACATTTGAGTTATAATGCCTCAGCCATGAGATCATAAATGCCCTTATGCTCTATTTTGTTATGGTGGGTTGATAATGAAAGCTGATAAAACTCCCACTTTCTTTCTGTATTCAAGTGAGCTAATGCGTCTGGGCTCGTGAGATCCTGGCACGAAGAGAAAGCAACAGCACAAAGTCCCCAATCTCGGATGTTATCAAATAATGAGGCTGTTTGAGGACATTACTTGTTAACATATTAGCAGGTACCAGGGGTAAGTGAGTGTTTATTCAGTCCTGGTGTAAAAGCATGTCTAAAATGATTTATGCCGGAAGCTGTTTCACAGCAAACAGGCTGCTTTCATGAAAGCAGGTCAATCACCATCTCCCGTCTGCCCTCATAAATCATATTCAGGTGCTAATGTAACCAAAAGGTTTATATAATCTGCACAATCAGTGTGGAGGTCTGGGTGGATACAGTAATAGCCTGCCTGCATAAATGCCTTCTGCGTCTAAAGGCCAATATCTGAGGGAGTCAAATGATTGATTTAAAGAAGAAAGAAAAGAAATAAACTGCCATGACAAGTAACAAAGTGTACGTAGAGCTTTCCAGCCACATTTTACATACATGGGAGTAACCTGCCACTGTCCAGATCTGCTGCTGGGACTGTTTTTGCATCAAGATAGGTTCCATACCTATGCTCTAACAGAAAGTAGACTGTGATTTTAATGTAACAATGACAGATACCAGAAGCACAGCACTGTAAACTGGGATTGGCTTTCTATGTTCCATAAATTTCTGGAGTTAAAGGTGAGTGTCACATTATTGACCTCCTTTTCATGCTGGAGGAGTACTCCTTTGAGAGATGACATAGGTCTGGAAAGACCTCCTGGACCTACATCCAAAACACAACTTCATCAAGTTCCATCTTGAAATTTCCCTCAGATCTTTTTTTTTTTCTGATGTTTTCTTCTTTGTCCTCCCCCCTCTTCTTGTAGAGTGTTAGAAGATTGCATATCCCTTCTCCCCAGTTTTCAGCCTCAATTTATTCACGGCCAGTTTATATTGACAGCCAGATTTTATCCTCTTCTTCATGTCCTCTTTCCTATGCCAACACTGTCCTTTGGTTTAAAAAACTTTTCTCTCCCACAGGTATTTACCACTGGATATGTTTCTAGCTTGGGTCTTTTTAAGGTTTGAAACCACAGGGCACACAACTCCCATAATATGATGTGATGCAGAACTTTTATGATTTGTGTTCCACTTCCTTCAGACAAAAATTTTATCATTTTGTTTCCTATCAGTCAGTAGTATCTTCTCTCGACCTTCAGTGGTTCATATCAAACAAGAGAAACCATTTGGCACATAGAACAATTTGGATCAGTCTTAAACGGTACATATCCTAGAGTAGCATCAGTAGCACAGACTTTCTACTTACAAAGCTACAGCTATCTCTTTTGCCAAGACATTCATCAGCTAGCAAGTTCACTAGCACTGCTAGTGCTGAAAAAAAAGGGTCTGATATATTGTACCATGATATTTTGATTTGGGGACAGTATTTTGTGAATGCAAGTGGCAAATGCATTTGTTCTGAGGAGTGGCATCATATTACTCTTTTGCTGAAAGTGTCTGGAGACTTATTGATGGACCATGAAGCCCAGACTGTAGGTAATGACTGTTGCTAGGACTTCAACAGTTAATTGCTCTTCATTATTTGCTTCTTATGAGTCATATTATGCCATTATGAAGTCAGAAAGCATTAGGACTTGAATAAGAAAACAGAAAGGGATACTGTGCAAAATAAATAAGCAGTCATGTCCAAAGATCAGTGAATAGTTGGTATGAGCAGACTGAAGGTAACAAATATTGCCAAAAAATAATATCTGGTGACTAGATATGAGTAAGAAATTAATTTATGGGAGTATTCAATAATAAATTTCTGTGAGTTGCAAAGCTAATGAAGATGCACTCTGTGATTTGTGTCTTTTTAAAATTTTGACTCCATCACAATAACCCACTTTTCATTCTTGGATAGCTGAGATTTTTGTATATGCTGAACTTCTTACAAAATCAAACAAAAAAGGATTAAGTAAATCCAGATTGTAAAAGAGCTCACTGGGACTCAAAAAGGTTGAGTTTGTTTGATGTGCATCATAGATAAACAAAGCTGCATCTGGAATGCATGCAGTAGTTTGAGTTAGAAACACCGCATGTTTGTAACAATCCTTGTATCGTGTCCTGTTTGGTTAATTTGTGGTAGACCAACATTACCTTTACGGCAAGCAGAGGTGCTGGTTGATTGCTAAGAAAGCTGCTTGTGGAGAGCAGAGCAACAGTGAGTTTAGGAAAACTCAGGTCAGTGCGTTAGATGCGTAATTGAGATGCACTTCTTTCTTTATCAGAAAACTGATTTTGGAATATTCCTAGGAAAATAAGCTCACAAATGCTCCAGTCTTTGATTAGAAGATCTTTAGATAGTGACTTCTTTATTGTACAAGAAAGTAGTGGCTTCAGTCCTTCTTGTTTTGTTTTGTTTTGTTTTGTTTTGTTTTGGTTTGGTTTGGTTTGGTTTGGTTTGGTTTTCTTTTTCTTTCTTTGGCACTCTAGAGAAGATGATGGGAAACATGGTCAGAATTTGTATCACCTTGTATTTTTCATGGGTTTTTCTTCTTTCTGTTAATCTGTTGAATTATTTGAGCTAATTTAACAAGGTGCATTGACAAATAAGTTTGTCTAAAATATTCTTCTCAAGTCTCATTGAGTTGCATGTTAATGGTTCGACTAGTTGGCCATCATCAGACAGGTACCCACTGTCAACTGCTCTATTGTCTACTCCTCCAGATGTCTGCTGCGTGACACTGGGAAATCTTAATCTTCCAGCTTGCTCTGTTTAGCTTGAAGTTCTTTGGCACTGAGGTTTGTGTCTTGCTGTAGACATGGCTAGCACTCAACATGGGGATGGGGAGCCTCAAACTACATAGTTCTAGTACAAAAAACAAATTTACAATAGGACTGTTTATTGCACATAATGGACCAGCTTAACTGTGTCAGTCTCATTCTGAGAACCTCATTTAGGCATCAAAGCCATCACCACAGGATGTAAACAGTCTTTCAAAAATTAAGCAAAGATGACACACATGAGCTGATTTTTAATCTTTTTAACCCAAGTCATGCATATATTGAGGCATTTTTCTGTGTAAATTTATTTCAATTTTCTTCCTTTCTCCAAGAACCATTTATTGACTTAAGTCATCTGTCATTTAGGCAATCAATGTGGTCTTGAATTCTGACTTAGAAATCGATCTAATAGGAGACGTAATTAATATACCTATTGCCAATGATTAGACAGGTCTAACCTGATTAGCCAGCCAGCAACACACGTATAAAGAATATTAAAAGTGCCTTTTGGTATAACCATTAGAATGTACAATTAATTATCAGACCAACAGGAATCACTTGTTATTAATCAGTCCTAGAAAGGGAAATAGATATTACAGAATGGCACAGAGGATGGCACTTAGAAGTCTTTTAAATGTTGTTTTGCCTAAATAAAATAAAAAATTATACACTTGTCATGTTCTTCTCAAGACACTGTTGTTGGAGCTACCATACTGTTTTATCTCTACAAAAGGAGAAGAGAGTAAAAGTAGTAGCTTCCCAAAACTTGTTTAGGTCAATCAATAGTCAAACTGACTTGATTAGACATTATGTACTTCTTGATGCATAATCAGACTAGAAAGCAAGCCATCTCCTATGCCACACTTGCCTGCTTGTGGATATATGAAAATGGACTAAGGAAGAGATGAACTTTATTACAGGAGAAACTGCTCTTATTAAAGTCTAAGTGACTCTGTGGTCCAAGTAACCATACAAACCCTGAGAAGAGGATTCTGCTGCCATGGAGAACTTCCAGACTGAATACATGAAAGAATACAAGTATCTGGAATTTTCAAACCAAAGTGGAGACGTGACATAGAGTCGTGTGTTAACCCTACACCGTGGGGTTGTTGCCTTTAGGACCATGGCTGCTGCTCTCCGCTTCCTGCCCAAGGACCTCCGGTTGGGCTGTCCCCCACCTCAGTCAGCCTGAATTGCCTGTTGTTGAGCTGAGTTTCACAACTATGATAGCCACGATGCCTAAAATGTGACTGTCTCATGATGGGACAGTCCATGGCAGGATTCCTCTAATCTAACTGTAGTCATTTCAAAGTTTGTTATCTGGACTATGCCATTTATGGAGGATCCCATTGCAGGAATGAAGAAAGATCGGCATCTTCTGTTCTGATTCATCATTCATCATTATGTCCAAGATAGCCAAGATGAAAATGGATGAGATATTATGCAATGACCTTAAATGAGATACCTGTTGTTTCAAAGACTGAAATTACAGGAAACAAATTTCACCCTTTCACTAAGGATGAAAAGCCAAATTACCTGACTCCTAAACCAGACTCACTGAATAACCCTGCTGCCTAAACCCATGCGACAGGCTTTCCTCAAGGTCATAAGATGAATGTAGGGTAATGTTTAACATAGATGGGAAGAGAAAACAGAAGGAAGCAGGATGTGGCACTGGGAAAGGCAGAAACAATATCTCTCTGGTACCACTAAACAAAATTTCAGTGACCATGGAGACATATCCTCCATGCCTTGGGAAAAGTCCCAGGTAAAAGTCAGGAACAATAGAAGCAAATATTCATTCATTTCCTTACGACAGTTTTGTTACTGCCCATGTGTGAAAAAAACATTGCTGAGTGGCTAGCCAGGCAGCAGTCAGAAGTTTTTTCAATCTATAATAATACTCATTCATTAACCATAAATTATCTATATTTATTCAAGGGGTTCCTAACAAAGCCATGTGTACATTGCACACAGCATTAGACTATCAAGGTATAAACTATTTAAAGCAGCTGGTGTTTTGAATTGTCATTTTTTAAGTTTAACATTATGTTGTTTCAATATCTAAAGCCTCCTTCCCAATGCAGCAAAAATGCAAAACACATTGAGAGAAAACGTAAAACATACTAACTTGATTATTATGAGTGCTCTGGATTGTGTCACAATTCACTATTAATTTAGACCACATTCCAGTGGCTTCTCCCTTCCCTCTGCATTCTGACCCAATCTGTCAGAGAAATACAATACCGATTAAATAAAAAATATATATGTGCTTATATATATTTTAAAGCCTGCTGCTTGGAGGAAATGTTTAGGATATGCAGTTTAGTGAGAGTCATTTTCCATTAGCAACTTGAAATGATGGGCTGATTTGGATGGTTGTTTGCATAATGGATTTCTTCTGGGCATCAGGGACATCCACATGACCAATTCTACGAATACCATCATTGGTAGGGGTTAATGGTGAGGTTCGTCTCAGCTCCTCCCACACATGACGGAGACTCAAATGATAGTTAAATCCCCTCATTGAGAATTGTGGCAGCCAGAACCAGTTTCTGCTTTGGGAGAGGAGGAATGGCCTTGTGGTTACAGCACCAGAACACAGCTCAGCAAATCCGGGTCGTGTTTCTGCCTCTTTTATAGACTCCTTGTGTGATCCTGGGCAAATCATTTACTCGTTTTCACCTGTAAAGTGAAGAATAATTTTCCTATTTTCTCATCTGAAGAACATGAATTCTTTGGGGTAAGGGTACTCTTAGCTTGTGTTGTGTTGTGACAGTACTAGGCACCATGGGATCCTTGTCTTAATAGAGCCATTGTGAACATGGTATTTATTTAGGGCATTTTGACATCACTTTGTTCAAAGCAGCTTTTGGAAGTTGGGTTGTTTATTTTTTTCTCATGCAGACTTTTCAGAAATCCTATGGGTATTTTGTCACTTTTCTGTCCACATAACGTGCAATCAGTATGGCAGGCATGTATTAAAGAGATGACAACTATTTCTAGTAACCTCTGTTGCTCTTTCACAAAGCCGAAAAGCCAAGCTTCAGAGCATCTTTTAGAAAACCCACAGAAAGATTTTATCTCCCAGTAGAAAACTGCTCAGAATTGACCCTACATAACAACAAAAGGACCGTGTCACGGTTTAGCTCCACCAGAACAGCAGACAAATCATTCTTGATCTAAGAGGTTTTGATGTACTTGCTTTTTGTGTTCAGTGGTGGTAGTAAATTTAGGGCAAGCAATTTAGGATCCAAACTCCTTATAGTTGGACAGTACAGCTGCAATATCTCTATCCAGTTTGTGCCCAGAGGGAACCATAAATGCCCAGCTGAGCACTCCCACTTCTAATTTCTTGCTTATGGGAGAAGAGCACGTCTCTCAGGGAGGACATCAGCTCTCCAAGTTGCTGTCAGTGTGCATGAGACAAAAGTTTGAGGGATTAAGAGAGAAAAACAAAAACTTTGTGATCTGTGCTAGGCAAATCCCATAGGTACCTCTCCTGAATAGTATAAGTTTTCAAAGGCCACCTAGGGTGACCTAATTGCTGAGCCCTCACCACAGTGGGAGCAAATTTTGGCAAATATGGGGCAGGAGTTGGGGAAAATTCTTCCTTTGCTGAGTGGTTCTGCTTTAAACATGACCTCTTCTTTCTCCAGAGACACAGGCCTTTCATGTGCTGATGCTCAGCTACTCCTCTGAGGAATAAAACCAGACTATGCGGGGTTTGCTCCAGAAACAGTGGATCTAGGTTCCAGTCTGATAACTCAAACAAAGTTATTAGCTATGCCTCCAGTATATCCTTGTAATTTTCTGCCCTTTGCTGTGGTGTCCAAGCTAGGAAACTCATTACCCTACGCTCCTGCCATAGCCTCCAGCAGAGCAGAGTACCTCCAGGAGGACTCTATCAACCCTGATGATCTTTTCCGCTGACTGGAGAGGGAGACTAATGCAGGTGTTTCAGTGAAACTTATACAATCCAGATGTAAATCCAGTGGCAAGTCCCTCAGGATTAGACATGTCTGGAAATGAACATTATTGGGCTGATAAGATTTCTGAACATTTTTTCCACAGGAAACCCACTGATTTTCATCTCTGGGTTTGGCATGCAAGCTCCCTAAGGCTCCTGGAGAGGCATACCTTGGATTGCCTGTGACAAGATATGAACAGGAGAGCTCAAGCTGACTTGAAGACCCAGGCTGGGATGGCAGTTAGGAAAGAAAAAACACTCTATTCTTTACTGTCAACTTTGAAAATGTGTTCAGGAAAGGATTACAATGTCAAGATTGTAATACTGGTTGCATAAGAGTTGCTGTTTGGAGGCAATTGTTATTTGGAGAAAAAGCTGAGAGAAGAGGCCATTCACTTCATTCCTGCCGATACGCCAAATAAAAAGGGATCAGCTAAACCACAGACAAGCCCCTTTTTGCTTTTGTAGCTGTTCATTTTTTCCATCAGAGCTCAGACCACGGAACTAAAATTAGTAATGAAAACCTTCCTTGCAGCCTGTGGCTTTGCAGTGCCCTATACCAGAATGAGATTGAGGTGAAATGGAGCCGATCCCCAATTCTCTGAACTTCAGTGGGATATATGATGGTCTGAGCTTTAATCTTCGCACAGATGAAACTGTTGCAGTGGGACTGGTTTCCAGGCTGATGTTTCTCATCGCTCAGTTATTGAGAGCCTGACAGGAAGCAGAGAAATGTTATCAATTCCCACTGCTCCGGACCATCAGTCTTACTCTGCTGGCATACCTGACAGCTTGAAAATTATCAGGTAGCAGCTGCTTTTTGATTTCTTCTATTATCTCTAATCCACTGTCTCATGAAATGGTTTGTTAATGCTTTAAGGACATCCCAGTGAGGGGAGTGTGGTTTCCCCTCTAGCCAGCAGGTAGAGCCAGCAAGCCTTGCATCGTGTCACAGGTTAATAGCAATTTCACAGAAACTTTGATAAACAGATAGCTTCCTCTCTCCCTTCCTCCCCCAGAGAAAGCACCGAGTCTAACAGTAATCCTAAAAGCCTGTGCAGGGAATGAAGCATTTCACAGTTGAAAAATACTTGCACAGGTGACCTTCTGTAATGAAGATTTCAGTGTTTGCTCAAGGGACAGGGGATGGGAATCTCATTGGATAGAAATCAGCATCCAAACTGTGCTAGTTCTGTATTTGGCTTTTTTGTAGGAAAACACAAGCGAAAATAAACAACACCTTGCTGCTTTCCACAGGCATGTTTCCTTACACTGCAAGGGTATTTTGCCCCAGGCAAGGCTGCTCTGGTCATGTTTGAAGCCACCATGCACTTCCACTGCGATCATGACTTTGAGACATCATCTCCTATCTTTAGCATTTAAAAGTGAAAACAAGGTGGTGTGTCCCAGCAGTTCTGTTGGTCTATGTGCTCAGCACCGCAGGCAGCAGAGCTTCATGCTAGCCACCACCTGTGTGCTTCAGACCCTGGCAGAACTCATTTGTCTGTCTCATGGCCAGGGACATGGCCTTAAACAACATATTTTAGAAAAGAATACACTTCAGCTTAGATTACACATTGTGTTATATTTAAAACAAAACCTAAATAATTCTATGGATAATAGCTATATATAAATAATATATAATTTCTCAATAGCATATGTACACAAACATCTTTGGTTATTTTTGTGAATCCTTAGACTGTTCCATTTCAGCTTGTGAACAGTTTGTATAATTTCATTTTAATATCATCAATTACCATAGGTCTTATTTCTTGTTTCAGAAATATAATGGACATTATAATCTACCTACACTTTTAAAATAAAATGTGTAGTTACTTTTCCCCCAGTGCTTTTAAAAAACCTTTTGAATTGCTCTCCAATCCAGTTTCTAGGCTTTCCCAGCACAGTCATTTATCTCTGATAGGCATAGTTTTTCAGAAAGAGGTCAAGGATGGTGAAAGTTGCTATCACATCACAAGAGTTGATAGTGCTACTTTTCCCTCAATGCTTTCTTTTGCTTGCCTTGCAAGGCCTCTTTCAGTTCCCTTGACCCTGCTGCCCTGCTCCTTTCTACTGATACAAGAGAATAATAGAGCTCCGGTTTTCACCGGAGCTGCACAACCGCTGGGATATGGCAGTAAAACACACAAGCATACGCTCACAACAGCTAACCCCTCCACCTCCCAAAATCCATTTTTCTTGAGGCCTTTGATCTGGAGCAGGTGGGAAAGAAAGCAAAAAGCCTCTGGGAGAATTACAACCGCAGTGCCTTCCTAGGTGTCATGGCTGCTTCCTTGGGACTCCCCATGCCATTAAGGGCTCCATTGTGCCAGTGAGAATCAGACCACCAAGGCATTTACCCAAAGGCTGTGTGTAGAATAAAAAGTAACATTTTGCTTCTTCTTTCTGAAGGTCAGATTAATTTCATTCACACAGCAGTTCATGCACAGGCAGATGGGTAATGGGACAGCAGGTTGGGGGAAGTGGTTTTCTGATCTCTTTGTTCTGTGGGAAGAGCCATGTTTTCTCACATAAATGTGTCCTCCCTCCCCACAATGTGGACGCCCAATCTCCTTAAACCACTTGATAAATCTCCTTCTTATTCATCTTCCAAAATTCACTAGCAAAGATAAATAGCTCATCCCTTTGCACAGTGTTTTTGTGGCCTCAAAGGCCAGCTCAGCTTCTGGATGTTTTCTGCTATTGCAGTTGTGTCTTGCCAGGACTGCCAAAATGCTGGTAAATCTTCCCATAATTTGCAGAGATTACATGCTGGACAGGTGATACGCTGGTAATCAGCTAACTGAAGGAGAGCTCTGCTATACTTCTGCACCTAAATTTCAAGGACTGGTTGAATTGAACAATTCATACCTAGCCCTGTGTGTGTGCAAGAGAGGTCAAAGAACCATTGAAGTTCCTCCCCAGTCTTGTAAAGAATTTTAAATAAAGCAAAAGTCTCCAAAACTGGTGTTTCATATCTAATGGACATAAGGGAGAAATTAGTAGT
Organism: Athene cunicularia; assembly: GCF_003259725.1. Lineage (NCBI taxonomy): Eukaryota > Metazoa > Chordata > Aves > Strigiformes > Strigidae > Athene > Athene cunicularia. The sequence continues at coordinate 8,954,970 of NW_020799109.1, forward strand.
TTGTACTGTACAAACTTCTTGTGTGTGCTCTGCCCCATCAGTGCTATCGGGAACGAGGAAACTCACTGCAGCTGAGCAGGGAATAACCAGATGCTTCTACAGAAGTGATCTGCTGCCCTGGAATGGAGGTTCATGAAGAAGACAAGACCTTGCTCACCTTTGTTTCCTCTTTCCATCCTTTTGGCAGCAGGAGCAGCAATCTACAGCCCAAGGGACCTCCCTCTGCTTCTCTGTACTCCTCAACCTCTCATTCCACTCCTGCCACCTTCTCTCCTCCCCCTGGCCCTCAGACTCATCCACAGACCACTGCAATGCAGCTGTGCCTATTTCATGGAAGAGCCTGGAGTCAGTTGTGCAGGACACGTTCAAGCTAAAGAAACTGCTTTTCTCCACCAGTGAATGCTTTCAAACTACATGGAGGGTGTCCCAGGCAGAATGTCCGCTGGGTGTGCCTCAAGCAGTGCAAGAGCTGTTTTAAACCAAAGGCAGAAATATGACTATCGACCAGGTTAATCTGACCCCTATCCAGCTGCTTTGTTTTGAAGTGAAACATAGGTGCATGATTTCACCCTTTTTCCTGAGTCTCCCAGAAACCCTTCATGTTCAAGGCTGCAGACACAAGTGCTGAAGTGCTGTGTTTCCAAGGCAGTGTCCGAGTGGAATTTCGATTTACAGCCATGGTGTCTTTGGAAAAGTCATCGAATTTTTGAACAAAAGAAAGAAACAGAAAAGAAAAATAACAAGGGCTGATGATGTATCCCATAGATCTCTTGTGATAAATTCTCAGTAAGGGTCAGAGAAGCCCATTCAGACTAAATGGAAAAAAATATGCTTGAACCCACAATCGCTAGGCTGACAAGTGGTTTAAGGAGACTGGGAGTCCACATCGCAGGGAGGGAGCGCATTGACTTCTCAAATCTCATGCATCTGTGAGTAAATTATTAAAATCAGAAATTGAGAGTGATTCCTTTCCCCAGCTACTTAGAGAACACTACTCAGTTGTGTAACCCCCTGAAGACATTAAAATGTCTTTCCCTTCCTGTAAGAAAAGATTTTCTTTTCCTTCTCTTAAGACATTAATTACAGGGTCACTGACTTTGGCAGATTACTTGCTAAATTGAGTTGCATCCTGATATCCTATATTTTATTGTGATGACCACCCATCTTGACAGCCTCTTGGGCTTGACCTGAGATTATCCAACACTGAAATCACGACTCTTTAAAGGGAGAGGATTAATGGCTGCTTTAAAGTGACATAAGATCATTGAAGAAAGCCACAAGCACTCTCCTTTCTCCAGCTCCTGGCCACATGGACCTGCTCCCCCTTTTGCTTTGCCATCAGCAATCACGTAGTTTCATGGGGAGTTGAATCTGTTTGGTGATCTGGCTAAAAAAAATAATAATAATTGCAAATGTCTTCTTGTTAGGGTGGTTGCAAATTGGATCAAAGAGGTATGAGTCTTCCACAACCATGGATGTCACCACAAGAAGGAAACAGAAGCAAATGGCATTAGCAAGGTCCTGGTGAACTGTGGGAGAAGCAGTGTTTCCTCGTGGGCCACAGGGATGGACCTTTGGAAAGCACTGGAGAGCTGTGAGCCTAAAATTTGGTCAATATCTACACTGTACAGAAACTACCAAGCCAAGGAATAGTACCTCACCTATGTGACCCGGGTAGGAGCTCAGAAGGAGCAACAGAAGGAGCTCAGAGCAGCAGTTAGTTCATGTGAAAGAAGGCACAGAAACTGTCCCCCGGGTTCTTAAGTCTCTTTCTCATCCCTTGTTTTCACCTCTTGGTCTTTGGTTGTACGTAACATGGATGCAATGCCATTCACTGGATTTCCATAAATCCTCACTCTTCCACTGAGTCTTTGAAGTACAGCCCATTATCAAACTGAAACAAACCCTCTGGCATTTGAAAATTGAGAGATTTTTGTAAAAAATATAGTTCAGCTTGTGTGTTGAAGTCAATGATAAACAATGTCATAATTTAGTAGCTATCACAACAATGTTAGTTAGCACAGAAATTCAGCTTTCCCAATGCCCAGTGGAAAAAGAGGTGGCAGAGGGTTTTTAATCTCCTACCTGCAGGGAGGGGCTGAAACCCCTTTTGCACCCCAGGGCTGGTGAAGACAACCTCTGGCTGCAGTTTCAGATCAGCACAGTGTCCTTGCAGAGTTGTGGGTCTGGCTGAAGCATTCCTTCATCAATAGGCACCATTTATCACTGAGATGCGGCTGGGTTCCAACAGCGACAGAAGGAAAACACTGGCAATGTTTTCATTAAAAGGTACAAAAGATTTGCAGTGTAGCTGACAGAGGCCATATGTGACCTGCTTAGTGTTCAGTGGGGCTGATAAAGAGCAAAAGGAGCGTCCCGTGAAGGTAAAGCTATACCTCACCTTAATGAACAGCAACTCCGGGTAGGAGGTGGGAGAGGATGATCAGATTTCCCCTGACCTGGAGTTCAACTTCTTTGGATGCAACCAAGAGTGGCTGAGATAGCAAGGTAGTTCAGCATAAAGGAGGTGAGAAAAGGGGGGGACCTTTTTTTCTTCCTTAACTGAAAAGATTGGCCTGGGGCTGTTCACCAGCAGCAGGAATGATCTGAATGCAAAACTGTTTTGCACATCACAGCAAAATCCTACCAAGAGAAGCACTGGGATCAGTGCAAAAATGTCCCCTGCTTCCACACACCTGGACATGCAGAGAGACACACAGTCCTCTCTGCTAGGGCCAATAAGACAAACTCCAGGACCTCACAGAGGTGAAAACAGGGACTAAAACGTGTTTCACTTTCACTGAAACAGTGTCTAACACCGTGTTTTGCCCAGCAGACTTAATTTCCTTTGAAATCACCCCTCTTGGATTTATGCCCTTTGGTAAATCCAAGCTAATGAAAGAAGACAGCATGAGTCAACCTGTGTAAGACTGTTTGGGAGGTCTGGAGGAGCAAGATGCACCCACTCCCGCCAGCCAGCCTTGCACACCCATTTTACACACATGTGATCAGCCACGGCAGTGGCCATGAGCAAGATCACCAAGGTCTTGGCAGACAAAGCAAGTCCTCTAACTCTGTCAAGAGTCCAGAGAGCTGCATCTCATCTTCTAATTTTATACCCAGGACACACAGAAGTGCTAAGAGACTGTGGTCAGAAATGTGAGACTTTCTTACAGCAAGGAGTCTGGTCTTCTCTAACCTGAGTCATGACAAGATGCCCATCACTTCTGTTCATCTTATTGTTCATCTTACTGTTCATCTTCCCATCTGCCTGCTGCATGCGCCCACTGCGTTTTGTCTAACTTTTCTTAGTTTATATGTTTACACAATGTTTCATATTTGTCACCTTTTATTTCATTCTCACGTTTTCAGCTGCTGCTGTGAAATCGATAAAAAAATCTTACTGAAGCAGCATTGGAGCGATGGTGTGTACAATAATACCGGGTGTGAGAGAAGAAGTAAACAGACCTCGATCTTGTTTCATGCTGTTGAAAAACACTTGAATAAATCCAAACATTTCCTCAAAGTTAAACTGGAGGTCAGGGATAGAGGAAGGGACTTGAAGTTGCTTCATTCCCTGTAGACTTGAGATCAGAGTAAACCACAGCTAGTTTGTAACACCAGCCACTGACAGGCAGCTGGCTCTGAGGTGGCACTTGGCAATCTTCAACCCAGCCAGACCAGAGGCTGCGATTTCTGGCTGAAGGCATTTGAGTGCCAGTTCACCTGCCACTGCTGGGGCCCTGGTTACAGCAGTGCTGCATGGGAAGCACTGCAACTGCTTTATCAATTAAGGAAAAGAACTACAGTGAAGACCTGAACGTCCCCACAGCTAAAAAATTAATATAAATCATATTTTAAAATGTTATTTATTGTTTCTTCAAGTAGCAGCCCTTCACAGCCCCACAGCTCTGTGGCTAGAATATGGTTTCACAGAATTTACGTGGGCACTTGTTTAGGTGCGTGGGGGGAAGATGTATGTTAGAGCATCCTGACATGCTCTCATTGTATATCACATGTTACTCGCCTTGCTCCTGCCCTCTGCTCGCCTCCTTTACTGCCCCATCTGTGCAAAGGAGACTTTGTAGAGCTGGCAGGGTCAGTGATTAATTACACAAAGATAAACAGAGTTAATATTCTTCCTGGATAGAACTAATTACTCAAGTGTTTGCTTTTATAAACCTCAGATTGATTGTCTCAGGGACAAATCAGTCTAATTGAAAAGACCGTTTGTTTTCAAAAAAGGAAAAATAACACATTTGTGCCTCTTGGGTTTTGGGGGCCTTTCTTTTCCTTTCCTTTTCAAGGAAATGAGGGCAGTGAAAGAGTTAGTGCATACTGCTGCATCCCTCACTAGACATCACAGCTACTCCTGTGGCTGTGCCCCAACCATTCCCCAGACCATTTTCCCTTTAACACAAGCTGTTATTCCTCTCGCCAGCCCTCTTTGGAGGATCCTGGTGTGTAAGGTGGAGAGTATGCACGTACTGAAAAGCAGTCCCCGCCCAGCAAGCTCAGGATTAGCTGAGCAATGGCAGGAAGAGAGAAGGGGCATGACTTGGTCAAGAGCATGAGAGTACACTCACGTCTTTTGCTTGTGTATTCTCTGAATTAATTCATGAAGTCTCTCACATCTGGGAAACTGAAAACAACTGGCATATCATTTCTTCTCCAATGCACTTAAATCACTTTACAGCCTTTCTGTTGCTTGAGTCTGGTGTGTTACCTCTCACTCTCTCCTCTCCGTGGTACCTCAGCATCTCAGAGCACTCTGAACAACTTTGTCTTTCCTTGCAGCCCACCCCCTCTGATGTCTTCTATCACTGATGTCTCTTCTGCCCTTTTTCATTTATCTTTTTTCCTCTACAGTAGACTTAAGCACACAATATTGGACTTGTGGAGCTGCTACAGGACAAGAAATCTCCCTGTGTGTCATAACAGAAAATACTGACACATAAGACAAGGTACAATGGAGAGTTGGTATAAAATGCATGACTGGGACCTTCACCCCTGAGAAACCTGGTCTAGTCGACTGAAGCAAGAAACTGTAAGAGGACTCATATCTCAGGAGGGACCTTGATTACTGCTACATCAAGATGTCCAGGAGTGTAGCCTGAGACTGGGCAGCTGACCTCCAGCTCCTGATCCCTGCTTTTACAGCACCAACCTGTTCAGCTTATGTCCGCATCCCTGTCCACATGATTTCTTGTGAGTGGAAGGGAAGAAGTTCTTGCTGTGGAGCTGGGCTTGTGAGTGAGCAGGACACTCACCTGACATTCAAAACAGGATAGTACTGGTCAGGGAACTATACTGGCTATGATAATGCAGGAGGTGGGTGAAATTCTGTGTACTTTGCCACATGGAGGAGCAGTCCATCTCTTATTCTCAGCTCCAAAACTCTCTCAACAGAGATGAACCCCATCAGTCTGCTTCCTGCTGCCTACCACCTGAGTGAGGCTGCAGGACAGGCAAGCCACCTTCCATCCTGGCTAAAGATAATCAATCTTAAATTATCTGTGCTTAGTGATAACTGAGACAAGGGAAAAACCACCTCCCAAGCATTGCAACTGCATATAGGCTGGAGCCCTGAGGGACAGGAGGCATTTCCAAGGAAGGTGATGGTTAGTACAAGGTCAGGACGTGGATCTGAGAGCAAAGAGGCAGAACAGCCCCAGGAGCTCTCAGAGGAGACATGAGAGAAGTGCCAGAGACCACCAGGGAGTCAGTAGCATCATTCTGAGGAAGGAAGAGAAAGAGACTTTGCAGGCAGAAAGAGGCTCAGTGCCATGTGCAAAGAAACCGTTTCCCGCTGCTTGTTTCCATCTGCTTGTTTGCAGCTCTGCTTGGGAAAACACAGCAATATGGACATTCCTCATAAAGAGACATACATAGCACCCACTTCTTCACGAGAGAAAATAACCCTGGAAGCCTTTTGATAACTAGTCAGGACTGAAAGGAACAGAAATATCAGTGCTGAATTAAGCTCAGAAGTGGAGGGAAACCCCAATAAGCCAAGTCTGGCCTAACTCTGTCTAGCACTTTTTCTAAAGAAAAAACATTTATTGCAAGTTTCTCCCTTCTGCCTAACCAAGAAAGTCAGGTGAGCATTTTGCTTCTTTAAAGAATGCAAACCATAAAGCAGGCAAACACTTTTTTTCACAAGTACCTGCATCAGGCAATTAACCAATTATTTCATTGAGCCATGACAAGGATGCTGGTATGCTGTTGCCTCCTGCACTTCGATTTAGGATGAGGAGGCCAGCAGCACCTTGTAAATCCCAACACTGCTGACAGCCAAAATCATCAGCAGCTCATTCCCCTGGGAAAAAGATTTGTGAGAAAGGTGCTGAGCTCTCCTTACCCATATGCTTTCTGTTCTCACTACATCTATTCCTTCACCTGCTTTCTGTTTGTCACAAAATTCATGCATAAGAGCTCAGAGCTGAGAAGGATTTTCCTATCCCTTCCCCACTTCTCCCTCCCCCAAGAGAAGACACTTTTAAGTGTTGGAGCATTTCCTTAAAAAGGGTTTTTCTCCAACACCTGGCCTTCCCTTGCTGACCCTCCCTTTTGTTCTGGATAAATTATACGGTGTCAGGTGTCCTCAGCAGCCATCCCTGCTCCAGTCTGGCACTGCAATGTGAAAAGAGATGCATGGTGGAGAGAGAAAAGTGCAAAAAGAGAGAGAAAAGGAATTACCGGATATTAAAAATTGCTGACCCTTTACAACTGTTAATGCTGAAGAGAGGAATTTTTTTTCATGTGGGAGGGCTGGGCAATTTTCACAAAATTGCTGGGTTGTTTGGTGATCAGGCAGAAATTTAACTGCAGTAACATGTTCTCTAGTTTCCTGCCCAATTACCGAGAGGTTTGGAGGTAAAGCCACAAAGTTTGACACCTTTGATCAAACCTTTCCTGCTATTGGCAGGAGCTTTCACCCTGAGAGTGATATGCCTTGTTATGGAGGTAACAACAATAACTTTCCTTCTCTGATTTCGGGGCTGATGCCATAGAAAGCACCTGCTTATTGGTACTGGTGTTATCAAGAAATGCTGTGGAGCAACAGGCTTAGAACAGTCATCAGTGGAAATTATCTGGGACATTTGCCCTTTGCCTGTTTCATTTGCTGCTATCATTTCTTATTTCTGGCTGCTAATAATAACCATCAGACTGATAAGCAGTAATGCCTATCTGTACATTGAAAAGAAAATTGGAGTCTTTTTTTGGAGTGGGAAAATGAAGGACAGGGAAAGGCAGGTGCTTGTCCAGAACCACCCAGTAAACCAATGGCATACAGCCAGATCTCTTGAGACCTGATTCAGCGACACTGCTCAGAGGAAATGCTACCTGACAATAAATGTTTCATAAGCATGCATACATATATACATGGATAACGAGGTAAAAATTGCACATATTTCATAACAGTGCTGCAAATTGGTCCACGTACTTGCCAAAATGTTTTCCAGAAGCAGCCCCAACTTTTGCTGTCCAACCGGCAACATGATCAAGCAACAATCCTTGTAATCAATCCTTGTAATTACAATCCTTGTAATCACCTCCCTCCTGCTCTTCTTCCTGACACCTCAGCGATCTTATCTCAACCATGAATGTGAAAAGTCAGACCCCAAATCTGAATGGTTTGCATAGTGTTTCATGACAACAGGTGTTCATATTAGGAGGGGAGGGGAGGGGAGGGGAGGGGAG
>NW_020799109.1:8962723-8971852 GCF_003259725.1 Athene cunicularia
AGGAGAGGAGAGGAGAGGAGAGGAGAGGAGAGGAGAGGAGAGGAGAGGAGAGGAGAGGAGAGGAGAGGAGAGGAGAGGAGAGGAGAGGAGAGGAGAGGAGAGGAGAGGAGAGGAGAGGAGAGGAGAGGAGAGGAGAGGAGAGGAGAGGAGAGGAGAGGAGAGGAGAGGAGAGGAGAGGAGAGGAGAGGAGAGGAGAGGAGAGGAGAGGAGAGGAGAGGAGAGGAGAGGAGAGGAGAGGAGAGGAGAGGAGAGGAGAGGAGAGGAGAGGAGAGGAGAGGAGAGGAGAGGAGAGGAGAGGAGAGGAGAGGAGAGGAGAGGAGAGGAGAGGAGAGGAGAGGAGAGGAGAGGAGAGGAGAGGAGAGGAGAGGAGAGGAGAGGAGAGGAGAGGAGAGGAGAGGAGAGGAGAGGAGAGGAGAGGAGAGGAGAGGAGAGGAGAGGAGAGGAGAGGAGAGGAGAGGAGAGGAGAGGAGAGGAGAGGAGAGGAGAGGAGAGGAGAGGAGAGGAGAGGAGAGGAGAGGAGAGGAGAGGAGAGGAGAGGAGAGGAGAGGAGAGGAGAGGAGAGGAGAGGAGAGGAGAGGAGAGGAGAGGAGAGGAGAGGAGAGGAGAGGAGAGGAGAGGAGAGGAGAGGAGAGGAGAGGAGAGGAGAGGAGAGGAGAGGAGAGGAGAGGAGAGGAGAGGAGAGGAGAGGAGAGGAGAGGAGAGGAGAGGAGAGGAGAGGAGAGGAGAGGAGAGGAGAGGAGAGGAGAGGAGAGGAGAGGAGAGGAGAGGAGAGGAGAGGAGAGGAGAGGAGAGGAGAGGAGAGGAGAGGAGAGGAGAGGAGAGGAGAGGAGAGGAGAGGAGAGGAGAGGAGAGGAGAGGAGAGGAGAGGAGAGGAGAGGAGAGGAGAGGAGAGGAGAGGAGAGGAGAGGAGAGGAGAGGAGAGGAGAGGAGAGGAGAGGAGAGGAGAGGAGAGGAGAGGAGAGGAGAGGAGAGGAGAGGGGTTTGGTTGAAGAGGAGGAGTGCTCTGCTGCTGTTTATTCCATTGTACTGGCAGAGGCCTTGCAGGACTGGTGTTTCAGTATTATAAGCAAACTGGAGTGTTGCACCAACTCACACGCCCCCCCCCACACACACCCCCTCCAGAATATCTACAGACCTGCTATAATGAAGACCTCTTTACAATGCTTATCTCACCAGCAGAGTGGAAGAAATTAGCAACAGAAAAAGCACTCCATGAGTTTTATCTCTCCGTTCATTGCATTTTTTTTCTGGCATCTTATAATACTGTTCCATAACATTCTGTCACGTGCTGAACTTTTCTTTGTGAAAATAAAAATATGGAAATGTGGGATTTGCTTCAGGACTGCATAGCAGTTGATAGGAATACTTTGTGGTCAGATATGGCTACTGTAAATTTTATTCAATTTGAAACAGACAGTGAGAGGTAAATCACTCTGCAGATGTGTCAGAGCAATTCAATATGCAAGGAACCTGTTCCTAAAAGCATCTGCACTGCACTGGCTTTCAAACGTTAGGACATTTTAAATGTCTAAAACTACTGCTAGAAGTCAAATGTTTTTGCTTACTTGCAATCACAACCAGTGTTTCCCAGGAAGGATTTGAGGATTTGAGTCAAGGTATGTCTGTCTTTTCTGCAATAGTGGGTAAGACCAATGGTCCACATAGGCTGGCATTCATTCCCCAGCAGACCTGGCATTAGGTTTCTGAGAAAGGAAATAAAAGCAGGGCAATGGTTTAGTGATATTTTCCCAGAAAAATTTGGAGATTGATTGGTGCAGTCTTAAGAAGAGTAAGCTATTTGGGGTTCTTATTCCTGTCTTCAGCGGCCTACTGATCTGTAGGGAAGAAAGAGACAGGCCCTTTCAGAGGTGCACAATGACAGGACAAGAGGCCATTGGCACAAGCTGCAAGAAGGGAAATTCTGATAGGATAAGAATTAGGAAAAAGTAATGATGAGGGTAGTCAAAGAATGTGAGGTGGTTTAGGCCTTGCTGGGACCGGAGACCACGTTGCTGTTGTCCCTCTCCCACCCTCAGCCGGTCAGGGTTGGAAGTGAGGCACAAATCCCAGAGTTGAAATAAGAAAAAATGTCATACAACAGTGTAATAAACAAATCTGAACAACAACAATAGCAATAATAACAACAATAAACAGTAATAACAGTAAACAAAACAAAAGATATACAGAGAAATACCGCAGTGAACACAGCTAGTCCACCACGCATGCTTCCCGTGACAAAAGCCACAAAGGAAAAAGTTTCCGTGCTGCCTCAACATGGTGTGAATAACCCAGCTGGAAATCCCTTCTCCCTGCTGGGGAAACTTAACCCTATCCTAGCTGAACTAGGACATAATGAAAAAGGGCCAAAGAGGCCTTGAAATCTCCATTCTTGGACCTATTCATCACCTGAATCAACAGTATCCTGAGCGACCTTTGAAATGAGTTTTGGACCACAAGTTCCAGAGTTCCCTTCCAACCTAAATTACATTATGGCAATCTAAGGAATACATAAAGATCAGTCACTCAGTCTAGGTTTAGCTGAACTGTACAATTTTAAGAGAAACAATGTTTAGATCAGGATACTACCAGTCAGGCCAGACAGATCCATAGTGTTCACTCTGGTCTCTGACTCCATCCTCAGCACACTGTGTGACTGTGGGCACATCTAGGAATGCTGCTAATGCAACAGATTTCACCCTAGCAAGACATTTTTCCACCTCCCTGGGATGTTGAGAGGTTTAGAAATTACTCTTTGGAGGTCCTTCTGAGACAACAGACAAAAGAACTATATTATTTAGGGCAACCATATTTCCATAATAAAAACTTGGGGCAGTTTTAGTGTCAGTATTTCTCATGATTGAAAAACAGTACAAATGGCCTTTTTATGGTGTTCTGAAAATGTCAGCTTTTAATTATGCCTCAACATGTATACATTTCTTAGAGCAAGAACATGGGCTTTTATTTTGCCAAGTGACATCACATTCTGATGAGGTTCATTAATACAGCTGATTGGAAAAGGCCAATTCTGTCCCTGTGGTAAATGCCATTTTGCCATTCAGATTTCATCCAAAACTAGGGGCAAAGAGATTAAAAAAACCCAACCCTATTCTTACAGGATGTAAATACTAAAAAAACACCCATTATTTTCTTGCTCATAAATCAGAACAAATCCTACAGTGCACAGCTACAGAGCTGCATGTTCAGGAAAAGGGAGACTGACTGGGATAAGGGCCTGAAGTTTAGGTTTCCTGGAAATACCAAAGGAGCTCTTTAAAAATGAGCCATTTATCTTCACCTGAAAAAAATCACAAATTTCAAGACAGCAAGCTAAGGTTTTGCTTTGACCCAATGAATACTCTCAGAATATCCTTCACACAAAGGTATTGAACAAACCCAGCTTCAAGCAGAAGATGGGACCAGACTGGAACCTTAGTGAACCAGCCGAGCAAACGGTGGGTTTGGGTGCACTGTTCTTAAACACTTAATGTTCTGTGCAGTTCAGAGTTGCATCTTGAACAAACATTGTGTTCTTACGAACATTCAACACTGATTATGTTGAAAGCAATTAATGGAGAAACACTGAATGAGCCAGGTTTTCTAGCGGAAGCTGCTGAGCAGTAAGAAAAAAAGTAAGTTTTGTCTCACAAGAACTGAGCCAGAATGAGAGAATTGCAGTATATCAAGTGCAGTTTGAAACACTTTGCTTCTCACATGTTCATTTCTGACTATTTTCTCCCAGCTTAAAATTTCTTGTAAACTGAATCAGAATAGTGACATGAAAAGCCTGGGAGTTTATTACCTCGATGTAGTGATAGCATTCCTGCTCAGGAAGTCAAAATCAGGAGGTTTTAGTTTTAAGCCAGAAAATCTCTTTGGAAGGTAAGATTGTAGTAATTCTAGAGGACTTGTTCATAGCTTCATAGCATGAAAACATCCTGCCATTACATAGAAAGCAAGGCTTTACATCAGCAGTTTATTCCAAGTTATTCTTTTTTTGACCTGCCTTAGAGCCAAGCCCCAGATTTAACATTCAAGGCTTGAATCATGCATTACAAGATAAAACAAAGTCCCCAACAACCTCCTCCCTCCTCCAGCTAAATAAAAAAAAAAAAAAACACAACTACTTCAGGCAGAGAAGTCATGAACAAGCCAAACACAGCAGGGCCATAATGTGCAGTCTGACATTGTTGGCTCTAAACAAACAGACAATTGCACATTCATTTTGACAAACATCTGAAGAGCTGCACTGCACAGAAAGAAGAGTCCAGGGGCCAATATTCATTCCCAGGGCAAATACGTTGGCTTTGGTGGAGTTACTCAATAGGTTTGCAGAGACATTGTGCTTCTCTCACTTCCAGCAATATCCAAGCACATCTGAATCACATTCTTTTGCTAACCGTTTCCTCTCTCCCTGTACAAGAGCAGCCCGAATGAAAGCAGCAGCAAAAAGATCAGGCTTTGTTATCTTTTCTGCCTGCTCCAATATTTCAAGTACTTTGGGGCCTTGATTGTTCCCTTGAACAGCAGCCATTTCTTGGTTTATTCGGCATAAATTATACAATTATGTTTCATATCATCACAAGGCATCCGCAAATGAATAGCAGACACCCCTTTGCACTCAGCCTGTTTAAACAGGATGCCGACAGAGGAAAGAATGTGTAATACAATGAGTGCACACTATTTCCAATGGCAAGAGCCCTTTTACACCTGCATAAATAGAGCTGGGCCTGGCTGGTTGTAGAGACATTGTCTCTTCCAGTTACATGCCCAGCTGTTATACCAACTATTGTTTTCTTTATGGTTTGGTGTGCTGGCCTGCCTTCCACATTGACTTAAACCTCTACCTGAGTGATTATCTTTGTGAAAAGACAGACAAGTAATAATAGAAAGTAACTATACTGCAAAGACATTGCTGGAACTCTTTAGTACAGCAAAGAGAAGTTTCACTAAAGAAATATGCTGCTAAACCTGACCCTTTGGTTGCCATAGATGTGAAAAGCAACTTGTTTCAGTTCCTCCACCAGCTACTGTGAAATTTGCTATAAATGGTCCCAGTGTCAGTAGAATTCAGATTTTACTGACCACTGTGGGTCTGTACGCTGGCCGAACAGCTCTGTTCATAGTTCAGGGGCAAGTCATAATCTTTAGCTTTCATCCAGGATCATTCTTGAGTCACTCTCCCTCCTCACATCAGCTCCCCAGAGAGCTTCAGTAACTCTGCTCTTTTCCTCTGATGGTGTCTGGCCCAGCTGTTAGAAATAGTGATGTGGTAGAGCCCGGTAATTCAGATGGAACACTTTGGACACTGAAAGTCTTTTCAAGCCTAGTCCAGTTGCTAGGCTTATATTCAGACTTCCTGATCTAGTCCTTAAAATGGCCATGGGTGCCTGCCCTTGTTCAAGTGAATGACTCAACAAATCCTGCTCCTAAACATAATCCCTGGGAAGAAGCTCTCCAGAAATAATGAGGAACCTTAATCTATCTTGGGTAGTCAAAGTGATTCCCCAAACCTAGTCATAGTGCTAAAACGTTTTGTGAACAACTTGTTATGAATACACTGAGGGAGGAAAAAAATAGAAGAAACATGAATTATCCAGACACTGCAGTATGGATGGGTGAAATGCTCCATCATCAGCTCTGAGCTCCCACTGGCTGATCAGAAGACTTTGATATGTAGAACAGACCTTTAAACCAGATGCAGTGTTAGATTAAAAACTATAAACCTGTTTAAATGTTTGGCATTATACAGGAAGGTTTTGTTTAATTAGAAGGTATTTGGCAACCTGTTAGGTTGTGAAATGTTTGACAATATGCCAGTCAGACCCTTGAAGACGTAATAGCAACATAGGACTTGTGCATGTTGTACGTTTTGTGCCACATGTGGGGTATGTGTCTTACAATGCAAACATTTTGAAGTGGATTTAGTGGCTGGGGAAGGTACCGGTTGAGCAATGCAATTATTTTGCAAAATAGCTACTGCATGAGCAAAGTCAGTGAAGGATTTCTCCAGGCACTATCCAGGCAGGACTTCTCTAGTTTTGGTCCTTAGGATCTCCTGCTCTTAGCCTCTGCACTACAGCGCTTGGCCCTGTACACACTGGGAATGTCTGGATCTTTTTTACTAACCCTAGCATTTGTCACTCCTTGGTACAAAGCATTTCTCTTAAATCAGGCTTTTAATGGCCTACTCTCTCATCTGGTTGAAGAAGTGGACAGATAAAAGACATTAAGATAAAACGCTACTCCCATAGTGCATTAGCTTTTCTGTGATTGTCTGTGAAGGACAAGATACTACAGACATGGACAACGTGAAACCCCCCCAGATAAATATGAGTGAACCATCCACATACAGACATTTCTGCTCATATTATCATGTTTCCTGCATGTGTTTTAAAATGGGAAAGTTTACTGGATACCAGCACAGTTCTTTGCCTTTTCAGAGGGGTAAGCTGACTTCACTGCGTTGAACATGTTGATACAAAAATAAACACATGACAACTCAGTAATTTCATTGATTGGAAATGTGAAGGGAGCAGGTCCTTTGGGGTTATATCAGGTAATCCAGCTTCCAGTTAAAGCAGCTTTTCCCTATGTTTTGTTTTGGTTTGGTTGTTGGTTTTTTTTTTTTTTCTGGCTCTTCTGATTTTGTTCCAGCAGAGAAAGAAAATGGGAATAATGGAAAATACATGAACAGAGCTGCTCAGAAAATGTCAGTGCATAGTTTCATGTTAGAAATAGGCAAATCTGAATCCATTTTGGCTCAGCAAACCATTCTGATACTAACTACATTTTTGGCATAAGAGGAATAAACACTAATCATTTTGATTTCTTTCCTTTTGTTCTTTAAATGTAAAAATCTTATGTGGCAGTGATAAAGTTCTGATTTGCTGTTTGAACATATAGCACACATTAGTTACTACAGTACATTAACGTGTGCATCCTTTCATACTTAACATTATGTTTCAGCACTGAATGGAACATATTATCTTGAAGTTGATTCTCCATAAAGATATTTCAAAATATGGGAATTCTTTGTAGACTGGAAATTTTGGGGTTTTGGCCAGTTGCCATTAAAAGTCCCTATGAACAAACTTCCTAAATCTTCAAAATGTAAACGTTTGGATGAATTTCAACTTGGTTTTTATTTTATATCATGCAGTTGGCTAATTATTTACTTTTAATATTATTTCCTGACACTTGTTTTTTTGCTCAGTAAGCTGATAATCTCAGGATATTTGATTTCTACTCCTGCTTTAGGTTACCCACTGTGCTGTGAGCAAGTCACTTCAGTTTTTTGTGTTTAAGATCTTTACCAGGAAAATCATAAAGCTTGCTATAGAGCTAAAGACCTTGAGACACGTTACCAACCATGTCTTCCTCCATCCTGGTTTTAAAGACCTACAGTGACAGAGACTCCAAACCCTTCCCCGGCAATCTAACCCTGTGGTTTTTTTCCTTCCCCTTAAAAAGTTTTTCCTCCTGTCTAACCCAAACCACCACTACTGCAATTTAAGCCCATTACTTCTTGCCTTATCCCTAGTGGATATCAAGAAGAGCTCATTACCTCCCTCTTTGAAGCAGTCTTTAACATATTTGAACACCGTTATCATGACTGTCTCACATTTGTCTATTTTCTAGACTAAACAATCCAAGTCCTGTCAATCTTTTCCACAGGAGTTCTATTTTCAGTGCTTCTCATCATCTTTGTCATTTTCCACTGGATTCTCTTTTTGTAGCCACCATCACACTGTCTTCCTTCTGCTACCTTTTTGGTGTTATCTTTGTAGCTGAAATGATTTTTCTCCAGGTGCATACGTACCAGCTGGCACAATTCAGATTTGAGGTGTTATGGCATTGCTGTTATGCCCTTGGTAAATAATGAGAGCATGTCATGAACCTGATCACCAGAACCTACTGACATAACATCAACTCAGCCATAGACATCAGGGCTCTACACTGAAATATGGAAAGATTAAGTAACAATAGTCAGCTCAAGCTGATCATGGGCATGAAAAACTTTTCCTCCTTTTCTCTTTTCTTCTTTTCTTTTCTTTTCTTTTCTTTTCTTTTCTTTTCTTTTCTTTTCTTTTCTTTTCTTTTCTTTTCTTTTCTTTTCTTTTCTTTTCTTTTCTTTTCTTTTCTTTTCTTTTCTTTTCTTTTCTTTTCTTTTCTTTTCTTTTCTTTTCTTTTCTTTTCTTTTCTTTTCTTTTCTTTTCTTTTCTTTTCTTTTCTTTTCTTTTCTTTTCTTTTCTTTTCTTTTCTTTTCTTTTCTTTTCTTTTCTTTTCTTTTCTTTTCTTTTCTTTTCTTTTCTTTTCTTTTCTTTTCTTTTCTTTTCTTTTCTTTTCTTTTCTTTTCTTTTCTTTTCTTTTCTTTTCTTTTCTTTTCTTTTCTTTTCTTTTCTTTTCTTTTCTTTTCTTTTCTTTTCTTTTCTTTTCTTTTCTTTTCTTTTCTTTTCTTTTCTTTTCTTTTCTTTTCTTTTCTTTTCTTTTCTTTTCTTTTCTTTTCTTTTCTTTTCTTTTCTTTTCTTTTCTTTTCTTTTCTTTTCTTTTCTTTTCTTTTCTTTTCTTTTCTTTTCTTTTCTTTTCTTTTCTTTTCTTTTCTTTTCTTTTCTTTTCTTTTCTTTTCTTTTCTTTTCTTTTCTTTTCTTTTCTTTTCTTTTCTTTTCTTTTCTTTTCTTTTCTTTTCTTTTCTTTTCTTTTCTTTTCTTTTCTTTTCTTTTCTTTTCTTTTCTTTTCTTTTCTTTTCTTTTCTTTTCTTTTCTTTTCTTTTCTTTTCTTTTCTTTTCTTTTCTTTTCTTTTCTTTTCTTTTCTTTTCTTTTCTTTTCTTTTCTTTTCTTTTCTTTTCTTTTCTTTTCTTTTCTTTTCTTTTCTTTTCTTTTCTTTTCTTTTCTTTTCTTTTCTTTTCTTTTCTTTTCTTTTCTTTTCTTTTCTTTTCTTTTCTTTTCTTTTCTTTTCTTTTCTTTTCTTTTCTTTTCTTTTCTTTTCTTTTCTTTTCTTTTCTTTTCTTTTCTTTTCTTTTCTTTTCTTTTCTTTTCTTTTCTTTTCTTTTCTTTTCTTTTCTTTTCTTTTCTTTTCTTTTCTTTTCTTTTCTTTTCTTTTCTTTTCTTTTCTTTTCTTTTCTTTTCTTT
>NW_020799109.1:8971902-8990907 GCF_003259725.1 Athene cunicularia
TTTCCTTTCCTTTCCTTTCCTTTCCTTTCCTTTCCTTTCCTTTCCTTTCCTTTCCTTTCCTTTCCTTTCCTTTCCTTTCCTTTCCTTTCCTTTCTTTTTCTGATAGAATTAAGACTATAAGCAAAACATTACCGGGATGTAGGAAATTGGTCAGGAAGCTGGTTTCCTTTGGAAAATATTGGGGGACATAGTTTTCTTGTCAGGTCAAAATAATGATTTTTACTCTATTAAAATCAACTGTTTGAAAATCTGAAATTGCTGGGCAAAAGGGATGCCTGGCAAGTGTGAATATCTATATGAATACCACCAACCAGATCTTTAAATTTTGGTATGAATGTTATTTCCATCTGCGTCATTAGCAAACATTTCAGTAATACAAAACTCCAGATTACTCTGATCTAATATCATAAGCAACAATCTTTACCACTTCTATTATATTCCTAAATATGATGGCCAGAATCACCATCAAGTGACAGATCTAACATGCCAGGGGTGACTAACATTTCTGCTGTTCCTCTGTATACAACAACACAAGGTGTCTATTATATAACTCTGGGCTGCTTTTTCATGCTGCATAGATCACTGAATAAATACAACTTAAAAGGGAAAATAATTATTTCAGCACGAGTCTTAGTATGGAGATTTGGAGAAATGAGGTAAATATTTATTCCTACATTTATTTCTTGGAAAGCTGTCTTGGCTATAAACTGTTCCAGGCTTGTAAATTACCCTCTGAAAGCTAGTCGCAGGCATATCTCAGATGATAGATTCAGAGTGCACTTTTATTTTAGTCAAACTATATATGCTTCAGAGACTTATCTGTCTCTCCTCTAAAGGTCTTCAGTTTGCAAAGTTGAGCTAGAAGTATTACAACAAAACTTCTATACCTGATTTTTTTTCTACTTTTCCTTGTACTGAAATTAGAAGAACAGCATTTCAGATTATTCCTCCAGCTCTCTCTTGCTGGCCCTGATCAGAAATAGGAAATGCAATAAAAAGCAAAATCGAGCCACTGTGTATCAAAAAGGCACACATGGGCACTTCATGAACACTTTATGGGTAAAGTATCCCAGTGGACCTGGTTTAGCCAAACCCAAGTGACTGGGGTCCATCCAGGAGAAACTTAAGTCTCTATCCTTGAGCAGGAGATTATGCACAGCAGGGTAACTGTGACAATTTCTGCATCTTCTTGCCTCTCTGCAGGGTATGCTGACAGCAAAGGAGATTCTGCCCTTTCTTTGTTTTTGAATAAAGCTAAAATATTGACTAGTTCATATTTTCCACCAATTACTGTAGTTCAAAAGAGGTCAGAGCACTGGTATGTTCAGGGCAGGCTACCGTGAGCTTATGGACAGTTGCCACCCTTCAGTGCTGTGCTCATGCAGGCACTGAGCACTCAAGCACAAGCCAAGCAGTCACAGGGTAAGCAGTCCTTCAGATAAACATTTTGCTTCGCTGGGTATGACTCCCTAAGCAGAACTCTTCCATGTTCATACTAAAAATAAATCCTGTTGAAAAAGAGCATCTCAGGCCTTGGAAAAAAGCCAAACAAACAAACCAACCCAACTTTTTTTTTTTTTTTTTTTTTTCTGAAGAATCCTATCCTGCTTCATGGAGGTGTTCCCTTTCATTGCATCAATAGCAATATTGCCTGGGAATATCCCTTTTCAGCTGGCAGCCTTGTGCACTGTACCTGCTGCATCAAAGCCTCCTGCTCTGAGGTGATCTGAGCTGCAGGTTGACTGAAAAATCAGCTCCTTTTATTTCTGGATGAAACTGGAAACTGCAGTGATAAAAAGTAGTCTGGATCCTCAAGTTGGCATCTAAATTGTTCCTCCTTCCAGTGATCCACTCTCAGAGACCATCTCTGATGAGCTGGTTAGAGAAGCAACTTTAGGAATTTCACTGACATTCATATCACTGTTCAACATTCACAAGGGCTTGGGACCTTTTGCAGATCCCACCCAATTTGTGAACACAAAACACATTAAAAAAATCATGGTCCCAAAGAGCTTGTTATCTAGCTGGCAAAAAAAATCCCACTCCCCAAGCCACAGAGGAGAAGGTTGTAGTTGTAAGACAGAGATGGGGTTTGGTTTTAGTTTGGTACTAGGAAATACAGGAGCTGTTAATATAGCACTGGCTAGGTTACATACATGGTTGTAGCTTTTAGTTTGAACATCTTCAGCTCCCACAGATCCATATGGTTTATTGGTGGCCAGGACCAAGTCCTTTTTATCAAAGAGGATCAATTCAGCCAAATGCCAGGTAAACACAGAAATTATTCACTGGCATCTCCCATCAGTTCTGCCTTTCTGCTTTGGAGCATCCTTCCCTTCCAGCCAGTGGGGCATCTTACATGTGCAGTGGGGCAATTCAACTTAAGTCTTGGGGAGAGGGCTAGCCATTTTCTCTCCATCCATCCCAGTGTCAGAGGATACCTCCTCTTCCTCATAGTTCCTGAAGGGTTTCTGGTAATCAGCAAGACCCTGTGCTTTTCCTCTTGGCGTCAGCAACTTTCCCCTTTTATCACATTTGCTGCTGACTCCTTACAGTCTGCTGCTCCTTGCAGCTGTCTGCCAAAACCAATATTCTCACAGCTGCCAGAGGCAGCTTAGACTGGCACATCATAAAAGGCAGCAAGGGCCACATTTCTAGATTAAAATAAACCCAGCCACTTCAGCGCCTTCTGACAATGTGTTTGACATGCCTGTGCTGTGGCCTCACTCCTTGGCTCTGACGAGACACAGACATGACCACGGCAGCTCACATGGGCATCTTGCTCCCTCTGCCCACCAGGAGTGGCCCCTAGGATGACACACTGCCACAGACCTAATCCCGCTCCTCCCTCATACCCACCTTCTTTCCTTGGGATTACAGAGGACTGTGGTTGAATACCAGACTGATTCTTTTGCCTTTGGTAGGACTTAACCTCCTAGCCTTGTCATGATTAGGTGCATCTACCATTAACTTTTTTATTGCCGCCTCCTGATACTGGTAGGAATAGGAAGAGACCTTGGCCATTACAGTACAATACATCTTCCTTTAGAAGGAGGTTACCTTCTGTGTCCATCCACAAATAGCAGCAAAAGGGAAGAGCATCTCTACACATTCCCAGCCATCACATTCTTCTTTGCTGAGAAAAAAAAAAAAAACTGGCATAAGAGCCTGCAATTCCAGAAGACAGGAATTCCTAACCCAGGTGGTCCTTTCCCATTTGCTGTTCCAAAGAAAACTTTGGCTCACGAACAATGTCTAACAGGA
Organism: Athene cunicularia; assembly: GCF_003259725.1. Taxonomy (NCBI): domain Eukaryota; kingdom Metazoa; phylum Chordata; class Aves; order Strigiformes; family Strigidae; genus Athene; species Athene cunicularia. The sequence continues at coordinate 8,975,167 of NW_020799109.1, forward strand.
AAGAAATTCAGTGCAAAACAAAAAGAGCAAGCCCTGGGCAGAACAGGATAAACAGTGCCTGAACTTTCTGCTTTGGGTAGAAAACATATTCACAGGCTTTGAAGGCATAAGAACTCTTTGCATTTTTACTTAAGTCGGTTGGTAAAGTCATTTGAAAGCCTCTGGGGAAAGGTCCCAGGGCATATGTTTGTGGGTCACTGAGGGTGAAAACTCTTAATCTCAGTCACAGGGTAGCAATCAGTGTTTACTGAAAACTCATCTTGCAAGGACACAAGATCCTTCCTGCATGTCCCTCCTTAGCATGCTAATAAAATGGGGGTGCATGGTGTGGCACACCAACCCCTTTTAAGGATCAGCAGTGATCTAGGGATCTGTCTTTATCTGTTTCTACTTTGGACACCACAAAGCAGGTACTGTTTTGGGACAAATGTCAGTCTGCCTTACTGCTTATTTTCTCAGATTCCTACCTTACTGCTGTTTTCCCCTTTGGCAAACTACATATGAGTCACAACAAGCGCGCAGCGTCCCCTCCTGTCACCTCCCTTCATCCTATGCTAGGATGCTTTAGACACATGGGTTGGTTCATACGCTGAGAGAAACTGTACAGCCACCAAGAAGCATTGTCCAACCTCTAGACTGCTACCATCAGGAGACTGGCATCAGTGCTGCTATGAAAATCACTGGCTGTTTCCCATCACAACATACAGTTGCTGTTGATCTTGCCAGACATTCATTATTTGAACTGAAGTTGTTCTTCTTCCTCCATACTCCTAGTGAATCTCTCTTGAAACTTGGCTGGAAAATGTCTTTAGGTGTAGCCTTTTGTTGTCATATGAAAATCCACCCAAATTTGATCCAGTGAAATTAAAGACTACACCATGTCTGGAGCCAGAAGCTGTTTTTTAACAAAGTAATCTTGATGCATTATACTTAAGGACCTTTCTATCAGCTGCAGTTAGTGGATCTAATCAAGAACCTTTCTAGGTGTCTCTCATTCTGTCTCTCCCTGGACCACTTAATTTGCGAGAAATTCTTCAGGAATAAAGATGTGTTTCCCATTCCCTCTTCTGGGGATGGGAAACACATCTTGTGCTGGGTAGCTTAATCATTCATACCATCTTTATAAACTGATGGTGGGAACGACTCAAGTATTTTAACAGTTAAAATGGTGCAAATACATTGTTAGATGCATCTTCCTTACTCACAGCCATCCAAATTCCTCAGATTTAAACACAGTTATAAAACCAGTGAGATAAGTCTCTCTCTAGAGACGCCCATGTTTCTACATTGAGCATGGAAGGAGGTCAAACATTGCTTAGATAGGATGTCTAAATTTTGCATGGGTAAAGTCAGTGTTAGTGTGAAAGAAAAGACCCTGATAAATCTTTGCTATGGAAGCTGATAACATTATGGCTTTTGATCTATCAGCTGCCACTTGCATGTTTCATTAGCAAACAACTTTCTACTATTTTTTTAACTTCTTGAAGATGTTTCTTAATTTCTGAGTGAAAAAATTTCCCATGAGAAGACAGGGCATCATCTTATTCAAGTCATCCTTAGGAAAGGGTTGATTTGTAAAGGATTTTTTGCCAGGAAAATGAAGATAAAGTATTTCCCATCAGTGTTGGACTCTGTATCAGACAGGGTGTTCCTCATGGAGTCACAGTTCAAGTTTGACATGACCTTGTCTTCTCCTCAGCTGAAGATTATCTCAAAAAAATAAAAAAAATTTGGAGGGCAAGCAGTTAGTCAAATGGCATGTCTGGGTTCTTTATCTAGTCAGTAGAGAGAGCAAAGTATCTCCAAACATGCAGTGATCTGTTGTATCATCTGAGTTGTGGTGTTCAGGATAAAACGACCTGCACTGTAGACAGGCTCATCCCTCTCTTTCACTCATTTTAGAATAAAACTTATAGACAACTACAGTTATAAGAAATTAATCTGAGCCTCCTATGACTGAAGTGTCCCAGTGCCTCAGGATGCTCCTTACATTTAGATTAGAACTAACTAAAATATGGTAACACCTTTCATTCCACTGAGGAAAAAATTGGTACACTCATCTTCCACTCTGACATGGGATAAAACAAGTATGTGAATTTCCCATGAGTCGGATTTTTTTCCCATCCATTGCTATTTTTAATGCTGTGGTGCTATATGTGGAAGAAGGAAAGCTTGCCAAAAATATCAGCTCTTCCTAACCAGCATGACAGATACAATATATGCAGTACAGATGGAAGATGGCACAGCGTGGACACTTTTATAGCATGAAGATTCTCAGCACTGTCAAAATCAGAGTGTAAAAACAATAGCCTGACTTTCCTCCCATCTGTCCTGGTGTAAATCAGATATAAATCCAGGAGAGTTTCACCTCTATAAAACCAAGAAGCAAGAAGAACTAAGAACTGGACCCATCTCACCTTCTAATCCCTGCAATAATTCAAGTTAACACCACATTACAAACCAACTTTTATGAAAGGCAAGAGGAGAAATGGGCTTAAGTTTTATGTGGAAATTGAAGGTTTGTATAAATTCCTGTCCTCCCCTTTTTATATGCTTACAGCTTCTGAAACTTAGCAAACCTAAGTTACAAAATTAGATATTGTTTCACAAAAAAAAGCTGTACCGCCTTCATAACAAAACATGTAATCTAATCACTGCTGTCCAGGTCCCTCCTCAATTCCTGTTTCTCCTTCCCCCCTGAAACTACAGAATAATTTTCCTGATCCTCAGCCTGTTACAGTTCTTAACCCACCAGGAGTAAGATGTCAAATTGATACAGGAGCAACCTGAAGAGAGATGATTGAGAATGGGAGGAATAGATGTCTGTAAAATCATGACTGGCCTGCAGAAGAGGAAAACAGAATAATTATTCACTCTCTTCCACCACAAAACCAGCAAAGAATAAAACCAACTGGAAAGTTGAAGACAGTTTTAAAAAAATGGTAGTTCTTCACAGAGCATGTAGATAAGCTATGGAAATGCTTGCCACAGGAGATTTACAAGAGCTCAAAAAGGGTTTTTTTGGGAAAAAGCCCAAGTCAATCATGAAATATTTCATATTCCAATATAGGATGTCACCTGAACTATATCATGCCAAAGCCTGAGGAGCATTCTGTGGAAATATCACCTGCTCTCTAGTCCATTATCCTTAACATTCAATGTAGGCTAACTTTGGACAGAGGGATGGACCTTTGGCCTGCCCACACCTCCCTGTTCTTATGTCAATGCATGGGATGCAACCTGCTGGGGCAACGTCTGCATCTCCTCATCTGGGAACGGGTATGACTGCAAAATCCACACATTCTTCCAGAAACAACTCTTGACTTGTGTTCATCCCCAGATTTCTGGCATTGCATGTTGCCTACCCAGCAAGCCAGTTGTAGGAGACCTGGCTGAGTCTCAGGTTCACATGGTAGCTTCCTTCCTTCCTTGTTGATCCTGTCAGTCCCACATCCTGTGCTCAGCTGCAGAGTGACTCAAAATCCCTTTGACAATCCTTCAAGGCTGTGGTCCAGAACCCCAGCATTTAATAATCGTGCTATCCAAGCCATTTAAATCATGGATAAAGAAAGAACAAAGTGAAATCTGCTCTCTGAGCCCAGCTGCACACATAATAGAGGGTTTTTACAGCCTAACCCCAATGGGGCATTGCAAACCCTGGTTGACTCAAGAAGCCATAAGATATTCTCCACAGGAGAGAGTGCAATTCTGGTATACAACCCATCTGGATCAATGCAGAAGGAAACAAGGCAGATGAGAAGAAATATGTGGGACATAGCTAGAGGATGAAGGCATAAAAACTAGCCCAAGCAGGACTGCAGCAAATTTCCCAGTAATACAGCATGATCAAAATGAAATCCTTCTTGAAAAAGAGTACAACACAGGATTGGAGAGCTAAGGGTCTATGCATGCTGGGGAAAGGGCCAGATGACTGACTTCACAATGCCTGAAATCAGACATCTGTTAAGGATTGTACGTGACAAACTCTTTGCAGAGAGTTAATGAGGTCACTAGAAATGGCACAACATAATAAATTTAATAAGGCAATAAAAATAATTAGAAATAGCCTGGCTTGTAAGAGTTTGGATCTGAACTTCCTCACAGTTCAGGGCTGTTTGGACTGAAGGCTTTTGGCTTGGCCCATTACAGAGGGAGAAGTGAGGAAGTAAACTGGAATTTATATCTATTCTCTGCCTTTTACTTGGTTGGGTGTGTTTTCAGGGCAGTGTTTAGCCTCTTCTCATGTCTCTATTTTTATCAAGCACTGAAGTTATATTACACATACAACAGCTACGTTGATTGCATCTGTTTAAAGTAACAGGTGTTTAGATTCTGTGATGCTGAAGATCACAAAATGCTGAACAGTTACCTGGGAAGAAAGATGCAAGCCTAAGAACCATTCAGCCTCAAATCCTCTAAAATTGGGATTTGGCTATGTAAAATGTACACAGTAAAATCTACTGTGTAATTCACCTACTTTTTAGAATTTGCAAATCCATTAGCGTCTAGCCCTTAATTACTGCCTTCACTGGCCTGAAGGTTTTCAAACTCTGGAATTAGCTGACAACACAACTCAGAAGTATTTTGTCTATGGTGATATACCTATCTCCCATCGAGACTCTGCTGTGATCTGGCATCCACAGCTACCTAAAGCCTTGGAGACTAGACCTAAGAACAGCAAACTCATTTTAATATGATGATGTGTATTGGTTAAAAACCTCTCCCGCAGTGGTAGTTCAGATTTCCTGAAGGTAACCCTAGACCCTATATCCACCCTCTGGGTCAAACATTCTGTTCACATGATTGTTACCATTGCTTTGTTTTATAACAAGAACCAGCCCTGTTTAGGAATCTTGGTGGAAAAAAGACTTAACAAACTGTATCCTGAATGCAGATATGTCTTCATAGCATATTGGTCTCCTTCTATCAAAGAACCTACAAGGAGGGGGGTGAACAACAGTGTTGGTGGAAGGATCTTTGCAGGCACCCAGAGGGATCTGCCACTCTACACTGACAGAAGATTCTTGAGTGTTTACTCTCAAGGTTTGAATTATACTATTAACAGAAGATGAAAATTTCAATATAGCCGAAATGATAATTTCTAGGTGTCTAGATTAGATGCATTAGATATTGTCTTGCACTAATACATATACAATAGTGAATTACCTATGCATTAAGTCAGTACAGTAATTACCTCTTGGAGACCAAAGTGATCTCTCACCATGGTACAGCTCAAATGGAAGTTAAAGGTAGAAGCCATGTGTCATTCCTTCACCTGTGCCCTGCCAAAGGTCTATACGATCACTGCAGCCCTTTCTGGTGTTACTATCTACGTATTATTATCATACACAGGTAAGCTGAGAAATAGAGCAAAAATAATCATGAGTTTGAGGACGGGCGGGTGAATTATGCAGTACGCTTCAACCTACTGAAAGTGTTCATGTTATGCATGTGGTACAGCCTTCACTTAATAATTGATTTCAGACTAACTACTGATCCTTTCAGAGCATGCGCTTCTTATTTCAGGTTTTAGCACAACTTGCCTCATACTGCACCTGAAATGTGGGCTTCCTTGCGTGCCTGATCAAGGCTTGAAGGCCTGAGTTCCCAAGGAAAGAAAGCTGCTTCCAGGTTTTAGTGTTTTTTTCTGAACCAATGGGATAAAAATACATCATTGACACAATGACTTCTAGACCCTGCTGTTATTAAAAAAAAAAACCACTGCAAGTTGAAAATCAGTTGAAGCCAACGGGAGCCCTTTCATACCATTGACTTAAGGGTGCCAAAGGGTGCTTAAAGGGTCAAAATCTGAAATATGCAATGGAGACATCTTCACACTTGTACACAAATGAGACTTGTCTCAGGCATGTGGTGGGTTGACCTTTGCTGGATGCCCACCAAAGCCACTCTATCACTACCCCTCCTCAACTGGACAGGGGAGAGAGAATATGATGAAAGGCTTGTGGGTAGAGATAAGGACAGGTCATTCATCAATTACCGTCATGGTCAAAACAGACTCAGCTTGGGAAAAGTAACTTGATTTATTACCAATCAAATCAGAGTAGGGTAATGAGAAATAAAAGAAATCTTAAAACACCTTCCACCCACTCCTCCCTTCTTCCTGGGCTTAACTTCACTCCTGATTTTCTCTACCTCCTCCCTGACAGCAGTGCAGGGGATGAGGAATGGGGGTTGTGGTCAGTTTGTCACGTGTCATTTATGCCACTCGTTCCTCCTCAGGGGGAGGACTCTCACAGTCCTTCCCTGCTCCATCATGGGGTGCCTCACACAGGAAACAGTTCTCCATGAACTTTTCCAAAGTGAGTCCTTCCCACGGGCTGCAGTTCTTCATGAACTGCTCCAGCGTGGGTCCCCCATGGGGTCACAAGTCCTGCCAGCAAACCTGCTCCTGCGTGGGCTCCTCTGTCCATGAGTCCACAGGTCCTGCCAGGAGCCTGCTTCAACACGGGCTTCCCATGGGGTGACATCTGATACATCATTAACCTCCATGGGCTGCAGGGGGACAGCCTGCCTCACCATGGTCTTCACCACAGGCTTCAGGGGAATCTCCACTTCAGCACTTGGAGCACCTCCTCCCCCTCCTTCTTCACTGACCTTGGTGTCTGCAGAGTTGTTTCTCTCACATATTCTCACTCCTCGGCCCGGCTGCAATTGCTCTCCCACAGTATTTTTTAAATATGTCATTGCAGAGGCATTACCACTGTCACTGATGGTCCACAATGGTCTTGGTCCACAATGGGCCCAATCTTGGAGTCAGTTGGCATTGGCTCTATCGAATGCAGAAGAAGCTTCTAGCAGCTTCTCATGGAAGGCACCTCTGTAGCCCCCCTACTACCAAAACCTTTGCCATGCAAACCTAATACAGGCATTAGCACGCTCTTCACACAGCTGCCTTGTTCCCTTTTACTTACTCAACTTCTACTGCTGTCTCTTATCGGCTTTTTAATCCCACAGCATCAACCCTACCAATGTCTGCTCTCACATTCAGAAATACCTATCCTGGCAGGGACAATGGAACGTATGCGACAATGTCACAATCAAACACAGAGAAGGTAAATCATGATATAAGATCTGTGAGCATCAGGGGCAGCAAAGGAAGAGCTCCATTGTCTCTGTAGGCTGGCAGAACTGTGACAGTTCCCCAGCCTTATTGAGAGCTCCTGTATAAGAAGTGCTTCAGACTAAAAGAGTACAACTTCAGCAACTCAAGCCAATGCTCTGCAGATTTAAAAATAAGTGCCACCTATCTTGAGCAGGGGAGCTGTTATATCATTGAATGGAGCACTTTTTCTTGTGAGTGGAATACATGTGTATTTTGTCACATCATTTGTAAATCTCCAGTAATGGTATAAGATTTTTATCTTCAACCTTTTTTTTTCCATGTTGGGTTTTCGACAAGGTAAATGAAAAAGCCATCTCGCTTCACTGAGTAACAGAGCATAACTTCAACGGTATTCTTGCATTTCCAACGTTCTGTTGCTTTTGACATAAATCTTGGGAGCTGGACTACTTAGAAAGCAGCAGGACACCCCAGTCAACATTTCCTATTCTTTCCTTTCAAAATATTCTTGTTTTCATTATAAGGTACTCTCAGAAAGGGGAAGGTTTGACTAATTTTTTTTTCTGTAATGCTACAAATATGAGGACATCAAGAGCAAAACCCGTGTCAGACAAAATCCATAGCCGCTAAAAGTGATCCATTGAGTTGTGCTACATTTTTGCATATGTGTGTATTTAACCTCCTTGTTGCTACAGGATTTTTTTTACTCTCTCTTCCCCCTCTTCCAAGTGCTGATGGAGTTTTAAGATTCCAAGGCTAAGATATTTTAAACTTTAGTATTAACTGTATGTTTCCTCTGGGACATCCTAGGTAAACTAAATGCTGATTTTCTTGGCATGCTCTGCTAAAATTTTATTGGTATCAATATTTTCTGTGTCTCAGGTCACATGGCAGCAAAGTTCCTCCTGAAAGTTCAACAAAACCCACACTAAGAAAAAGACATTCTCCCCTCATTTTAAACCATTATAAATTAGGCTCTAGACATGTGGGAAATTAGGGGAATTATTACAATATGTTTATCTGTATGCAAGAACTGAACATGGGAAGGTATGGCCCAGGACTCCTAATGATCACAGTGTGTGAGAAAAATGAAATCTAGAAGAAACATATCCCTTTTAAATAAATATTTGTATGTACACGCAGATATGCCTATGTGTGTGAATACGGATGCACATCAGCCAAAACATGATTGAAAAGTATCAGAGTGAAAACCCTGCAGAAAGGGTATGACGGAGAGATCTGACATCTGTCACTTTTTTATCATGTTCCCAGGCTGCTTTAAATGCAGCTGTAATACCAGACTACAAAAGCCAATTTTGAATGTAGTGTCTATTTTGAGCACATGCATGTACACATAAATGTTAGGAAGTGTGTACATGAATTGTGTCTTGTTCTGAGAAGACCTACCTACCCTTCAGTCAGATGTTGTACAGGTTCTCATAACTGTTAGCACTAAGCTTTCCAGGTCCTTTGTAATTTTTGCAGCAAATAATTGGGTTGCTACGTTTGGTGGGTTTTATGGCACCATATGCTCTCATGCCATGCATCAAATTAAAGACATAACTACTACTAAGCACCCATGTGAATGTGGCATCTAGGGCTCAGAAAGGAAAAGAAGGAAACCTAACCACTTCTTCCACTGGGAACTGCCTGTGGGAGGCAAAACTAGGGGCTGAATTCAGGCATAAATCTGTTGCCAGTTAGGTGGGAATTATTCCTTTTAGACTGTTTGAATCTTCCAGTAAGAACATTTCACAGGTTGACATTGTCTAAGAGTAACTAGCAGATATTTTAGAAAAAACAAAGACACCATCCCCCCAAACCCAATCAAAGCATCTTAGTATGAAAATACAGGCAATTAATGGGAATTTATTTGACCATGTAAACAATCCTACTTGGAATAGATTTTGAATTTTGAGGCTGGACTATAAATACTTTATACACAACTTTCCATATGATCAACTTTCAGCTGTGGCCTGAGTGAATAACTGATCTGTTTCAGCTCACGCTTCCATCTGCTTAGCTCTGCCAGTGGTGTCTGTCTTGACATCCTGCTGTGCTGTTTCTCTAAAAACATGACCATTCACTATACCTTGTTAGGTCCTTTCAGAAGGCTCAAGCTTTCAAGAATGCCTTTAGTTAACCTGGTAAAGACTCTAGAGGTGATGTGGTCTTTCATTGAAAAGAGGACCTTTTAGAGTCCAGACAAGTCTGACTGTTGGAAATTAATTTACAGCTGCTGGTAGAGGATGTACAAAGGTGTAAATTTGTGATGGGAAAAGGAAAATTTATTATATTTAATTTTATTTAGTTTAAAGACATTAGTAAGTCATATCACAGAATCATCTAGGTTGGAAAGGACCTTGAAGATCATCCAGTCCAACCATTAACCTAGCACCGACAGTTCCCAACTACACCAGATCCCTTAGCGCTGTCGATCCGACTCTTAAACCCCTGCAGGGATGGGAACTCCACCACCTCCCTGGGCAGCCCATTCCAACGCCCAACAACCCGTTCTGTAAAGAAATGCTTCCTAAAATCCAGTCTAAACCTTCCCTGGTGCAATTTGAGGCCATTACCTCTTGTCCTATCGCTTGTTACTTGGTTAAAGAGGCTCATCCCCAGCTCTCTGCACCCTCCTTTTCAGGCAGTTGTAGAGGGCGATGAGGTCTCGCTCAGCCTCCTCTTCTCCATACTAAACCCCCCCAGTTCCCTCAGCTGCTCCTTGTACAACCTGTGCCCCAGACCCTTCACCAGCTTCGTTACCCTTCTCTGGACACGCTCAAGTAATTCAATGTCCTTTTTGTAGTGAGGGGCCCAAAACCGAACACAGTAACCAAGGCTTCTCAGTCCTGTGGTCAATGTCTTAGTGGGGGAAGATTTCTTACGGAGTGCTCTTTGGGAAAGGGACTTCTTAGGGGCTTTCTTATGTAGTAGAAAAATATCTAACAAGTTTCTATTACAACTGCAATGATATCACAATAGAAAAAAGCTCCACCTGGGAATTTTCTGTAAAGAGGTTTGAAGGACTTTCTAGAAAAGTTGATAAAGGAATCTTCATAGTCAATGTCCACAATTTATCGTGTTGAGAATGAAATTTCACATGCAAAACAACCTGAGAAAAAAGAACCATCCTAACAACATTAATCATCAAGAACTGTCAATGCCCAGCACTATACTCTTCCATAATGCAAATTATTCTAGGTTTATTTCCAAGTGTCAAAGACCTATATAGGATCATATGCTTATGTCTAGATTGCCTCTCACATGGGGACATCTCTCATCCATGCTCACAAAAGTTTAGGTGTCCCCATGTACTCATGAGTGCTCCCTGGTACACTGAGCCTTTGGAAGTTTCTGTTGGAATGGTAACTGAGGAAATCACAAGACTGCATTATTTATGGAGATCATCTGGTCTCACAGTTCACTATGCAATATGGAAACAACATGTAGCTGGATATCAAACATCATGACAGTTGCAGAGGGCCACATCTTTTTCCAATATCACTGCTTTGAGGGGGGAAAATGTCTCCTTTCTGAGCTCTTCTGGATCACTGATTTGACTCAGCCTGAAAGGAAGGTCTGCAAATCAAAAGGTATCATTGAATGGTTTGTGAATTATTTTGTGAACAAAGTACAGATCATTAAAGCCAACGTTCCCTTCTGTTTCTAATCACTTCTCCCTTAATTTAATACCTTTACAGTAAGAGAAAATGCAGAATGAGTGAATGGTAGAGTCTACAAAGCAATGGTCATGAAGGTGAAACAAAATGTAGTTGATTTCTGGTCAGGCCTGGACTAGACTCAAGGCTAACTGTGTGATTGACAAAAGACAGGTAGCTCTGAACTCAGTTATCACATTCCTTAGTGTGTAGGGAACACGGTTTAAAATGGTAGGAGTAACACAGATCTGAAGAAATCCAATGATCTGATTTGACCCACATCAGTCCCGAATTTGCTTTTTCTACATAAGATCACTGGAAAAAGCAGTAAAGTTGGCAATGTGCTTCTGTTGCCCATGGCAAAGAAGCCGCACCCTTGAGATGCATCATTTGGAGCTCTGCTGTCTTTACAATTTGAGTGCATGTGGTACAAAGGCAGGGCCTGGCAAGTTGAGGAGAAAATAAAGGAAGGCCTGTGGCATACCCAGAAGGGTCACAACCCTGCCTAAGTTTCTGAGCCGTTTCACTGAAAGAACGGCAGTAAGAGGGTTACTCTTATCTCAGGCAGTGCTGAGAGGATAGTTGCAAAGAGATCCTAAATTCCATGGCACTGATAAAGCAGGCCAAAAGTTGTTGCAGGACTTTATTTTTCTTCCACCTTGTCAGCTTTCTATGCCTTAAAGAGATACTGAGAAAATCTGTGTAAGTTGCTGCAGAGCAGACAGAAGACATGCTTCTCCTTTTGTTTGCTTATTTCTTCTGGACTATGCCAAAAAAAGATGTGGAACTTGTTACTTTGCAAATTCTTCCCTGAGAAAGCACTTGACTGATGTTGTAGTATGACTACTTGGCTTCCTAGGCTGTCAATTCTGATTTACCAGTTCTGGGCTCTTGGTTCAATTCTATAAGCAAAGGGAGCAGCAATAATTGAAGTAGCACAAATACAATGAAGCTGAGGGTGGCTTTAGGGTGGGATAACATTCCACATACAGTAGTTAGTCTGACTTCTTGGTAAAGGAATTCCTAGAAAAAGAAAGAATTGCTGTTTATCCACCTTTCTTTCTGCATGAAGACCTGGGGAAAAAGAGCTCTTTATTCCTGTTCACCTCTGTTCTCATCACAGACGTTTGTGCCCTGGTGAATATTCTTCAGTGCTTCAGTAATCTCAATTTCAAAGGCTGCACAGACAAGTCTTCCACTTCTCTGAGACCTTCCCACTAACAGATCTCTCTGTTAAACTATTGTATGTCCCGCAAGCTTCCTTTCCTTAACTACACTGATCCCACCTTCTCAGACTGTGTGAAATCATCCCTTTTAAGCAGGATTTTTATTTGACATCTCATGTAAGGAGGAGAAGGAGTTGCATGCATGCACTGTCCCATCTTCATCCTGTGGGTTTTTTTGGACTCACCCACAGACCATTAATGTTGATAACATTGTATTTCTATGTGGCATTTCTGAGCCACATTTATGTGCTCTTGGCCACACACCATGCGACTGTGGTGGTGAATGCATTACAAGACATAGACAGAGATGGAAGCAAGAGAATTAAAAAAATAAATGTGAAATGAAACTGTAGATAGATTTGACATCCCAACATTTCCTCATCCTTCAGCAGACACATTTATTATTTGTACATTTCCGGCAGTGTAGAAAATGCCTTTTCCAAATTCTCTGCATTTAAACGGGGATAGTTTGACCAATGAGGGGGATCCCAACATAATTTGTACAGATCAGACTTTCAGCTCTGAAACCTCTAAGCCACAAATATGTCATGTGTCTACAGTTATCATACTTAAGAAACAAAATGTGGCACTCTACCAGCTTCAGACTGGATATAAAGGCCATATTACTGTCATCCAATCCAGAAATTATGAAGGCTCCTATCACTGAAGGGCACAATGCTAGAGGAGTCAGCAATCAGCAGGCTGGATGTGAAACATAGATATTTTCATTTAGTGGGGAACTGTTTTGTGTTCAGACATCCTGAGTTCCTCCAAGTTCTAGAGGTCCTGAACTTGAGTCTGATGCAGTATGTGTCAGCAGGTCTTTCTGCTAAGTCCAGAGTGCTTTGGATGGACAGTGCTAGCTTTGAACTGGGCAAAAGTCTGAAAACTTTGCATAAAACAGGGCAGCTTCAAGCAGGAGTTAAATGCAGTCAACTGCAGCCCTTTTCTTGACAGCAGAATAGGACTAACCACTATTAGTCACACTTGCAGAACAATTAATACATTTTTCCTTTGCTAAACAAATGCAATTTGCAAGATTAAACCATACAAAAGGGTGGAGGGTTTTTAACACATGCCAGTTGTATTTGATTTCTCTGTTTCCAGATGGCAGCGAGTACAGAACGAGGCTGCATTTCTCGGTGTGAACATGAATCTCCATCTGCAGCCTCTGTATGCCACAAATCCTGTGACTCATTCAACTGCTTTGCACTGGCTGGGCTACTGCTGGGTTTGCATAACCATGTTCTCTCAGGACTGGGTCCCCAAGTGCTCCACCAGACAGGCCCAGATCTGCACATGGTTAAGTCAGAAGGCAGATCTAAGCACATCAGGGATCTTTAACCAAATCTGACAACAGCCACTGAATTCAGGATTCAGTTTCTGTCTCTGAAAGCCTATCTGTCCTAAAGGCTCTTAGAATAATGCCCAACACAACCAACTGACCTGCCTGCCCTTGTGTTTTATACCCAGATTGAAGACCACTTTTAAAGTTTTTAAATCATTCTGATTCCCAAAAATGTGAATGAAGACAGGTCATGCCCATCTATATATACATCGACTACAGGTGACTTTCTCATCTCTTTTCTTCAGCAAACTGTACTGGTCCGTCCAAGTATTGTGTAGGTCATTACAGAGAGGAGTTGTCCCCACCCTTTGTAGGGTCAATGAGGGTCCCTCTGAATGAGAGGCTTGCCTGCAAGAGGAATGGATAGTTTCATAGCAGTAGAATCACCAGACACAGGCAGTGATAAAACAGTTCTTCTAATGCATTTCCTAACACTACTTTAATAAAAAGTACTGAAATAGTTCATAACCATGGACTTATGTGAGTACAAGTCTCTGTTCATACAGGTGCATCACTTCCATAGCTCTTTGGACACCTGTACCCATTTGTATGTTGGTGAATTCTGCTGAAGTCATACAGAAGAATGTATAAACCACAATTTGATCTTCCAGCTCTACCCCATAGAAGTTTTGTCATTGGTCACCCATTCCCATAATACTGTCATTTTCCTCACTCAGTGAGAACAGATATTGTTTTAATTTAATTTAAATGAGTCTATTCATGTGTCTGTAATCCACAGAGGTAACTCAGGATGAAATAACATTTTTATTATCTAACCATCAGTGATAGACAAAGGTAGAAATGCATTAGATAGAAGAGTCTGAACCTCTATTTTTTATCACTAGCTTAGTCTTCAGACCTTGTTATCTCCATAGTAAATGGCGATCTCCACATATTGGAGATATATCAATGATGAGTTCTTAAGTTTCTCTATTCATAGGAGATACAAGTGGGAGAAACTTGGAAAATATGCATTTTTATGTTTGTGATATAGAAAGATGACCAGCTACCATGGAGATAGCAAGCCTAAAGACTATATGACTGCTGTTTATTGCCCAGCCTTTGCAAATGCCAACCAACTACCTTCATGAAAGGGGTGGACAATTAGGTGTGGCTGTTGTGTCCCCTCTCTGCTCACTAGCTGGTGCAAAATAGAAATTCACACTAATTTCCAAAGCGAGAAAGGCCCCAATGGTTTTTGGGTGCTGCTAGGAGCCTGCCAGCACACATCACATGACATGAGGGTTCAGATGGTGGGGGCTTTATTCTGCATATCGCTACAGAGGAGCACAGTGCCTGTGGGAATTCATGCCTTGGTCAGTTTTACAAGGCTCTGAATGTTAAAACTGAATTTATAGTGTTATCTTGTTGTTGTTTTCTCAGCACAGTGGCTCCATCTGTGAGGAAGAAGGCAAGCAAGCAACTAGAACATTAGAAAGTATTGTATTTATTGGGTCCTGCAGTCATCAAGAAAGTGGGAGGCAGAAAAAAAGTATCCTCTCAGGATACTTTGAGTCAGTCCTACAGCCAGCTGTTTTAAAAGCCCCAAAGGGGGCTTAACTATTTAAAAATGATTTAGCTGGTGAAACTGCACCATATGAATTACTTGGTGGAATTAAGAAGATGAGAATGATGAGGAAGGAGTGAGGGTCTTTACCGACTCAGCACTAAATGTTCAGCTGAAAAAGGGAGGGCAGGCAAGAGCTCATACATGGCTGTGATTTCCAAGCGATCCATGAATGTTTATTGGGACGTCATGTCTCTGACCCCGGAATGGGATGAAAGCCAATCTGTATAAAAAGATACTCTTATATTCCTGGCATAGTTTTGTGGTGAGCTGAATCTGCTGTATGTATATTTTGTTTCAGGTTGCAGGGCCCTGTGTGGGAGTTTTATATAATGTCTTTCAATATTTATTTGGTTAAACTTTACAATTATGATCTTTAGAGAAAATGATTCTCAGATGCTGGATTTTGCCTGTATAATTTGAATGAGATTATGCACACACACAAAGACATTCTCTTACTCGTACACATCAGCGACTCTATCACATATGCTTCTCCAGTCCCCCATTTCTAAGTATCTCCGATATTTATCCTCACAGCCACTATATGGGTAAACCAGTGACAGTCTCCCCATGACAGATTGATACACAGACACACCGGCCTAGATGCAGACAGTCCCTACAGATCAGTGTCTCCCTGGGGTCCTTGTAGTTAGTAAAGACAAACTGGTATGTCCAGAAGGTGTCTAAGCCCACCAAAGACCTGAACTGTCTGTGCAAAGCAGAAGCTTCCAGTAACCTTTACTGGTTCCCTGCAGAACCAGTAAAGCACAAAAGTTTCAGCAGTTAATGTCAACATATATATGTCCAGACAAAGTTAAAGTCACCACTATAAGTGATTTATTTTATTCCCCCCCCCC
>NW_020799109.1:8990957-9017608 GCF_003259725.1 Athene cunicularia
AACTTCTTTATCTGTTTCTCTCTTCTCTGCAAGGATCCCCATCTACAGATCTGATCTGGATCAGGGAACACATGCCTGCTATTGCCTCATTTCATACAACTTTTCTAGAGCACTTGAGAAGACAAGTAAAAGGTGTCTACAGTTTAAAAAAAAAAAAAAAAAGAAAGTTCAAACTGGAAAGATTAATGTAGGAGAGGGGCTGTGTTGGCTGACAGGATGAGGGCTGAGAAAACATAGCCATTGGTGGAACAATAATTTAGCTAAATACCTACTCTGCTGTACATTTCAGCACAGTGAGAAGAGGGATGTTCTCCAACATGAAAAAGATCATTTGCTTCTTAAGCATTCCAGACCACAGAAACTGGAACAATTTGCTCATAGAATGATGGTCAAACATATCCAAGAGTACTCCATCAGTAATGTAGAGACACCAAACATATTCCAAACATTATCTCAGCATGTTAGTCTGCTTCCTGTTGCTTTCTGCAGTTCTAAACTTGTATCATCACAATTGTGTTCACTGGGAAAAGCCTCCAGTGTTGTGCTTCACCCCACCATCCCTTCCATGTGGAGCTCCCTGATTTATGAGCTCTTCACAAATTATTTAAAGTAGGTTAAAATAATAAAAGTCTACTCTTCTACTTCCTTCTTCTATATATAAATATACCCAGAAGATTAAAGGAGATTACTGTATCATTTTGGGTGCATGAATAATAAAACTGTCCAGTGCTTGAGAGACCAAACTGGGTATGGGCTGTTTTCTTGGTGGTAATTGAATTAGCTGAGATGAATGATGAAACAAATGTGTGCCATGCAGGCCACCAGAACTGGAGTGGCTTAGAACAAGCCAGGGCAGGCAAGCATGTGGGTCTAGTCACACTAGTGAGAACAATAATGTCTTTACCGTTCACATGTAATTGAAGCAGCCAAAGATCTGTCAGCACAGTAGTTCTCATTAAACATAAGCCTTTGCCAACGGTGAGTGGAACCTGGCATTTCCCAGACTAAGGTATGTGCGCAGACAGTGTGTGCTGCACACACACACTCAGCCTCAGGTTTCTGGGAAGCATCAAGCCATACAGCTACTTGCTGCAGACCCTCAAGACCAACATCTTTGGTTTGCACATGGCTTACGGCACACTGAAGAATCTTCTGTACAGTGTGAGCACGATCAGTCCAGAGCTTCCAGGAACCACTGAACTGTGGGCACCAGAAACTGTTGGGATTTTCAGGTGTAGTGGAGGTATGGTCAGTTTATTTCCTTCAAGCGTTGCACAGTAGCTCTCTGCGCTGCCTGTTGGGTAAGGAAACCCTAGACGAACACCAAAAATCCTCAGATTCCACCAAAAAAGACTGCCAAGTAGAAAATAAGCATCTGTCTACGAAAAGACAGATGTGAAGTTACCTTAAGCTGTTGTACAGATGCTAGGGACAGCAAAAAGAAAAGTTAGGCTCTAATCACTACTATGCTGTGTTATGTTTCTTCTTGCATTGCCATGTGGGTAGGAGGGAGAAGGAGAAATCAAATATCCTGAAGTTGAGTTTAGGTCATCAGGAGTCTTCAGGGTTAATGGGAACTGTTATTGTTGAGATGCCAGGGAAAACTATTTCAGACCTATCAGCTCTGCCAAAAAGAGCAAAATCAATCAAACATTTGAGTTCCTGTGTAGGAAGTAAAAACAATTATTCTGTTATTTATTACTGTAAAAAAGTTTCATTTCAGCCAAAATGTCTGAAAAAAAAGCCTTCAAATTTTATGCGTTTGTGACTGTAGAAGGACTCAAGTTGGATGGTTTAAATGAGTCCCTGTGTATGTGTGTAAATGTCACAACATGCCAAATAAACAAGGGTATGAGGAGTCTGAATACGGCTGCATTTGAACTCTGGGAAAATTCAGATTCATGGCCTGCTTGTATTTTGGCACAACAAACTGAGCCAAAGTCTTTACCCAAACACATCCAGGACTGTGAAAAGTTCAACCCTGCATCCAGTTTCTATTTCCATGTCTGTTGCTGCCCTAAGCAAGGATGAAATGGGTTGCACAGGCTTTTTGTGTGTCACAGATGGACCAATATTTTCTGCTTCAATTTGGAAGTGCCTCTTGTGCAGCTTCATAACGAGCTGTTTCTATAGCAGACGTCAAAAGCTAAATTAAAGAAGTTTATTTTCCATCCTGGACTGAGTACTTCCTGAGAAAAACAAACTCTTATGAACATTTAAATCTGCATGGTGACCGGTGTTGCTCCAGTGGTAATGCTTTGCATTGCTAAGAGAGAAACCAGGACCTGATTCCCAGTCTCATCTTTTCCTTCCCACACCAGTGGAAGCCAAGAGTTCTGCTGAGCCAGCACTCCTGGACTTTCAAGGCACTGAGGGAGACCCTCCACTGGTGAAGTTGATCAGAAATCCATAAATCCAAATGTCTGCTGAGCTGCTGTGCACATCCCAATGCTTAGCAGTGTCCCCTCTGTCTGATTACATGTCTCCTCAGTTTTTCTTGGAGGACTTTTCCTGTAGGAGCATTGTTTTTTCAGGCAGAACACCTCTAGCTGTTGCCAATGGTAGGCTCTCACCTTCTACCAGAGTGGGCTAGAAAATAATGATTTCCCCACTAGTTTGCTGAACAGTCATACAGTTTAATAGAAAAATCACATAAGAGCTATCAAATTCTGCAGAATGGTTCAATAAGCATAGGTGACAACGCAATTCCATTTTACTTCTATGGAGAGGTCTAAAATAAGATATGTAGATCCTCTGGGCATTATCCTTATTCTTTTAGATGAGACTCTACCACAAAAACATTCAAAAAAATAAGTGTTAAGGTTACTGTATTCTCAGTTTGGGATGATCACTGGGAATCAATCCAAGATTGGATCTTACTTAAGGGAAGATTTCTTCAAAAGGAAGTTCCACATGGGACAAGTTCCCTAGGGATGGAAGAGCTCTTGGTTTTTGACCGCTGCTTTTATGAGATGCATCTGGAGAGGCCTCAGTGAGCTGTAAAAGATACCTTACCAGAGTATGCTTTACAAGGCCCATTTTCACAGTGATGGCTACCTCCAAGGCTATGCAGTTAAAAGTGTGTATTCACATCCTTGAAAATCTGTGCTGTCTTGACAGTCTGCTCCAGTTCTGCATGCACTGATCTTTTAGTTATGTTATGGATGACCCTTTACACTGTTTTTAATGACTTTATGGGAATCTGGGAAAACATCCAATCATTCATAGTTGAAATATTGCACTTTGGACTTGGTACCAATACAAGCAACCTTGTACTTTATAAAACTGACTGGGAACTGGTTTCCTACCCCTTTTACTCTTCCAAGAACTACAGCCACCACAATAAAGTAGCAGTAGAATTTATGATCATTTACAGTAAGTGGAAACAAAGTGCTTCTGGTATCCCATCCCTGGTGTTAGATATTTTGCTTAAAGCATCAAGACTCCTATGAAATGCTTCATGCAGAATCACATGCAAACATCTACCAGGCCTTTAAAACTGCTTTGACCTGCCCATAAAGTAACAAAAATCTCTTTGCAGTTGCAAAAATAACACACATGTTAGCTCAGATCAAGTCACCCAGAAATGCGACACTGCTGACAAGGCCTATAAAGATCCTCTCTCAGCTATTTTTTTACTTCCTTGCCATCAGTGTGTTTTATAAAAGTCATAGTAAGACTCTTATACATCCAGGTGAGCTCCTGACAAACGCAGAAGCAACTTTAAAGTAACCTGGATAGAGTTGAAGACAGGTGGTCTTTAATTGCAGAAAGAGCTGAGAGAGGGACACCTTCCCAGTCTGAGTGATAGTTCTGCAATTTGAGTTAAGACAAATACAGCTCCCAGCCCATTGCTCCAGTATATGGACTGTTTTTAAAAGAAGGAGATGTTATGTCTGTCAACCTGCCCAGAAATCCTTTAGCCAGCAAAAGGAATCTGAAACCGAGATTGTCAAAAGCCAAAAAAGAATGTTTTGCAAAGGTTTCAGGGGTGTTGGGACTGGGGAGAGGAAGAAAATTCTTAGAAAACATAGCTGGGAAAACAGACTGGCCACTGACTCGTAACAAGAACTTAATCTGCTGCAGTCAAGCATAAATGTGTGGGTTCCCAGGGCTGTGGCTTGCTGGACAGAGAGTGGCCAAATGGAGGAAGTGTTGCCCCTGGGATTGAGCATGTAATATGGATGTGCCTGAATTATGTGGGGGAGGCAAACTCTTCTGCTGTAGCTCCTGTACGTTCTGGTATTGCAATTCAGGAGCTTCTATAACAAGGACTCAACACTCCAGAAAAAGTTTGGTTTGGTGTGTGAGTGGAAGAACTGGGAAGCAGACATGACCCTAGGCAGCATCCTTTGGAAAGTACACCAGCATGAACCTTCCTGGTCCCACAGTGCCAAAAAGGACTTTCAATGCCTCCCCAGGCTCATAAGCCCTTCTCAGCCTAACTGGGGGTGAGCATGAGACTTAAGGGCTTGCCTTTGCCCTCTCAGAGGAGATGAAGCAAGTACTGCTGAAGCTGGTCCCTCTGAGATGTCCCCTCATCACTGCAGAGAGATTCATGCTGCTTGCAAAAGCACCACCGCTGCTGTCTAGGAGCAAGCAGTGGAACTGAAACGCATTTTACAGCTGCCTATAAGTCGTGTCATTCATTCTATGAGTAATTGTAAAAGAGGAAATTCAAGGGAGATGCCTATGACAGTCTGTGGAACTAGAAATACAAAATGCAGAGGTTCAATAGATTGTTTTGGGATTTTCTCTCCAATAAAGATTTCCTTTAGATGTTTACTGATAATACGGCTTCTGTGCCACACACAATCTCACAGCTCAGTACTGATCAAATAAGCCCTTTCTCTTCAGCAGTCCCTCCCAGAGTCACTGGTCTAAGCACCTCATCAGCAGTCACTAGCCACTATGGCAAGTGTGGGCTGAGGGCTTCATTATTAGATATCCAAAAATGAGGAAACTCAGGCACTGAGCAGTGAAGAGCCCCAGGTCACAAGGGGTTTAAGAGAAGTGCTGAATCTGAAACACAAGCACCTCACATAAGCGGTGTAATTCAGTGTTTCCCAAAATACTTTATGATTCTAGGTGTGGGGAGGTATGAGGAAAGGGTGAAAACAGGAAGGCCTCTTAAGAGCTGCTTTAGAGACTCATAGTCTCAGATCCTCAGAAATAAGTGGCTGTCTAAATACACCTAAAGTGAAGCACCTAAGGCCCAAGTTAATAACTTGATGAAGATATCTGTGAAAAAGGAAGGTATAACCTATAATGCTACATGTATTACCTGTTTGCTTATGTCTGTCCTATAGGGTTTAAACAATGCGATAGTATATACAATAAGAAAAACCTATAACTAATGTAGCAATAATAAGGCATCAGCGGTAATCTGAGTTTGAAGAGAGCCTGAAACAGTAGCTCCAAACTGCTCCTTGCCCTCACGCTTTGCTTTTTATTGGTTTCACCACTTCAAGCATAAAAAGAAGCCCATCATGAAGTGCTACAAAAGCTGCTCTCCAAGCCTTTGCTGAATTAACATACTCAGGGGGAAGGTGGAGTGCTTTCACCTTGTTTTGAAGAGGCCAGGCTTTCAAAACTTCGAGAAAAACTTAGTCCTTAAATCATTCTGTCTCTGCAACACACAATTATGAGCTGACCATGCAGGTTGATTTTTTTCCTCTTTCTTTATGCATTTTTGAAGTCTGCTCTACTAGTTCTGATATAATTCTTTGAAAACTGTTGTCATTAGCTTTAGAGTTAAATAACCTGAAAGTGAAATGGAGTGGCCCAAACTGACCGATTTTATTTTCCTTTTTTCACCAAATGACCCACACCACTATGATTTGATCTGAAAAAATACAATTCTCCCTCTCTCTCTCCTAATTTCTCCTTGTGACCACTGGGGGAAAAAAAAAGCCATTCTTTGTGCAGGTCTGACTGATAAACTCACCTGCAAGTGACCTCATGTTTCTATGGCTGATTTGAAAGCAACACATTTAATTCAGAAATGCTGTTTGTTCATGGTCCTTCTATAGTACACAGAGATATTTTGCTAACAAATCTCTGTGCAAAAGCAAGCAAAATCCTAGAAACTTGCTCTGACTGCTCTATAGACACACAGGAACTTGTAGATTTTTCTTGGCAAAACTAACCCATGGCTCCAACATAGTGAAAACAAAAGTCATAACAACATATCAGAGGGCAGGAAAACTCAGAAAAAAAATTTCTTACACTTCTTGACATGATTTTTTGCTCTAAAAAGCCTTACTCAGAAATCATGCTAGTAATTATGCATTTGCACATTATTTTTCATTTAAACACGTTAAAAAAACCAAAAAAAAAAAAAAAAAAAAAAAAAAAAAAAAGTATATCCATTACTTAAAATTACCACCAGTCTTTACTGGACTTTTGCATTGGCTTTGTCTTAGAGAAATCAAACATTTGACTTTAGGGGCTGTAGGGCAAATTAAGAGTTATTACCTTCCTATCTCAGGAACCAACCCTCAGGTTGGTGAAGCTTTCATTCTGGAAACTAAGGGCCCTTGTAAAATTTCTCTCTTAAAAAACTCCCTCATCCTCCAGCAGTGCCCTGATTCTCAGTGAATCCTGCAGGTGGACAACTTGGGCTCTTTCAGGATAATTTGTATGTAAATACTAGGGTTTGTTCCAAAACCAGGGGACACTGAAACAATGTTGTGATGAGAAGAAAAAGAACTAAAGTAGTTTTGAATAATTCAGTCAACAAGACATTTGAGATTTCCCATGGTATCTAAAGCATCTTCATGGGGCAGACAGACACCATAAGGACCTAGGGGAGACCCACAATTATCTGAATGGCAGCTAGAAGCCCCAGGTATACCTTATGCCATTGAATGCAGCTGAATCCTATTGAGACCCACTGGGTATCATGATCACATATGGTTTTTTAATCAAAAAAATAGGCCTGATAAAGCCCTTTCTCTTGGTTAGAAGAAATCTGCCGCATTCCTTCCTGAGAAGATGGCAATTTCTGTTCATTTTCGTTTGCCTTCAATTTTCATTAGCACTGTTATGTGGAAAGAGTAACAAAACTGCCTTAAATATTTCTCCTCTTTCTCTTCTCCAAAAGCAGCAGCACAAGGGGGTGCCAAAATGAGCGCCTTCATTAGCAGACTGTTTATAACAAAAGGGCTTGTTAAACACAAACCTGCCCTGCGGATAATTTGTTAAACTGCTCCTGTGGTCAGAAGTGTGGTCAGGCAGTAATGTCCTGGTGCAGTTAATCACCCGTCAGCAGACATGCGTAATGTCTTTTGCAAAGGAGGCCTTCGTGGTACAAGATGCCCTGCAAACAGGTTTCAGGAGGACTGGAAAGAAAAGACACTTTCTGAGAGACTGTAGGGCTGTTCCAAATCACATAACATGACAGCTGCTCTTCAGTTATGGTTTCACTATTCATGACAGTGGCATAGCCTATACTGTAAAAACAGCTCTTTCTTCCCCCTGCTAGTGCCTTGTTCACATTATAAATTTTAGCTTCATCCAGCTTCTAGCTGAGGGACTTGGAACCAGTCACAAAGGTTCAAAAACACTGTGGAAGCAGCTAAAACAGGATTTAGGTGCTAAGACCAGAACTGCAGTCCAGAAACTCTACAGGCACCTAAACCTGTAGGTTTTTAGTACTTGGCAGGGTCCTCTTTAAATTTGGCAGGTTCCCATACACCTGCAGTTTTGCTACAGCCCAACAGCACTTCATTTTCGCCCTTTAGCCCCATCAGTCTTGGATTCCCCCCTGCAAAGCTTCATCAGAAGAGAAGGGTGTCACACAGCAAGGTTGAAGGTCTCCTGAGGAACCTCTTGGGTAAGGAGGTGACCTGCTGTTCTGGTGTTTTCTTTTAAAATAAAAAAGCAAGAGCCCAGATGGGATTTGCTGGAGAACAGAAATTGGTATCTCTCCTTATGAGGAGATTCTGAGACCTGCCTGTCCCATGGCCGAATTTGGAGTGGGGTAGGAAACCAAAACCTATTAGTAGCGCCCTACTTAGAAGCTAGATTTTGGGGTAGATCTGAGGATTTTTCAGCCCTGGGGGTCTGAATTCTGTGATGGGAAGAAGGCCTTTAAAAAGTGGGTAGGTGTACAAGGACTTCACTGACTAACACAACCCAGAAAGCTGAGAATCAGCCTTCAGACTTAGAAGGACTCTTAGTTGCATGGCAGGAGTGGGTTTGCTACTATCCCTCAATGTGTTTCTGGGCATGGATCTGTGCCCCCTCGATGGGAGGAAAGACTGGCAGAGAGAAGGTAGTTTAGAAGACTGCCAGAGTAAGAAGACAAAGAAGAACAATGCAAATATTCTTCATTCTTCACACTAGCAAAAGAGTGAGGCTTTTGTCTTCCAAAATATCTGAACAAACAGATGCTACATTTGCTCCCCATGTCAGTATTTGACCTAGATAAATCAAAGAAGGCTTCTGATGTGTTCTTTCCAGTAGGGAAGACATTGCAGCTGCTCCAGCTTATTCTGGTCTTTACACCTGAAGTAGGATCAGCTACTGTTTGAGGTAAAGCAACAGAAGTTACTTGCAGCTTCTCCCAGGATGTGTTTTCTTTAATTTCACCCATTTTTTCAGAACAAAAAAGCCACTTAGAGAAATATTAATACACATTGTTTAAAGAAAAAGCTATTTGAGATGTTATATAAATTGCATAAGCCCCTGCATGATTTCAAAATCACTTTATTGGCCTTATTGGGAAGGCGTAACACTCTTTCTCTGAAATGAAAGTGGCAGGACACAGCAGAAGAGGCTCTGAAGAGCCTGAATATAACATCGGCTTTGCTTTCTTCCTCCCTCTCAATTCTGAACAAATATAGGCAGTATTTTCAACAGGGTTAAGTATGCAGAGGCTAGGCCAGGTTGCGAGCAGACCTAACTTCTCATTCATGCATCAAGGAGAAAAAGAAAGCATTGTATCCTGAAGCCTTCGAAATGAAAAGCACTTCAGGCTTGGATTTTGCACAGCCACCTGCTTCTATTAGCTCTAAGGGAAAAAAAGGCAGGTTCGCATAATGTTTTTTACTGCAAGCACTATCTGCCTAAATATGGCAAGTACTCACTCTGTGCTCTCCATGCTCGCTTCAATGAGTTACCGGAGCTGAAAACCTCTCGCCAGTGATTGCACTTAGTGACTCACTTAAACAATTCACTGTGTAAGGGTGTGAAGCTATCTGCTTTTATTCCTTGGAGAGCTACTGAATTCATTGTCATGACAAAGATTCCTTGCTTACATTGTAACAAAAGACGAGGAAAGACAAAAGAGGAGAGGCTACAATTAAAATGGACACACTACCTGAGTTATTACAACTTTCCATCTCTCCTGGCAACTCCTGTCTCCTCAAACCCAAAACAATCAGGGTGGCACCCGGCATGTTCCTCACTACGCCCTCATGACATGATCTGAAGATCCCTGAACGTCCTCTTTCCTTATCAGTCTCAGGAAAAGACAAGCCCAGGAAGCATGGAGAGGAGTCCAAATGAGTGGCAGTCCTGGAGGTCCTGGTGTCTTGAAAACTACTTGAATCTTCAGTAGAGCTAGGGTAGGAGCTTTTTCTAGAGCTCGGATCACTACAGCTTCCTAAGAACTGGCTCTAAGAGACCCTGTATGACAGGAACCTCCCAAAACATCACTGTAGGTTAGTTCTTAACTAAAAATTAAAACCGGAAGGGTGCTCTTGTGTCCTCCATCATCATGTGTCCAATTTCACCCAGATACCTCTAAATGAAGTGCAAAGACTGAGATTAGCCTTAAGAAGCCTTTTGTGAGGAGACTAAGCTCTCAGTCATAGATACCCAGGTGCCAAGAACCCAAAGCTTCTGCAAAGTCATAAAGATGATGTCAACATGATTAGATGAACCACCCCAGGGTGTGGAATCTCCTCAGCTCCCTTCCGCCCTTAGTTCCGCTGATCAAATGCAACTTTGAGTGAGAAAGATACAGCAGGGAGGCATCCAAAGTAGAAAGTAGTGTGTCTCCATAGTGCTACAAGATGGTGCTGGAGCCTCAGTGACATGCCTTCAGGTATAAGGGATCTCTCATGTGTGAGGGGAGGTGAGGTGATAGAGCAAACCCCTGTGACATACCGAGGGGAATGGCAGAGAAACAAACACCCATTGTATGGAGCTAAGAGCATCTTAGTGTATCCCTCAGGACAGCTGCAGCTCAACCAACCTGAAGGAGACTTTTGGCTTGAGAATTAAATCATTTTCAGCAATATAAATGTGAGTTCATGCCAAATGATGAGTATAGTTCAAGCAGCTAGCAGAAGCAGCTCTGGAGCACCCTGCTACTCCAGGTGAAGACTTCCTCTCTGAGAATCCCCAGACCTACTGACCCCACCTCCCATCTTCACCTGTCTCCTTTACCTTTCAGAGTAATGCCTTCTATTTGTGATCAAATCCTATTTAAGTGACTTACTGTGAAGCTCTCTGCACTTGTCTGTCTACACAGCCCACAATGACCTAGAGGGGTTTAAGTGGATCCCTCCTTCCCTCTCCTATACAGTCAATACTTCACAGTGCTGACAGGGGATTCCTCTCCCTCTCATCCCGTGGTGTGACCCCCCTGTCCCTTTGCTCAACAAGGGCTTTGGACAAGTATCAAGGGGAAATGTTTGCTCAATTGCTACCCATGTTGAGAGTCTCAGCCAACTTCTTGGATTCTGACTCCCAAGTCCTCCAAAATGTCAGGGACTCGCCCCACTCTCTCAAGCCCTGGCTGGGATGGAAAACAGGATATTTACTCTGACAGAAACCTCTGGCTAAAGACTGGCCTGAAATAAAGGGGGCCAAAAAATTTCTATCTTCCTCGTCTAGCTGAAAGACTCCCCTAAGAGCTAGTCTATTAAAATACGCTCCTTTGCTCAGTTTTTGCTGTGCATGTTACTGAGAGTCCAGATTTCTTTCAGCCTTCCAATTTCCTCTTTGTTGTTGTTACTGTTGTGTTTTAAAGGAGTCTGTTAGATACGAGAAACAGTATGTCTCAGCACACAGTGCCTGGCTCACAAGTGCATAGGGGTGCCAGGCCTGGGAACGTCATTAGCAGACTTTTTTTAGAGAAAAGAGTTACTTAACCACAAAACTGCTCTGCTGATAATTTGTTTAACTGCTCCTGTGGTCAGAAGTGTGGTCAGGCTCACAGCATCCAGGAGCTGTTAATCACCTGTCAGCGAGCTCTTGCAGCGTCTTCTGCAATTGCGGCCCTTGTCGTTTGAGGCCCTGTCAGCAAGGGAAATGAAAAGAGCAATATTCAAAAAGCTTTCAAGAGAGAGAGCAGAGCTGTGGCTGAATCTCATCTGTGGTGTATCTCATCTGGGAGCGAATTTAATTTGCTAACAGAAACCCCAGTTCTTATGGCATTAAGGAACCGTGCAATTAGCATTATTTTGCAGCTGAATTATTAATGATACATACATCCCGTCTCTTTTTTTTTTCTGTGACTCCACCTCATCTCTTACAACTTCTGAATACATGGGCCAATTTCAACAAAACTGGACACATGAGAGAAGTCTTGTGCATATTATGTTCCTACATCTCACAAGAATAGGGCAGATGGATAGAAGAGAGAGTGCTTAATGCCCCTCCTGGGAGAATACATTCTGTGCAATCTCAGCTTTTATGTACTTGAGAAAACATCTGTCCCCTGAGAGGAGTCCAAGTGCCCCAACTGCAAAAACACTCGAGTTCGCATCTTATTAGATACCTCAGAGAACCCAGTGTGAGGATCCAGAGTCCCAGGCTCCTGGTGTGTTAGAACTGCTGTGGTTTTGCATTGGAGTAGGGATTGGGGCTGAACCCAGATCCATCACATGTGTCTCTGCACTGAAAAACAGTCTCTACTCCACAGATTTACAATCTGAAAGGAGATGTAGGCCAGAGCACACCAGCGAGTGAGGGGAGGTGAGAATGGCTGAGGATGCTGCTGAGCAGGTATGGATGTTTCATTAATCAGCTCTAGTGATGCAGGACAAGAAAGAAGATGTGATGTTTGACAAGACTGTCAGCATACAGGTTAGCTCTGGGATGATCCAGCATAGAAGCACTTAAAAATGTTGTGAACGAGTCATCTGCTCACTTCATTTTCTCAGTAGTTCATGCGATTCCATATCTAGGCACAACTCTACTCCCTGACCCTCTCCAAATATCTGCCTCACCAATTAAACATGGGGTCTCCGGGAATATAAGGATCAGCATTATTCTCCTTCTACCCACACTTTCTTGTAAAACAAGCCACAGACTTCTCCAGCTAACTCTCCATCCCAGACTTGATACCTTACCTCCAAGCAAGGTCTTGTTGTCCCCCCACACTGCCTGGTAGACCTCACTGCACTCCTTGTCCAAGTCCCTCTTCCAGAAGCTTCTGCACGCCAGATGCCACCAAAGCCTGCTCTCAAAACCCTTTATTCCTGCCAACACCCACACAGAGACATTGTCTCTTCCCACTCTGCCACTGAGCCCTGTGGCTATCTTGCTTTAACCAGTGTCTTTTGCTCTCCCTTGTGAAGCAGCAGCACTGCACATCTTGTACTTTCCCATTTCTCCCATCCTAGCTTGTCATTCCACTTCACAGGAGGGACGGAAAGGGAAAGACAGACAAATTTTAGGTCCATGCCCACATGTTCTGCACCATGGGCCCTGGGCCTATCAACACAGTGTGTTATGAAGGTGGAAAGTGGAGAAGGAAAGACACAAAGGCTGGAAGCAATTCCCCTGTGCTACTCTGGTGCCCAATTTGTGATCACCACTGTGGGGTGCCTCTTTCTCTGGGAATCACTCACTGAGGGTTACTAGATTCATTGCCTTGGGGGGCTTCAGGAGTCCCACATGGTGCCTCTGACAGATGTGCTGAAGAGCACAGCACACTTTACTGATGCTCAAACAGTCCTTATCAAGGAGTCATTTGAACCAGAGCTGGGTCTTTCTCTCTCCCCCCGGTACTGGAAAAGTTCTGAGGGCCAAACCTGCAAATCAGAGACAGGAAAAAACAGTGCTGACTATGAGAATTAAGAGCAGAGAGGGGAACTGCAGCTTCAAGTCTGTGTTAGAGGTATGTTTTACTCTTTCCCTGTGGAAAAAGAGGAAAATATGAAAGCTCGAAGTAAAAGCATATTTCCAAGAAAAATGCTATGTGATTAAGTGGTAAGTTTTGATCACTGGCAGTGGGTATTTCATCACACAGGAAATTACTATTAAGGGTCACTGTGCACTAATTAAGCTTTATTTGCTCCGAATCACCTCATCACACCCCACAGCATGTGCACTGCCTTAACTCTGACTCCTCACGTCCAGTTCTGGGCACACACACAGAGAACTGGGGCAGTGATGCTGTGTCAGCCCTGCAGAGCACTGCTCCTCGGCCATGCTGGCAGACCAGGCTGCGCAGGAGCTGCGGGCTCTGCTCCTCACCCCTATGGCCACCACTTGCGTACATAAGAGCACCACCTCGTGTCTGTCCCAGAAAGAAATGCCCAGCTCTGCCGCTTTCTGCTGCAGCTTTTTGGGCTGTGATCTGCCAGATGATGTATGTGCATTTTTTGAGAGCAAGCATAACCTTGTAAGGAGCAAATCCATGGCTCTCGTCTCCTAATAAGCACTGCTCTTCCTTAACATGGAGTAGATGAGGGTGGTTTATTTAACCACTGCTTTACATAATACAATCAAACAGTGTGTATGAAGGCTCAGGGGGACATTTCAGGTTAACAGCTTAGCTCGCCTTGACAGGAATCAGTCAGTGAAGTTCGCAGCAGTGATTCTGGCAATTACCTTGATGTCTGACTAAGATGAGCTCACGTCAGTCATTGCTAGCTGCGATTTCCAAACGAGCCCTTATGTGCTGCTTTACTTCATGAGCTTGCTGCAGAGGGAAAAGTGGGCCATATGTTTAGAAGTCATGGCAAAGCCCCAGTGAGCCCATGGGAATCCGTACGTTGATTTTGATGGGTTTTAGACTGGGCCGTTACGCTCCAGCAGCCTGCTAATGCAGAACAGCAATTTCAGCCAGGCTGCGCTAAGGCACATGAGGCAGTGTTAGTGAAGAGGTCGAATCAAAGTGACAAGAAATAGATAGATGGAGAGTGACTTTGGGGGTAATTAGGTACATCAGCAATGTGGGATTCAGACCAATACTCGATGTATGCTGGAGACCCTCCCTACTCCTCTGCATGGGGAAATCATGTTTGGTTTCCAACTGGATGCAGGTGTATCCAGGTTCTGGAGCTGAGGGCTGTAGTAAATGCAAGCCTCTGAGTGAATATTTATCCAGGCCAGACATAAGCTAAAAGACATCTATTGACTACACTGCTCTGGAAGCTTCTGAACTTAATTTTCAGAACAGCCAGTAAACAGAGCCATAGGAACCAGATCCAGTCCCTCTCTGCTGGATTTTGAGGCCATTGGGGACTTAAAAGCATCTTGGTTGACCGCCTGCAAAACTGAGTTGATAAACCTCCAGTTTCTTGGAAATGGGCCAAGAAGATGAGGGGAATGAGGCTAGGCCTTCAGAGCAGGGCTGGCTGGTTTTCTACTGGTCTTCCTGCCAGTTACAACCATGGGATCCCATAGGCTTCAGATGTTTTAGACCAGAGTGTACATATAATATCATTTGGCCATGCCTTTCCATGCTGTATCTTAGTTAAGCCCAAATATTTCTGCCTACTCAGTACTCAGTTTATCCTAAACAAAAAGGACTGTTGCCAGCATGTAAAAGATATATGTAATATTGATTTGTCAAACCTGGACCTTGGCAAAGCTTTCTGAGACTGTAGACCGAGGCATATGCCTACAAGAGTGATTTCTGTTTCCTTGTTGCCAAGGGACTCATGTCTATCTTATTATTTGTGGGAAGGGAAAAAAAAAATGGTCAATAAACATAAAATGCAACAAAAGAAAATGCCAAACTAACTCTGACAAGCTTTCTTCATACCACTTCCTTTTGTGGAGAAAAAGCATCTGTCCACTTAAATTAGAGCAAAATATTGAGAAGATGTTCCCTAATGAGCTGGCAAATAAAGACGCCAAAGGGGTGAGAGCTGAACTCTGGAGAGGATATTAGCTTTTCCCCCCAGATTCAAATTCAGTCTTTATTATTATTTTTGCTTCTTCTTTCCATTTAATTTGGCAATGGATTTTTACAAGAAAATTTTTAGTGTTCTCCCTTCTGTGAACTCAGACTGAACACAGCCAAAATTAACTTCTCCCTGGGAGGTGAAGATAGAAACTAATCTTCATTCCTACCTCTATCCCCTTGACATTATATCGTTTATTTTTAAGGACCTCACATCATCTTCATAGAAGAAAGAAAGAAAAGAATATATCAAATTGGAAGCCACTATCTGGAAATATTTATCCACTTTACAATGGCATTGCCATAAGTAGTTTGATTTCTCATCTACTCTAGATTGCACTGCTGTAGGAAAAGTAACCTCCTTAGCCCATCACTGAATTCTGTGATTCATCGGTGAAACAGCAAAGTTTTGGAGGGTTAAAAGTACTTCCTATTTGGTCTGACAATACAAAGGAAAAAGTTGTTTTTTAGGAGCGGCCAAAGTGGGGAGGGAGAGGTTTGCTGTTCAAAGCAAAGAGTCTATTGAAAACAATGAAATGCATTTACTTTGATGGGTTTTAGACATACACTTCAGAAGGTGTATGCCTTTAGAAGCAAAACAAATACTTAACTAGCATTTAGTTAAAATACTATTAAGTATCTCTTTTGCACTTAAGCACCCGGTAGGGAGAGGTAGGAAATTTTGTAGATGCTGCTGGGAAATGTTCTGATTTCCTCAGTGTAACACTTCTGATTTTATAATGCAACTTTTCCTACAGGTTATCTTTCAAATGTAGACAATGTAAGTCTGTCATATTTTTGTTTATGCTGCAGTCAGATATAAAGGTTGTAAATTTGAGTTGATCACAAACCTTGTCTAAAGCACGTGTGCACTTCCATGACACTGTTTATCTTTAGTGTTTAGCCAGTTGAGATAACACGGTGGTGTGTCAAACACGTGACGTGTGTTATCTAGATACCATGAACGCTTTTGTTACAGGGACATGTTGACACAGCACTTTTGAGTAGATGAAGACAACATGATGGCTCCACTTATGCTAAGGAACAAGATGAGTGTTCTTATGTTAATCCCCCTCCATGTCTAACACTATCAGTTTAAGCTTGCAGGGTTGAACTGCTCAGATGAATTCAGCAACAGAAATGTTAAAAAACAAACAAACCTTTTTTAGGGTATGAGAAGGATTTCTTTATGTTATTGTGGAATTAAAGAGAAAAAGGTAGTCAGTTCTTTATATAGAAAACGTGTACCTGCATGGGAACTTGCCTTCGGGTTGTTTTGTTTGTTTTTTTTTTTCAAATGTTCTTTTCCTTTGTTAAGCATAAAAGCACAGTATTTGAGACTGACAGGCTTGAGGACATTTGGAGTGAGAAAAATTAAGAAATACTATTCTTAAATTCCTTCCTGACCACTAGCACAAATCATTGCTGGGGCCTCACTAAATATCACATGCCAAATTCTGTTATGCCTGTATACCTGATAAAACTACAGTATTTCAGGTCTGCATCATTGCTTGGGGGACTCTACAGCACCCTACTGAGATCCTTCAATGTACAAGGAAGTCATAAAGGACAAAACTGAGCCAGAAAGCTGCATTTTTGGGAGTGCAGGGAGAAATTGAATCTCAAAATAAATAGCTCGTTAAGAGTATATCTACCCTGTGACATAGAAAGTATCAGAGAAGGGCAGGAGTTGGTAGAGATCTGAACTAGAAGTCCACTGAGCCCTGTGTGAAGGTATCAGATTAGGTCTGGAGGTACAAAAGCCACATCTATGGGATACCAGGCAATGCCGAGCCTCTCGGCTCTGAAAGTAGGACTGGAATGGGCTGATTTCTGGAGGTAACACTACAGAAACCAACCTGGGTCCAGCTGCCACCCAGCCTCCCTCCTGTACAAATTACTTCAGGGAAGGCGAGGATTGCATGACAAATTCAATTAGTGATGAGCCTGAGGGGGAAAGAAGTTGTCAAAACAGATGATTAAAACGAATGCAGTTTGAAGCCAAGGGGAGTAACCAGCATTAAGTCATGCCCACAAGCAAGGAAAAATAACGTGCTAGGAGCTACAAGGTAAAGTGGACTCATTTGTTTTTTTCATTGTGTTCCTTCAGTTTCTCAGTTTCCTCCCCTCCCACTCTCTATAATGCTACTGCTTGGCTATGCATTAAACACTTTGACGGTCACACAAAATCATCTAACATTTCCACGGCAGTGAAACACTAAAGCATAAACTGTTTATTTCTTGTGAAATCTGTAAGGAAAACAAACATTTTATAAGGCTCCAGTTCCTTCTGCCTTTTCCTCCCCTGTAGCCCCCAAAATTATTGCCAATGTAAAAGACAAGAGAGAAAATAGACCTTAAGTAAACGGAGTCGTGAGTGTTATTTACTATCTGCTGGTTATACGCCAAGGAGATATCAACCAAGCAGACATTAGGAAAATATTTATCCAAGTATTAATATATTCTTTACACATGACACATTGCACATCATTATTTAGCTGGGCTGATAACACGGAAGCTTTACTAACAGCATATTTCTTCCTGTGCTTAGAAGTCTTTAAAGCATTTTTAAGACTAGCAGTAAATCACAGTCCGGTTTGCAGATATATTCTGTATACACATGCATATTCTGCTTCAGCCCTTCTAATCACATGGCTGAATGTCCATGTCTTTTCTTCCTTGAATGTAATTTTTGTGATTGAAAAGGAAAAGCAAAACAATCAATGCCTGACACATCCTAAGTTCCTACTAAAATTCCCAGCAGCATCCGCCTCCACTGCTTAATGAGTGGGGACTGATCAGGTGAAGCAGATCAGATAATACAAGAACTGAGACAAACCTGAAAAGACTCCTGAACAAATCAAGAAAGCCTTTAAAATGTCTGAAGTACTCTATTGTTCCAGGGCTGGGAGGTGGTGGGCTTATCCTGGTGATCTGTCAATGTCTGTCCCCGGCATAAATCACAAGAATTCTTATTTTTGGTCTTATTATTTTCTTCCTAAATTTGGCAGATTAAAATGTTTGGATAGTTCCCATCTGTCCAAGACAAGGAGATGAACCTCTGGCTGTTCACACTCTTCCTGTGTAATAAATACCAATTCCTAGATACAGGAATTAAAGTGAACCCGATCATATTGATTGAAAATAGAATTAATGGGCACAGAATTAGAGGCATGGTTTTCTTAACTGTTTAGTCAGCATAAAAGATGTGGGACCCATTGACCAGAGGACATCATGAACTGAGCTCTGAAGGGGAGGAAGAAGAAAGACAAGGCACAGATGTGGCTGGATTAGAGAGTGGGCCCCTAAATTTCCTTGCATCAGGCCTTACACCAATTCTACCACAACTTTGAGACCTTTACAGTGTTGTTTTCAGCAACAAGCCTAGGGGAAAGACAAAGTCATGGACAGGCATCCCATAACTCAGCACTGATCTGAAACACTTCATACTTCTTGATGATGCCATTTAGCCAACCCTTTCTCTAAGTATTACAAAACATTAAAATACTCCAGATCTTACTATACCTGTTTTAGGAAAGCTGGAGCCTGGAGAACCTTCGTGGCACAGCCAGAGTTGGTGACACTCTCAGGAACAGAAACTGAGTCATGATTCCTCTTGTCCTGTCTGAAATCCTAGGCCCTCATCAAAGTGCCTGGACAGTCTTTGTGCAGCTACAGATTTGTGCAGTGATCCACAGGGACTCGTAAAGGCTAAAGCTGCCTTTAAAAATGACTTCTTAGGCATGCAAAGGCATAAAGTTAAAACTTTCTGAGATAAGTTGTAACTTACCGCTCCAGCACATGCCTGCCTACTAATCCATCTTTTCAGTGAAAAACATCACAGGGAATTGCAATCATTCTCTTTGTAACAGCAAGATCCACAGGCCACTCAGTCCAATGGCATCCCGCTTTCACTTAGTTAGGGATTTGTCATGCTCTCTAACAAAGGGTTGATTTACTAATGTTCTAATAATTTATTGTGTTAAGAAGAGAAATAAAGAAGGGAATTGTTAGCACAGTGAGATTTCCCCACACACACACTTAAAGGTTTGAAACCTGGTTCCTGTGACCTCTCTGTGCCATTGGCTGATGACACGTGTAATCGCTTGCGTCTGGGACATGGTTTTCCAGTTCTTCAAATCCCACAAAATCTCTAAAACTACTGAAGTGAGTGAATTGTTCCAACTAGTCTTGTGACTGTTGGTTTGCAGTTTACCAATTGTAGCACACTCCAGCCATACATTTGGCAGAAAGGGAAAGGGAAAAAAAAGTTTGCACATTATTCCCAGTGAGAAACTCTAGAAGAGATAAGAACATTTCAGAAATAACTGATAAGCTACATCCTGATGGTGTTTGTTTTTATTTATGTTAATGGATTATCTGAGCTGAATTAAGGATTCTGGGTGAGGAATGTCTCTAAGATGAATGAGAAGACAGTGCTCATGTGAATGATGCTCCACTGGCAGAATGGATTGAACGCTGCCTATTGATTTAATAGCAAGAGTAAGGCTTGCTTAAGGAAGTGAGGTTTCATCTCATAAATTCATAGATTTATTTTTAATACCAGATGGGATTATTATCCTTGAACTGGTCTCCTATGTGGCAAAGGTTCAGCATCACCTGCCTCAAGCCCATAACTTCTGTTTGAGTTGTTATAGCTCTCTTAGGACTGTAAGCAGTCTGGCTTGAGATATTCCAAATGACAGACTGCACCTTCTCCCAGAAAATGTCTTCCATATCAATGCAACATTAATAGTCTAGCAAGATTTGTAACTTGCAATTGAATTGCAGGTGGCAATAACAATATTCCAGCATGGTTTATTTAGTTTGTTTAGAAAGTCTACTACCATGTGTTTTGCTAGTATCTTTCCCATGCTAAAGCTGACACCAGTTAATTCTGTTTCCTACATACCTCTGGGATATACATCTCTAGCCTAACTGGTGGAAAATTGGTTGTTGATGCTCAGGAAATAACCGATTTTCCATCTATTATAATGTGGCCTTACTGAAAGTGTACGCTGCTGATATACAAACCACTGATTACAGTTTTTAGTTAACAAATGGGTTTTGTCAATTGCCCCAGGCACTGCCTAACAAAGTTGTGCTTAACGGCTAAGAAGACTGATTTCTTTGGGGATATTGCTTAAATGGAGCACAGATCTAGCGTACACAACAGTTGCTATTCATCAGGCACTGGGAAAAAAAAGCCTGGCAGCAAGCCAGAAATGTAAAGCAGCCCTATAAGTTGGCAGAGTAGTTTATAATTACTGCTATTAAAATATACACACACGCATATATAGATATATATGCATACACACACACACACGTGAGATTTGCTGAGATATAAAATGCCGATGCTAACTTCAGGGCAATATTTCTATGATGATTTCATTCCATGATTAAGTATTTCGGAAGGAAGATACAAGATATTAATTAAAGTAGAGGATAAATACCTTCTTAATTAGTTGATGAAATACAATTTGCATGGAAGTGAATTCTTTTTAATAACTGCTGAATGCGCCTGGGGCAACGTTTCAGCACATCCCCAGTTTTTCCCTTCTGTCATCCTCAGAGAATTCTAAATAAATGTTTAGAGACTAATTATGATCTCGCTCACTGTTCTTCTGAATTCAGGTCCCTTTGGTGGAATTACTCTGGTCTGAGAAATCAGAAAGAGAAATCAGAAGGGGAAATCAGGCCAGATGATTTTGCTGCTTCTTCTTCCTCTTCCTCCTGCACAGCAGAGTGAAAAGAACCACTCGGACCAATGAAGGGATGAGATATTCTATGTCTGAACACAGAAGGGAGCAAGAGAGATGTTACCGAATGGGTGGGCTTTGCAACCCTGACACTATGATCATGTAAATCCTCGTCTGGGCCTGTTTGCTCACACTCTTAGTTTTCTGAGTCCATTAGATATACCCTGCTTAGACATATGCCAGTCCAGAAACTTTGAAGGATATTCTTGCAGCTATGGAATTGTCAGTGGCTGAGAAATATCCTTGTTTGTTTGTTTTTGCTTTGGTTTGGGTTTTGTAGCATCTTTGCCTCATTTAACAGCCTGCGAGGAGTGCTAGCCTAATATGCAGATGTTGAATATTTTACTTTAACATCTATGATCAACATGTGGTCCCAGGTCATCTCTTTTCAGCACACTACTCAAACTCGGCCCTGAAGTTGGGATTATTCATTTCCTTGTGGCCTATTCTATGTCATTTATCACAAAGGAACCCAAGCATTTCATAAATGATGATGATAATGGGTTTATTTTCACAGCTTGCTGCTGAGGAGTTAGTTTGGCTGGTGTCACCACTGCTTTACGGATGGGTCATGCAGATGTGTTAAGATCCATGTTTCTCCCAAGCCTGAGAAATTAAATTTGCCTGTGATTTGAATTTTCAGCTGATAGTGCATCCTGGCTCATTGCTTATGTTCTGACTACCTTTATCACATAAAACTGTGAAAGCTCAGGATTTCCATAAAACCAAGCTTTGTAAAGCCAGGATTCATCTAAATAACTCCTTATGAGAAACTGATTTAAAGATTTGCCCAGATCCAGATCACAACATGGTAGGTAGCATGTTCTGCCTCCTCCAGAACCACAGGCTGAGCTTCTGGCTGCACTTTCCTCACCCCCTCCTCACATTTGCACCTCCAGTCTTACAAGACCTCTGTATCAGCATGGCCAAAATAGGCATCTCTAAGACTGTAGATGAAAAAATGATGCCTGCTTTACAGGTGGCATCTACTGGTTCTCTGGAACCTCCTAGGGAGTACTGGATGTGGTCCAGATTCCCATACTATGGAAATCTGTTGGAGAACAGCTTGCAGAGAGCAAGGCCATAGCTCCCTGCAGAGAGCTATGGCCTTGCTCTCTGCAAGCCGTTCTCCAACAGAAATCCTGCTCTGAATCTCTGACCTCATGAACATTTTAGTTTGCCTTCTCTTTCACTACTTCTTCCTTTCCATGCAAGTACTGCCTGGCACCATGGAGGGAACAAAACTGTAGTTTTGGAGGGGGTTTTAACCTTCCCAGGTAGGGCTTTGCTGGCAGCAGAGGCACACATATCCAAAACTTATTTCAATACACAAACTGAGACTTTCCTGTGCACTAAAAAAAGGACTAGAATTTGGGGTTGAGAGGATCACGCATCTAGGCATCTGAGACAGTAAAGACTGTCATAAAAAGAGGTTGAATTAACATTTTCAGGGGCATTTGGCTTTGTTATTAAGCAGCTAACAAAAGAAATACAGAGACTTCATTATCTGGATGGGACAGACTTCAGCCATCTGAACAAAGGCCAGATCATCCACCTCCATGAGTTGTCATCTCAGCAGAGCACATTAACAAAGACAGTTTTCCCCTGGGACATGAGGTCTCTGCTGACAGCTGAGGAATGGGAAAAGCCAGGTATTACAGGCCCTGTTCTCATCTTGTATACAAGTGAGGTGGTGTAAGTGGTCTCTTCTTTCCATTCTTTCCAGACATCTCAATTTTCCTCATTCTGTTCCCCCTGACAGAAATTCCAAACAAAAGAGGAATTGGAAATGTCAGATTAACGCTTTCTTTCACCATGCTGTAACTGGAAGGGGGAAGCTTTAGGGGGAGGGAGATGGCAGAGGTAATCACAGGCCATAATGTGCCAATTCCAAACAAAAGCCCCCAAATTTAAGCTTTTCAGACTTTTTGAGATGAATATTTATGTGTTTTGCACAAGCAAACCAATATTTTTCTCCTCTATACATATTCTGGGATTTTTTTTTTCTTGTTTTTGTTTACTGCAATAAGGTCATGTTGGCACCCAACTTGTTAGGTTTCAACCCAAAGTTCAGTTACATTACAAACAGGTGAAAACAAAGATGTGTAACAACAAGGTCTGGCCCACCCTAATAATACAGCTGTGCTCCTCCACCTGACCTGTACTAACCACAGGGTAGGTGAAAGACTGCCTTCCTCAAACAATATTGAAGGCACAAACACAACTTCAGCCTCGCCATGCAGACCAAGATAAAATTCACAGCTGACTCCTCATTTTAGACATCTCCCCACTTGGACATCAAAGCCTCAGGGTCAAATTTCACCTGTGCACTTCTACCCTAGCACTAGTATGTTCCCTGTGCTGCAGAAAGCGCAGTCTTTCTCACCAAGCAAACCTCTTCTACAGCCCAAGTTACATGGGTCAGCCTCTCTACTGGGTTACTAAAGCTGTTCTGGTTGTCTGTTCTGTTTTATTGTGTCAGCAATTTCCTTCCAAAAGTCCAACCTTTTCCCTTGGCTTCTGATTTAATTTTCCAAAGCATTTTCACCATATCAGAAGAAACTTCATACTGAACTCACCTGTCTTGCCTCTTTGGTGTTGCATTCCTACCTGTCGGGGATGGACAGGTGCTTTCAGACACACTACAGACCCACAAAAAGCAGGAAATTTTCTGTCCAGCCAAGGATGAAAATACTTACCTGCCCTGGCATTTGACCCCAACATGATTTTGGGAGGGGGACCCTCACACTGGGTTTTTAACAAATGTCATCTAAGGCAGGACCTTAGACTGATGTCACATGTGGATGACAAAACAGTGCTTCTCGGGAAACATCTAATATTGCATTATAAGGGGGGATATGATTTTTTTGTGTAATTGGGTTTTAAAGTATGGGGGAAGTGAAGGGGGAGAAGGCAAGGAGTCCTATTCAGAACGAATTCAACAAATGATTTCTACAAGGAAAAATGCTATTCTTTTTATGCCAGCACCTTTTAGTTGTAGGACTTAAAAGAGTTTGGGGTTCTTTGTTAACCACTTGGACTGTCGCCCAACAGTTGTTTTCATTTATCCTTGACATTTTCAACTGCTCCCATTGAAGTGAGATAAAGTAGCAGAAAGAAAAATAAACGGGCTTGCTTTCTCCCCTCTTTCCCTAGCCATTTGGGTCACTGTTCTGTCTTGTTTTATGGAGATCTGAAGGGGTGCTGTACAAGGCAGCCGAGCAGACGTGGAGGGCGAGGCAGGAAGGACAGCCTGCGGTTGCAGAGAGGGGCTCACAGGACTCGGCTGCACCTCCCAGCTCTGCTAAAGCCTTCCTTCACTGTCTTTGCCAAGTCACTTCACTTCTCCATGCCTCAGTTCCTCATCCGAGAAAGAAGATATCAATTCTTTTTTTCTGATCTTGTACCAGCTTTGTGGCTCAAGACTGGAAGACTTTTTATGCCAGGGTAATTTCTTACTACCTGTTTCTTGCCCTGCCTAAAACAATGAGGTTTTGGTCTGTGTGAACATTTAGTTAACAGAAAAAATTAGCTAATAACAAGAGTACTTGTCCAGATCTGCATGTCCTCTGGGTTTGCCTTAGCTTCCTCATGGCCAGAGCTGTTGGAACAGTTTTAATCACTTTGTGAATATACTTGACAGCTTTGAATCAAACCCAAACCCAAATTGAAAACTGATTTGAATTGTTGTTTCTTTTCAAACCCAGAACTGAACCTACACTCTTACTTTGAAGACTATGTGTTGACTCAAAAAAACCCCAACCAACAGAGCAAAACTTTCTACATAGCTGGACCAGAATTCAACTAAAAAAATGACTGGTTTGAGTCCATAACAGATTTACTTTCTTGATAAATTCAGTTCCCTGTTATTCAGCATGTCACATTAGCTGAATTTATTAAGAAATCCATTATTTGTGTAAAAATTAATAATTTTTGAAAGCTTTAAAGACTTTGGGATAAATGGTCACTTGGTAGAAATTTTTATGAAATGTCATGGTCACTCATAGTCAATCTTCCATTTAGAAACCTTTGGTCAACTAATTAGGGAGAACAAATAACTAAAACAAGCAAGAAACAACCTGTAGGTGGCAAGCACTTCCCTGTAACCACCAAAAGGGATAACAATAACAAAGGTCAGCTTGACAGAAATGGTGGTTGGATCTCATTTTCCAGCTCAGTTCTGGCTGCTGATGTGCCTAAGTTACCACTTGAGTTCCTCTCAGTTTTGGTCAAAGAAAAGGTAAAGAAGAGATTGGGATGTTGTGTTCCAGACTGCAAGGTGAGCAGCAACCGATATAGATAAAACCGAGAGAGAGAGACAAAATGCTCCTGAGAAAGAGTCATCCCAATGTCTTGCTCAAGAGATACAAGTTTGCGCCCTGCTCTGGATTGCTATGAAAAGCTGTCTGCTGTTAACAGAGGTGTGCGAGACATCAGGATATTCCTGTTGGGGAGCCAGAGGCAGCCCTGTACAAATGGTAGTCGTGCCTTGATTATGGCTGGCCAGGGAGGCTGGTGCACTTTAATTGTGCTAGCTAGAACCAGCTAGAATTTCTTCCCCCCAATTGTTACATTTTTTAATCGAGTCTTAAGATCTAGCACAAATTATACATTATGTTTTGTCTTCTGGTTCTCTTAGTTTGACTTTGAAATGAAAAGTTCTGCAAAAACTGAAGAATCCAAACCTTTTACTTTGATTTTCATGAGGTGTTGGTGTTACTTACCAGTCAGTCTTGTGTATTTAGGTACAGTTTCTTTATGGACTTTGATCTCTGCAACTGCAGACAGCCACTGTCAGAAGCCAAAATCATTACAGATTATCTCACATACGAGACAGGCGTGCACGCGACTGTGCTCTTCTTGGAAACCTTCTGCCTGCTGCTGTTTTCATAATCATAAAATTGAGGCTGTGTTGAGTGAACAGCACAGCCTTGTTTTTGACTGGACAAAGAAAAGAAGAGAGAAGAAACAGGCCTGGGAAAAGCCCAGGTATGCCAAATGCCTGCAATTACCTGCCTCTGCCCTTCCTTTCACCATCTGTGAACAAGTAGTGACGAGTGACTGCAAAGTCTACAGCTCCAGTGAATTAATTCCATTTTAGCTGGAAAAAATGTTCCCAAACATCCAAGGCTAGGCCAGCAAAATTAAGCAAAAGCAGGCAAAGAGGGAAGAGGGGAAAACAGCTGTTGCTCAAAAAATCCTCCTATCTTCTTCGTTCTTACTCTTACACTTCCAGGGAACAACTTCAGTCCCAGCCCTATTTTGCAACCAGAACAAGTGTCTGGATGATATGACAAGGCAGCCAGCAGGTCAGGAGCAGTGAAGCAGATGTGTTTCTGTGCAGATTATCTCCTGTGTAATATTTGAGATTTGCTCTTCTAGATGGGTTGTAAAACACATTGTCCATCACGTAACAGGTAAAATAACAGAGCAGCCTTCCTTTCTACAGGAGATGTTTATAGGACTGCCCTTTGTGACCACTCTGATATGCTTAGTTTTGCCATGCCAGAAAATAGATGCACAGAGAGCATCTGTGCATGGTATGACAACCCCAGTTCACGTTGCCTTTCTACTGGTGAAGAAAAATAAGTCTGAAACCAAAGGTGAATCCCTGCTCAGGTGTTGTTCATAGCTCAGATGGAAAAACAATCAGACAAAATCGTTCAAGACACTCTCTTTGGGAAACAGGAAGGTTTCCAGAGGCAATAACAGCTGTCTGCCTCCTAAGGAAGCCACATCCATTCATGAAAGCATAAATCCCATCTTCGCTGCATATTCTTCCCTCCTGCCCCCCCCCC
>NW_020799109.1:9017658-9048025 GCF_003259725.1 Athene cunicularia
CCCCCAGCTTCATGGCAGCTCTGCCAAATCTCTGCTATCTACAGGGCTGACATGGCCAGACCCAAGGCGCTCTGCACGCAGCTCACTGACAGAGATAAGCCCGGTGGTGTTAGAGCAGATGTCTTCTGTCTCTCTGGCTCCCTTGTTTGTTTGTTGCTGTGAACCGTAAGCTGTTTCCACTCCACTAAGTGACTGGGTGAGTCAGGGCAGTTGGAAAGATAAAGGCAGTATCCGGAGCACTGTGTGATCAAATGCACCCAGACACCTGATAAAATCCTCCCTCCCTCTCTCCTCCTCGGGGAGGGCCTGTAGGCAGTCCCTCCTGCAGGCATCTGCTTACGCGGCCATGTTTGAAACCCTCTTCTGTGTCACCTATGCAGAGACTGGATGGCCTAAGTCCTCCCCCTCTTCTGCTTTGAATGGTGAAGATGGGGTCAGTGACTTGTGAAAATAAGCTAAACCAGATCAGGTGATCATGTAGGATTAGGTGTGGTTCCCCACTGGGTGTCAAATCCCATCACACCTACTGCTAGCCCATTATATTTTAATGGAAGGAGGATGATAAGTCAACACTTCAAAGAGAGAAAAGAGGCTGTGGAGAGCTTCCTGGATTCCTCTTTAAGGAGAAGAAACAATCAGCCTTAATTGAAGTCACTTCTTATCTGTTTCCATCATTTTTGTTTCATGAAAGTGGGAGGTTAAAATGGACAAGAAGAATAGCACAGGAAGAGTCTGAAAGAGAAAACAGTTTTTCCCTGTTGCTGCATGTCCCCTTTGTGATTTTATTCCCTCACCTTGCATGGATAAAATGACACAAACCTGCCAAAACCTGCACAGAGTCAGATTCTTATCTCCACCCTCCATTACCAGAGCTTTGTCCTTTGCAGTTTGCCAAAGCCCACACTCTGATTTTCACCCCTTTGTTCCTGTACCCGAGTTAGGAGAGTTGACCTCTTCTGGATCTGCTGCCACCTAGACAGATGTAATTTGGCATTTATGGCATTGTGTTGGAAAACAGTCACTCTTTTTGACTCTTAGGTTGCATCCGAAGAAATTTTGTGAGGCCCTCAGCTGTGAAGGCAAAGCATTGGCTTTACCCATAGAAAAAGCAATAGCAAAGGGCAGAATTGCAAGGATTTCTGTTGCACAAGTGTTTTCTCAAAGCCACAGAGGCTTTTTTTCACTGAGGGAAGAGGCATATGTCTTTTTGAGTTTGCCAGTAGGGGAACTAAAATGACAAAGCTGGTGAAGATGGAGAGGCAGTCATAAAAGTATGTGGTGAGAGGTAAATGTTGGCTTCTCCCCTTAATCTTTATTGTGGCCTGCTCACACTTGTTCACACAACAAACTTGTCTCCACGAGGTTCTCACCTCAGGCCAGGTGCCTCATGAGAGTGAACCCCAAAGAAGAACACAGTGTTTTCTTCCAGTGAAGGCACAGCCTGAACCTCTATGTTCCCTTCCTGACCTACTACTGGATGCAACAGCATGGGCAAGAAGAACAGCAGCAAAAAGCAAAGCAGACAAAACCCTAAGGTCACTGCCTTCTAGCTTCAAGCTCATCATTTACTGTGCCAGGAAAACATGGTTTGTTTCTCTTGTCTTCATTTTTTTTTCTAAGAAAAACTCCCATTTCCTGTCCCTCCAGGGGAAATTTCTCCAAAGACCATTGTTGAAGAAACCATCGCAAGAGGAACTACTTGGCATTGAAGCTGACCCTGATTTAACATCCGGAGTCAGATTCATGAACAACTATTATACCCTAAAGGTAATTGTTGCTGTCCTGTCATAGACACAGATGGTGAGATCATGCTGCTGTTTCTGCTTCACTATGTTTGGCAGAGGCATGGATTAAAAATATTTTAAAAGATATTTTTGTATCTCTAGTATCTTTTGCATCTCCCTCCATCATACACAGAAACTGTGTATGTTCTGCTACTTGGAAAAAATGTGAAAGTTAGGACCTGTAACCCCTGGAGGAAATGGGAATGGGAGCAACATTCTGGTGTGAAGGAGGGAAGCGGCAGGACAAGAGGGTCTGGGTGAGGTGGGTCAAGTGTGCAGTCAACATACAGCTCTCACAGAACTAAGAGATCACCTTGGTCAAAACTGAGGTCAGGAAACAAGAAGGCATCACTAACCACACTTCCAGACTAACATGGAATAACTGAATAACCACCTTCAGAAGGGGGCCTGGGTAAAGGAAAACCCAACAATAATGTCAGAAGGATTTACTTTTAGATTGGCTTTGCAAGGAAATGAAATTTGTGAGCCTGTCCTGTTTGTGTCTCTGTACATGACATGAAATACATGATAGTATTTCTCAATAATTTTTAAGACTGTCCGCTTCTTTCAACCAAATTTAGCACAGATGTGGAAGAATAAAAAAATATG
The DNA here is from genome assembly GCF_003259725.1 of Athene cunicularia. Taxonomy (NCBI): domain Eukaryota; kingdom Metazoa; phylum Chordata; class Aves; order Strigiformes; family Strigidae; genus Athene; species Athene cunicularia. The sequence continues at coordinate 9,020,052 of NW_020799109.1, forward strand.
TTCTTGCGAATTTCTTGAACAGAGGTCACTGGGCAGAAGCAAATCACTCGTAGAAGGACTGCATGGATATTTCCATCTTAACCACTGGAAAATCCACATTAGTGTGCCACACTTGAAGCACTGATTCATAGGATGTCATTGGAAGTGATGCTCACGGCACAAACTGTTTTAAACTAACACAGATTTAGACTGTGAAACAAGTTCCCCATAATGTCAGGGTTTTGCCCTTAGTGAAGATACCAAAATGTCAGACTAGCCAAAGCCAGTTCTGGATAAAGGTAAATGGAAAACATGATGAGTGAAAGCAACACAGAGTCCTCAAGATCAGGGAAGATAAGCATACAAATGCCCTGAACTGAGTAAAACATGCACAGTGGGAAAATATCCATCATTTTATTCCTATATACTTGGGTTATAAAATTGCACAGGGTTTTGTAATGTCAGAAGTCATATAGGACTGGATTGCTTCATTCACACAGCCAGGTTACAGGTATGCTACACACTGGTTAAAAACTCCCCATGTCTTCCACTCCTCCACTTCTAGAAATGAACTGGTAAGAATGAAGCCACTTGTTACCAGGATGGACTGGACACTCTACAAACCTCCAAATCCAAGCTGTTGGTTTGTTCAAATATCTCTCAAAGAGCAGCCTGACTTGAAAGGGATATGTGAGCGGTTCTTTATAGCTGAGGAGACCCAACACTACTTTTCCAGTAACTCATTGGACTGAAATGGCAATTTGTGTGAAATCTAGGTGTTAGACTGGGAAAAAAAGGTATACAACTGTAAAATTATGTCTCCCTTTCCCTAATAGGCATGTGCTGCTCAGTGTATCATAGGTGTTGGGTGGGCAGGATTCATACTGGCATGGAAGGAACAAAGGAAAATGAAAATGAAAATGAAAGGGGCAGAGTGTTCAGATATTAATGATTCCATTTTACGCTGCTGATGCAATCTGAGCAAACCAGCAATTTCCTTTCGGCCTCTGTTTTATGAGGGATCCTATTCAAGCTTTGATAATAAAAGGAACACAGGTGGGTAATTAAGGAGGTGTGAAACACGAACGAATAGCCAGCTTTCTGCTAGTGCTTTTCGAAATGTGTTCTGGAAGGCTATCTGCATCGAAGTGCTGAGTGATTGAGTGACCTCACAGACTGACCTGGGGACTAATTTTCTTCCAAAACAGAACAAAACTCAAAAGGTTCCTGTAAAAATTTTGCTCTAAAAATTGCTGACAGGCTTGCCATTCCAAGAACTGTTTAGTAACAACACTACCTCACTTGTAATCGTGCTTTTCATAGATCGCAGTAGAACACAGAGACAACCATACTGGGTCAAACCAAGGGTCTATCTAGCACAAGATGCATCTGGCGGTAGTCAGCAGTGGATGTTTAGCAAAGAGTGTAATAGGGCAAGTGTAGAGTAATCCTTCCCCTCGCGTTGCCTCTCAGTTCTTGGTTTACAGACTTACTGGAGAAGTTGAATTTTAACCAGCAAGTTTAATAGCCTTCTATGGAGCTATCCTCCCCAACTTCATGGGAATATACTATCTACACACCCACTTCAGTGCCACCCCTCTGAAAACTTGCAGCGGTAACTTTCATCTCCTTTGGATATATTTTTTCTTTCTTCTCCTGGGAGAAGCTTGCCTTTTGAGTGAGGTTCTGAAAGACCCGAAAGAGATACATTGATTTGGCTATAAGATTATATTCCACCAATGGTGATTTTAATTTTTCAGCAGTTCCCCATTTGCACAAACTTCAGAGTCACCAATAAGGATAAAACTCAGAAACCCTCACTCCAAAAATGCAGATCACTCATCAGAAGTATAGTAACACCTACAGTGTATAACCAGAAAAAGCCATGCTGTTACATGCACTTGCACAGTCTGAAGTTCTATCTAGTTCGAGGGCACTGTACACAGGACTAAACTATGCAGTCAACATTTTGAGTTACCTAACCACATAAATACATATATTTTTAACACATGTAACATGTTTTAATATGTATTAACAGATAAAGTGCTATGAATATGTTTAATGGTATTACGTATACTACCTAAATATTACATATGCACATAGGAGAGGAGTGCTAACTGCTTTATTAATTTTGTTGAGAAGGCTCACAAGGAGTAATGTATTCAACCCACCTCAGAAATCAATTTTCTTCTATACTAATTTTTCTAGTATTCAACTCAGACAAATTTAATTTGAAAGCATTCAGAGTCAACAACAGAAAAGTTTCACTTAGAAAACATTAAAATGAAATGAATTGAGAATTTTTCTCTTCTTGATGTGATGCCTTATTAAACAAGCAGCAACATACCCGTATATGCCCTCTTCTGTAAAAGATCAACCTCCTAAATCTGCCGGAAAATCTTATGAAGGCCAGCTACAGAGGACTCAAGCAGCTAAACTGAGTCACCAAAAGAGGCCAGTACACTGCCTTTTATAGCAGCCAGTAGCCAGTGCAAAGAAGCAGAAGGTGGCAACTTACGGTAAAGTTTCCCCTCTACCCTTCAAGCTCTCAATAAGCATCAGTTCATGGTCTTCTTAAGCAAAAAGTTGCCTCTGGATAAATCATGTTTTACAGTTCATCCTGAACTTCTCTGTTAACATGCCCAAATCCTTTTTATGAAGTTTATCCTTGAGAACTGTGTGCAGCCAGGTGAATGATATGGGGCAGAAGCAGGCTGATAGATCATCCTCCACCTTTGGTTCCTGTGCATTTTTCCTCATTCAGTTAAACTCCCAGACAGTTCAGTTGTATGATGCCCATAGACACTGCTAACAAAACATGGAAGCTGCAGTTAAACATCAAGGAGGAGCCTCCCTACTTCTGGAAAGGGCAAGTTTGTTTAGTTCTTTTCCTTGGTCTATTTGGTCCATGTGTAAGCAAATCTAAGATCACTGGTGATGTGGCTTATGGCCTCCCTAACCATTTCTCACATTCATGGACATCATGGGACCCAAGAAAAGAAAAAGGAAAGGAAGCCTGAGCATTTAGAGAGCTAGAGCCTTAAAATTACTCCATATGCACTTTCCATCTGATCTGTGGGGCTAAAAGTGTTTATGTCCTGTCAACTTCTGCTCTATCACTGAACTTCCAGTTGTTTGCATGTTTTACTGGAAACCATGATCCAAACTCTGTTTTGATTTTTGATTTTTCCACTGTTATTTCAGGTTTGGATTTTGTTTTTCTGGGGTTTTTTGTTTGTTTGTTTTCCTAAAGACTACTTCAGGATACAGCAAAGCTTCTAAGCCACAGAAATAAAGCTAGATTGCAAAGTTGATGTCTAGATGTTCCTTCTGGGTGCAGTCTAAATTGCTGGCATCCTTTCCCAGGGATAAATTTTGAGGCTAGCTGATCACAGTCAGCTAAAACTTTGCTATCTGCTCTAGGCCTCCTGTCCATGGCTTAGCAATGATGGTTTTAAATGAGGAAGTCACAGTCATAATTAATCCAATGAGATCACAACAATATACCAAGAAAGACAACTTCAGAGTGCATATAAACTGTTCCCAGGGATAATTATCAGGACTTCTAAAAATGCGTGGATGTGTGTGTTTTGGTCTTTCTTCCTCACCCCAGTCCCTGCAAACTGGCACCTCCTCCATTTCTGGAAAGGTCCCTTCTATAATGAAATGAGTACAAGAATGCTGTTCCCATGTATGTCCTTCTCATCACCTGAAGTGTGGAAAGCTGGGTAATTACAAAGTGACCCAAATGGCTCCACAGAGAACTATAATCTTGAGATTAAGTCCATTTAAGAAGCCTGATACCAAATATCCAACTGCAGCACAGTAAAAACAAAATTCCCTACCGACTATCTCTGCTCATAAAAGTGATTTAGATTGGTTCTCCCCATGCATGAGTTCTCTGCTGGCCATCTGAATCAATTAACAAAACAAATAATAGATTGCAATGTTTTTCTTTCCAGCCAGGTTTGAGCTTTATGAGTGAGCAGTTAAAACATACATATTAAAATGTAAAATCCTGGAACTTCAGAGGTCGCTTAGCTGCCAAGTGAAAAGGAACCAGCAAAGCTCATTTGCAGGGAGCAGCAACAAAAGTTTTGTCATTCCCGCTTGAGATGCTCAGTTCAGGATAGGACATCAAACTGAACTCCTCAGATCCTCAGCTCCTCTGTGACCACCCCAACACTGACCTTATTAATTCAATGACTTTAATTTTTCAAGGGAAAATAATGGAAAAGGACTGTGCCTTTATCCAGACGCAATTTTATGCCTTCTTTGTGCCCCTAGCTTGATTTTCATGCCATAAAACCAAAGCAATTTACCAAATTCTGCTTATCTGCAGGCTGATGCCAGGGTGTACACATGACCTTGCTACCTGGAGAGATCTGGGCACTATTTATTACTGACCTGTACATCATCCTTTTCTCTCACAGCAATTCTGTGCTGCAATGCCATTTTCCAGCTTCTATTATCAGCTCTAGCTTTCTGCACTGGCCTTCCCAATAATTATCAGTATGCACTGCCTAGCACTGCACTCCCAAGGACTCGAGTACACTGTGGGGATCCCAGCTTTCTCTTAATACCAAAACTGTCCAGGGTAGACCTGGTTAACAAAACAGGTTTCTCCACACAGAAATATTAAAACTTTTTCACACCCTCCATGTGACACACATGGAGGTGCATCCGGAATCTGCAAACACAGGCCCAAACCATTTCTCACCAACCATGAGCTCAGGATGCAGCCTGAGCTGCAGAGCTCTCCAGAAAAGACCTGAACACCCTTAGCACCTTAGAACAGGCTCAAAGGAGACAGCCCAGACCCAGCAGCTTTCAAGCAGCTGTGGATGCTTTGAGACCATCCTGCAGCCAGACCAGCAGTCAGCAGTGCAACAGAGAGCACACACATCACAGCTGGGTATGTTTATGACCCCTCTTGAGCTCTCTCTGTCAGCCTTGCAGGGCAGACACAGACAATCTACTTTCCTCATGTTTCAGCCTGTCATGTAGTAAATCCTACTAAGGATACAGGGTCTCTGAGTTCCCTACAGATGTGGAATATCACCCAGATCCACAGCAAATGCAGATTTCCCGTGTGCTTGTTCGTGGCTTCTACACATATTTAGCAGCCAAATTCATGCTAGGCTGAACTCCTAGAAACTAATAGATTGGCTGATACATCTGTTAAATCCCAAAGGCAAAACAGCAGAGGCTGTTCTCTCCTCCAGCAACTGTTGCAAGAAGCAGCACAGCATCATGTCCTTGGGGACACAAAGATCTCCCATCTGGCATGTAGGTTTGCTGCAAGAAGGAGGCAATCCTGAAGTGCCTTACTGGGGCTGAGAAGAGCACAGGAGGTGGATGGAGGAGTCTCAGCCTCAGCGAAGCCCCAAGTGCACCAACATGACTGTACAGACACACAAGCCAGGTCTGGCACAGACACAGGCAGCCAGCTGAGGCTATTTACACTTTGTGTTGTTGATGTTTTACTGTTCAAAGTAGCTGCAAAGAACATTGTTGTCCAGGCAAGAGCAGGAGGGATTTACATCCTTCTGGCGTAACACGGGCAGCACACACTGCCAAGTGATGTGACTTAACAAACAACCCCCAAAAATCCCCAGAGTTTGTGCAGATAAGGGGGAAAGCGTCAGGAGCTCTGGAAAACTGGCAAGATGAATTGAAAGATGACTGAGTAGAGAGTAGTGCAAAGATAGAGACATAGTTGTACTCTATTTACTTTCATTTTCTTTGAAAACTCAGAGGTTTCCATTGCCTAGGGAAAGATATGGAAAAAAGTGGGCAGACCCCTAATTATCACACAAAGTCTCTACCACCATGAAATCTCCAGGGTCTTTGTTCTTTGGCAAAGGCACTGGTAAACATGTTTTATCAATTGGCCACTGTAAACAAAGCTGAGTCTTTCTTTGGAGCAAGATAAATATGAAATGCAAGTTAGGTAGATGCCTGCTAGCCAGATTCCTGGGAGAGATGGGGGAAATGCAGAAAGGAAGATCCTTGTCAGAACACAGATGAATAATATCTTGTATGTGAACATGTCAGGTCCTTGAGAATCCAACCTAGGAACTATCAAGTTTCCAGTCACATCATCAGTGTTTACTCTGGAGTAAAAATTAGTGACTTTTTCCATTAAATTCTATTGATCTATTTCTCCACCAAGAAGCTTATTCATCTAAATCACCAGTTTATTGTGCCTCTGATTGTTTAAGAGGATGTCATGGGAGCCATTGAAGAGTCACTTAAAATGCTATTCATCCTACCACACATAGGCAAACTATGTTTCCATTCAAAGACTTGCTGCACGAATGAAATCTTTCAACATAAAGTGGCCTTTGTTTGCAAAATTAAAATAATATGTATATGTATTTTACATGTTCACAGACTCTTGCAGAAGAATAGCTAAATCACTCTGCTGTTCAGCTGTTTAGGCCTGAAATGCAAAGGGAATATTAACTGATTAAATCCATGTACACTGGTTACAGCTTTCTAAATGAGATACAGGTACATGATGCTTTTGCATCAGCAGGTGTAAACAGGGTTTGGCAGTTTACATGCACACAGATGGCTCACTCGGGGCCTAAAATAGAATATGCTTTGTATTCCTGATTCCTTACCTAAGGATAACAATCTAGTACTTTTGCCAGCTCAAGTAGCAGAGATTTTTGCTTTGACCTGGGAGGTCCTGATATATTCTCTGACAGCCAGTGATGCCCACAGTGTATTATGAATTGGAAAAATAAATGAGCAGCCAGTCCTGGCAGCAGGTGGAAGTTCACTGTGCACTGTATCGTCAGAGGATATGTGAGGTACTACACTCTTTGTAAGTGTGTCTCCTTCCAGAAGATGTCCCTGAGCATTTGGTATGAGAAAACAGTTCAAATGAAATACAGTCTGAGAGACAGTTCCCCAAAAAAAAGGGTCACAGCTCCCTTATACTGGCAGCATTACCACAAAGCTTTGGAAAATAACAATTTTGTGTTTATCTTCAGCATAACAAGCAACTGAACATAGCCCTCTTACCTATTCGTGTATATTTTATGCTTTGGGAGAGACACTGGTACCACAACCTTGGAAAATTAACATTACATAAAATAGAAATAATTCACTCCACTTTAAACCTTATATCCCAAGATCTCTGAACTTCATTATATTATCGTACTGTCCAAAAATGTTTAAAAATGTTTCAGGCATTCCACTGAGCAACTAGAAATAGACAGTGCTTTCCCAAATCATCTATGTCCCAAATACAGAATAATAAGCAATAGAGAAAAGTGGTGGAAAAAATAAGGAAAAGAAGGAAAAACTGTCTTACATTTTTCTGGCACTTTATTCTGGAGAGGGATATGTTCAGAAGCCTTCAAATTTGAGAACGAAAGATTTCACATCTTCCTTTCAAAGTACCATGTTGTTCTGACATTTTTAAAATCTTGCATCCTACAAGGTTTTAAGAGTCAGCACTGAAATCAGACATGCCGATTTCCTCAGAATGGAATACTTCCATTTGTCCCCAAAAAGCTTACTCCACAAATTCTTTCACAAAGAATTTTCTATTTTAAATCAGAATTAACAAATCTCTGATTTTTTTTCTTCTCGGCCTGATTTTACAATGTAAAATCTGGTCTCATGAAAGCAGATGAGGAGAACGTTCCTCTGAGGGGAACTGTAGATCTTCAACACCTAAGAGTCAGTCCCACTAAGGGTACCAGAGCCCAACACAGAAAGAGGGAGAATGTTCAAACGCCTCATATTTTCCACTGTTCAGCTTTTCTTGGATTGTTACGTGGATATTCATTAGGCTCCCAAGTTTGGAGAACTTTTATTATTGTTATAAACTCTACTCATGCAGTGGATTTTCTAACCCTTTCATGCCAGACATTTGGCTAAGTTCAAGCATAGCATCAGTTTCATATCTGACACACGGTCTCGTGGGAACCATATCCTGCCACTGACACAGGAATAGATGTTGTCATCAGATAGATCCATTCCTCCTCCGCACTTCTAGCACAGCTACCTGTTTTTAATAATGGTGATATTTGAGGAAAACATCTGCATTACCTCGCCATGTGATTAGAGTTCAAGAGAATGATCCACACACTGCAAACATTTCTTGGAACTGGGAACTACTGTTCTATTCAGCATCCAGCTGGAGGTTGATATTCCCAAATACTCATGAATGTAGATCAGCAAATGCCCATCTTTCATCTAAAAACTCCGATTCCTGTGTCAACAAGGCCAGGAAGGATTCATGACCATCCCTCTGCCATCTGTGGTTTTAGACTTCAGACGACTATGAGACGGCTCCAACTGAATGAGGGGGCTAATTCATAAATGACAAGTAGAGAACCATCACTGAAGTCTAAATGAGTCAAATACAGAAGTTATTAATTACTCTGGGCTTAGTCTATTTAGTAATATTCTGAGCAAGTTGTGTAATGAATCTGCTGTGTAACTGTGGGGACACAAAGTGGTGTCAGATCATCCTGACATTAACCAAGGCTTAATACTCTGAGAACTGACCATCTGCAGAACAATGACAAGATTATTCAACTCTAATTTAATGGAAAGCAACAGCAATCATCACCATTCTGGGAGAATCCAGAACTGCACAGGACAGAACCATACAGCAGCTTTCAAATTTCTACTATGACTGCTATTGAAATGCAGAAATATTCCATTTCCTAAATTATGACTCAGGGAAGATGATGCTTTAGCATCTGTCCTATTTCTGAGCGTCTCCTGGCACTGGCTAGACATACACTCAGGCAGCATCTCCATGGAGTTTGTTTTCCTTTCGGTCATGTGCAAAGGAACAAAAGGAACTTGGGAGACAATTATTGTTATTTTTGCATTCTTTTGCAACTGGATCTACTTCCTATCTCCAAAGCTCTTTGTAAAACAATGGATTTTCCAGTACATTAGGACTTGCCACTAGCCCAAGGATTTTCACTACTCCTGGCAGGCCACTGCATTGGCAGAGTTCCCTCCGCATCCTCGACCTGCTGCTGATTGATCCCCGTAATCCAATCCATTTTCAACAAGCCACTTCAGCTCCAATAAAAACAAGGGGCTTTGCTGATTGCTGGTTTCAGCTGCAGCTGTTGGAGCCACAAATCTAAAGAGAAATATTTTAAGTCTATTTGTAAAAAATCTACTGGTAAAAATAAAATTATTCACTGCTTTTATTCAGTTAAACTCAAAGAGAAATTAACTACAGTTTCATTTTATGCATTGTACCTTCTTTGCTATTTTATTCCTCTCTATCTTTCTTGGTGTGATCATGGTGTTCCTCTAAGTAAATAGGTAAGGAAATGTTAGGACTGAATTTCCCCACGGCTTTGGTATATGTAAGTATGAAATAGCTTGCATAACATGGATGCTGTAAACATTTCATAGACCTTAAATCTTTAATTTAGAAGAGACTCTTGTAATCTGCCCCTTCTACAAAGCACCAGCCAAACAAAAATCACACACCACTCATGAATTCTTGCACTACAATTGCAGCTCCTATCTGAGTTGGAAAAAAAGTTGCAAGACACAAATCCTGACATCCTGACAGCAAACTGGAGACAATTACCAATGATTTCAGGTACATTATTCCAGTTCTGCAGTTACCTGCAAAACGAAAGTTCTGCATTTTATTTTTAGACTGAATTTGACAAGCGGCAGCTTCTACTCGTGGGATCTAGCAAGGTGTTTTGTTGTGGTGTTGTAGAATAAAGCAGTTATTCCATGTAGTTACTCAAAAAGAAAGTTTAGATAGCTTATAGATCACGTCACCGATTTTGGGAAAATATTTCAGAGAAGACCCAACCCCTTCTCTCCCCTTAGTAAAGAATGTTCTTTAGATTCAGACAAACATTGCTCTTACATCTTTTCCAGCCTTCTATCACTGTATTTCTGCTATTAATATTTGTGGCTCCATTGTTTTGATTAAGATTGCTGACAGAAATAGAGATTGTGATGGGATGTCCCAAAGTAGTAGCCATATTTTGAAGGCAGCATATTTCACCTCCCCTTCTAGCACTAAAAGTCATGAATGGAAAACTGGTATAAACTGATATATCCTAAAAAAAGTAGTACAGAGACGTCTACAACAGATAGCTGACAATTATGGTAAAATGTGTTAGAGCTATAAAGTTTTCAGAGTTATTTGTGACTTATTTTGATTCACTGCAGTAGTTATGGCCTTTATTTAATCGTTTAGCTGTCCTTTTGTTTATGACTGTTGTCTGCAACAGCTAATTTTACTATGAAGGGCAGGGGGGCAGTAGAAATAGAAAGTATGGGCCAGAGAATTGTACTGGGAAAATTATGAGAGCCAGCAAAACTTTTTTCATTAAGCCTTATATGCTACATTTGGCATAGCAGGGGTTTAATGAAATTTTATTGATTCCAAGGCAAGCTTCCAATGGAAATCTGCCCAGATTCCTGGGGGTCTCTGCTGAGGCTGGAGACCTAAGATGTGCTGATCCTTGGCTGTAGCCCTTCTGTTAATGGGTCTGCCCTTCAGACAGTGGACCAGCAAAGCCCCAAAGAAGCTGCTCTGTAAAATGATACTCCTCTCAGCAGTGCTGCTGCCATTTGTTCAGAAACTAAAAAGATGATAATTTCCCAGAGCACTTTTAGGATCTGAGGAACTTCTGGTATATTAAGAATTAAAATGAGAATAGTTTCTGGTCCCATTTAGCTAAATATTTGGGGGAGAAGGAGGAAAAAATTGAAATCCTTACAAGCTGAAAAGCCCTGTCTCTCAGTATCAGTGTAGAGCAGAGAAACAGTAACTGAAAGTATTAAAAAATACGTTGGTAAAATGGAGAAGGATGGAGAGCCAATCACCCGAAGACACAAAAAGGATCATCTCAGATAGTTTCCTTGCAAAGGAGAGGACATACGCCAATTTGCAGTGAGGAGGAATAGAGCTGTCACTACCAGATAAACTAGAGAAGCAGAGAAGAATATATTACCTGCTCAAGTCCACAGCCAAGACAGTCTTTTAAACAACTGGTAAGTTTTGAAAAGGACACCTGTATCAGTAAAATAGTTTACAGTCTTGAAATACACTCAGGAGATGTCAGCTGTATCTGTCCATGAACAGAAATTAAGTAGTAGATATCTTGGATTGTCCAGAGAAATCCATCACAAACAGGTATGCTCTCTTACAACCTGCAACTGGGAAACAAATTCTGTTATTTTTAAACCACAAAAGACTCTGAAGGGTCGAGCCTCAGGAGCTGGGGGGTTGTTTTCCATCTGAATGTTTGGGATCCATCTAAGATTTAGTTACCTTTGTCCATAAGAATCATGTTTATTGCATGGAGGAAGGAACTCTTCAGGTCACCCTGCCCTCAGCTACAGCACAAGATTTTCTCTCTTACAGTGTATAAAGAACTAATTTCTCTAACCCCCTTCTGAAGCCTGATTAATGTAATCAGAGTGGGAAGAATAATGTATAACTGGAATAATGGCAGTAACCTTCATTTAATTTAATATCTCCCCGTTTAAAGAGTCCTAGGATAGGGGGCAATCCTTTGAACAGACATGGCAGCATTGTAATCTATCTCTATGCAACGTAGTTTTATTGTGGCACTCCTACTAATTTTAATTTTTCTAAGGAGACCTTCTCCATGTTGGGCTCAGGGTAACTTCTTTCTGCAGATCTCATGAAGCTTCAAGGAAATATGAGTTCAATTTCTTGGAGAACCGTGTTTCTCCTAAATTAATTTTTTCTCCTTGTGAAGAGTTTAATCCAATGGGTAGTTAGGGCAGAATTTACTACTGTGAAGAAAGTCACTGCAGCAACTAGTCATCACTTAACATATAATTCTTAGTTTAGACGAATTTCATCATTAACTGAGACACAAAGTAAGACTTACCCTTGCCCCCCGCCCCTGTGTAAACAGAAATGTTTTCATGGAATTTTCACCCAAGCAGATCAGGTTTTCCTGCTAAGGGGTATTTAAATATTCTTTGCTCTGTTTCCCAGCCTTACAGAAAAAACCCAAACACAACACATAACCAAACACCACCATTGCCACACTGTACAGATCCAGTTTGAAGCAAAAAAGCGCCTATTACAGTAAACAGCCACAAAGAAGCAGGCCTCACGAAGATTTTGCTTCCCATATTTACTAACGCTCATAGGAGCCCTCTATCAGAAAGCAGGGAACCTAAGGGTTGAGTAACATGCAGTAAAAAAATACATACATCTTCATAGCACTGGCACCCAAGAGCTGGGAAGTGAAATCATCTGCAAGGACGTGCTCTTGGGCAGCCTCGTGTCAGACAGTTCACAGGGGCAGGGTCACCGCTCCAGAGCTCAGACCGCTTATACTCTGTGCTCACATTTCCTTCATTCTCAGATGGGGTCAATTCCCCTCACCTCTGTGACCTCATAATCTTGTTTCTACTTTGTCTGTGTTTCTTTAAATTCACAATTTAAAAAGCTCTTTAAATAACTGGCTGTTCAGCAGCAGAAGGAGGGAGGGTGAGCAAAGCTGAGGCTGGAGCAGCAAAATGGGCATATGAGCATATGCACTTCATTCTGCCAGATTTTAAGAGGCAGCACTGGCTCGCAGAGCTTGCGAGAAGGGGCAGCTTTCATACAGCCAGTTCAGAGGTGCTGCAGGTTGGGTGGGACAGGAGTCAGGAAGAGAGAAATTGCAGATTAAATGTTGGGTTCCAGGCTCCTCTGTGCCTGTGCACTGGATTCTGTCTAGCTTTGTGGCAGAGACTGATCCACTGACCTGGAGAAAAAAATCTGAAGATCTGAAGAACCCCAGTTCACTTCAGCTACGAAAATAGATTTCTATTAAGCAATTCTTTTATATACTATCTCTGTGGCACAGCCGGCTCCCAATTTATGTGGATTCAGAGAAAGCCAATTTGGAATGAAACTGCTTGAATGTCTCTAAATGTTTCAGACCACTGCCTCATGCAAACTGCAGGCAACAGTGAAGCTTGGCTTAAAGTGCGGTTTATGCAGAGGTGGAGAAATGGATGAAATTAGCTTGGGAGAGTTCCACTGCTTGGGTTGGAGATTCCCATTAATCATATCAGTCTGTACCCAACACAAGAAGTTTGCCTGTAGAGACTATCCTAATAGATGTGATAGATGATAATAATTAATAAAGGCAGGTGGTTTAGGCATAGACTCAAGGCCCCAATTGTTAGAGCACCACTGACTTCAAGGGAATGTCTTTAACCCTTGAGATGGAGAAAGATGGTTTCTATTTACTTTTCAATGAAAATTATTTGAGAAAGCAATTCCATCACTGTTCTCCTGTTATAACAAATGAAAGTTTGTTCTCAATATTTGGACAAGATGTGCTACAGGAAGAGCTCACAAATGCCAGTGTATAAACTGTATAAAGCCACCAACATAGCTACAGTTCTGGGCCCCTAGAGTAATAATGGCAAAGAGGGAACTGGCAGTAGAGTGTGGCCCATCAGCACCACTGTTTTTATTGCAGAAAGACTAATAGACACCCTTCTTCAAGGTTCAGTGAAGCCCAGGATTTCCATGTCCTCTGTACTCTTCCAGACCTACTCCTTTTCCTCCTAAAAACTCATATCCTTACCTCTACAGTTATTTCTTTTAATTTTTTTGTTCTTCCAGACTCATTTTCCCCTTATCCTTCTGCATTGTTTACTGTAGGTAAAGCAACGCACCACCCTCAAAACCGGATTTCACTGTGATGCAAAGTCAACATCATGCTTAGCTTCTAGATGGATTAGTCTGATCCAGTTAGACCGCTCATTAGGCCAGTGCAATCCTGAGTACATCTATATAGTGTTGCTTTGTATGGTGTGGATATACTCTGGGGCTAAAGCATTTGGCCTCCTAAATCTGGGGTGGGGTCGGGGGTGGATTTCATTCATCTGCCTCAGATAAGTTAATATTTCACAGCCTCAAATTTCAGTTGAAAAGTGAGAAGGAAAGTTGCTTAGGATAAATTGCTAGAAAATCAGCAATCAGGCAGAAGAGATGGTGCACAAGAGAAGAGAACAGGGTTACAGGATAGAATAGGTTTAGGTATTACTGCACATGTTGAATCTGACAACATAATGCATGTCACGTAATACAGAAATGGTGCCATTTCCTTGAAAATCAGAAGCTAATATATGCAGCCCTACACTGTGCAAAAATCAATCTTTCACCTTGTCTTGGAAAAAAAAACATACGCTATGATTTATGGCAGAGGAAAAGAAGCTTAGATTTTCTTTGACTTCATGCAGTACTCCTTCCACATGTCTAATGTACTGCCTGCAGCTATGTTTCTTGTGGAAGGTGAGCATGTGTGTCAGCACTGCCCCTAACAGACTTAGAGACTGATGAGTTTTTCATACGTTCTCTGATTTTTTCTTTTCTTAATTTCTATTTCTTGCTTTTCTCTTTTAATCCATTTATTGCATTTGCTCTATCGATCTGAGTGCAGTTTTATTTGCACATTTAAGATTCTTGGACACTTCTTGATGATAAACATCTCTAGTGAAATACCCATGAAGAATGGCTTAGCTTTGTGGTGGGAGCTGTTATTGTTCAGAGTTTGACCCCAGAGGCCACATCTAGAGGTAAGAGAATAAAGTCCTTAATTGCGGTCAATTGCATCTTTGATCTTTCTACTGTGCTGGTCCACAAAAGGGCAAATGATGACAACTCTGATGATTTTTGTACTGTAAGTAATCCTATATATCTGGGCATTTATAAAGTATTCCCATGTTGTCTAGGAAGAGTGCCATAGATCAGCAGGTTTTGCAATATAGGTGCATGAATGGCCTTCCAGTAGCACTAATAAAAGCAACACTTTGCAAATCCTTTCTGTGAGTCTGAAAGGAGACTTGTAATAACTGCTGGTCACTCCTGATCTGCAATGGGTTTGACCTGCTGACCTCAGGGTGAAAGGCTCTGTACTGCATTACCACTCCCAAGAGCTCTCTAACTCTCTCTGAGGTTGGGTTTTTTATTATTTTGTAGTTAACCTCAAGACAGAATCACTTACAATGGATAACATCTGCAGAACACTATCTAGGCATCTGAAGATATTTTTACTTTACAACTAATCATTGGCACTCAATGAATCTGAAGGCTAAAAAGAAATTGCATGGCCAAATAATCACTGCAGAAACAGTGAAATCAGAATGTGGGGGAAAAAAAAACCCTTAATAGATCCTTCCTGCCACTGGTATATTTTTTCATTTATTCACAGGGTCTTGACATTTCTTTTTGAGTAATGGAATATTTGATGATTTGGGGGGAAATCATCAAAATTTATTCCCTTTTTCAAGAGAAAACTGATCAACCAACTGCCCTCAAAACATACCCAACAAACTATTCTAGATGAACATCAAGAAAGCTTTAATTTGTGTGATGCCTATACTTCTGGGTTCTGTCTTTTACCACTCATCAGCTATTCAGACATTTCACTCATTCATTCTGCCATCCCCTGTAGAAGATGCACACAAACGAGTCTTCCAGTGAGATAGGCACCATGCAAATACATGCTAAAAACACTCTTCCAAGTTAGAAGCAGTCTGATCTTGGCAATTTATTGGTCCTAAAATGTCCACTCCTACAACTTAGAGTAGGTATTCCCAAAACCCAATGTCGAAAATAGAGTTCACCATGGCAGAAGTCTAACCACACAAAAAAAAATGCAAAATGCAATAAAACTATCCTCTCTGTCACTGGCAAAAACTATCTAAATACCCACCTGGCATTCTGTAATGATCATGTTAGTGACCTCATGGTGGAGCTAGCCACAGCAGGAATGAAAGTAGGCCCACTTGCAGTGGCATTAGGAGAATTGTATAGCTCTTATATCAATCTCCACCCACGGTAGATCTGATCACTGGAAGCCATGTTTTCCCCAATTAACAATGAGTCTTTATTAATTCTGATTATTTGGGAAGCTCTGATTATGTACCTTTGTACACGAATGACAAATCATCACTTAATGAGCATGAACTGATTTCACATTGAACTGTCCATCTCATAAGCATCAAGATGTCCAAGAAAGGAAACTCATTTGTTTATTCCCAGCAGTGCTTTGGGATACAGCCTGCAAAAGCAGTGGGAATTAGACATGAGGAAGCAGCAAGATATTTTCCCCATTACATATTCACCCATCAATCATAGTTCTCTTTGAAACCTGGCTACTGGCCACTGGTCCCTGCTGGGAAAATGCTAGAAGTGCAAGAAAAGGGGACATTTTTCCTCTTTGTGCCAACTTTCAGTGTAGAGTTAACTTGAAGCTGCAAGTAGTACAGCCCAGCTCCTTTCTGGCAGATCTCTGAGAGGAGATCCATTGTGGAATTTCACAGCTGGATCTCAGCATCTCATTCTGCTCCATGGTTTGACATTTTGGACACATTTCACCATTGTTTCCCAAAATTTTCATCTGCAACTTTATTAAAAGAATAAATTAAAAAGAAATTCAGTCCATCAGAGAGAGTGTTTTGTTAAATTTCTTTTTCCCAGTATAACAGGAGGCCAATGAATAGAGAACAGAGGGCAGACACATTACTGTAGATATGGTATAGAAGAACAAATCAGATTTAGAGAAAAACCCAGCTGGTTGAGCCAGATGGCATTTTCTGGCCCAGATTTCTAGGACTTCATAAAGCAGTCTGGTTGGTTTAGAGAAGCAGCTGACTCTGGGGTGGTCATTTTTTGTGGCAGGAAAGGCAAAAGCAAATATCACTACCTCCTGGATGAATGAAAGAGCTCCAAGGGACACAAAGCCAACAGTACTGTGGGGAGATGCAGTGTATGCCCAAGCTTCTGATCTCCGTTTTGACACTGAGGAGCTAGGAGGAGACCAGGCCACAAGTCATTGGGAAAATATGACCCCAGGAAGTGGTAAAACCAAAATAGTCAAGGCAGAAAAATGTTCCTGGGGAAAATAGGAATACACAATGTGAGGATGACAACTTCTAAAATGGCCCCAAACCAACATTTTAGAGCAGCCAGATGTCAAGTCTGTAAGCAGAGAATCTCTCTAGGATAAGTCTAGCTCATAGGCAAATAATATTTCCTCTAAATTTCTTACTTTGGTTTTCCACTTTGGAGGTTTATTCCATCTGACAACCTTTCTGCACTTACATGGCACCTAGGCACAGTGACTTTGGAACAGGTGAATTTCCACATTCCATATTTATCATTGAGACATCCAGGTGGTGCCGGGCTCAATGGTGAATCTGGCAAGGGCAAGCATTTTGAAGGAAGATTGAAAACCAGCCTTGGAAAAACCTCTTACAAGACAGCTATTGATCATTCGTGATGCAAATAATTTTACACTATTGGCAAAAACAAGAGGTCCTCTGTATTCCTTCCCTTATCATCACCACTTAAGGAAGACATAAGGAACTCTGCAAATCAATTCCTAGGCTTTCTGGAAAAAAGAGAGAAAAAAAAAAAAAAAAGAAAGAAGTTGGCATTCAAGTTGACTGTGCTCTCTTCAAAGTTCTGGACCAGCTCTGACCATCTTCTGGATCTGCACTCTCTCAGTGGAATGGAATTTCCCAATATACCATGGTCATTCTGGCACCTGTTTCTCTGCAGCAGCTATAAATCTCCTGCAGGTGACAGGACTCTGTAAAAGGAAAAAAAGTACCCAAGTGTTCTTGGCCTGGGCCTGGAGATCAGGAGAGGGACAGAAATGCATGCCTCATCCAAAGAAAACTCTGCCTGGCTTTACACTGCTAATAGCTCAGTGAGAAAGTCTGTTTAACTGTGCACATCCTGCAGAGGTTTCTGGGATATAACCTGCTAGACCCTCACCTAGAACACATTTCTTCAGCTTTTGAAGGCTTGCTTGTCTGCAATGGTGTCTGCCAAGCAAAAGAAATGAAGATTAGGGAGCAAAGAAACCCAGTGGCAGCTGTGCATCAGGTCCCAATTAAGACATCAAACTAAACCCTTCAGCCCTAGTTCTCAAACATCCTTTTATATAATATTTCCCATGAGGCTGGAATTCTTCTGCAAGGTTTATGCTGGCTTTAATGTATAGCATCAGGGTTCAGTAAGTTTTCATGGCATTCATATTGCTGTTTGAGACAGCAGGATATGTTTTTTCACCCCCACCCCACCAAATAAAAGAGAAGGGCATGCCCTCTATTATGACATGACTTGACTTGGACTGGGGGAGACTGTCTAAACTGTTTGGCATGAAGCTGCATTTGAATCTGCCTCTCAGTCATGCGGGTTCTGAGCATTCTAATGTCCTAAATCCTAAATCTAGCCCTAACTTTATAGTAGTCCACTACACATTTGATGAAAAGGGAATCCAACTGCCAAGATCAACATCACCTAAGCCTGGGCAGAGAAGACAGGTCCTTGTATGACAAGGTTGAGTCTGTGTGGTAGAAGTCCACTTACTGTGGCTTTGAATGATGACCATCTGATTGTGTTTAAGACACTCCCTGTATAATTCCTTTGTGAACCACTTTGGACCAAATAACCACTTCAGGTCAAGACTGAAGTTTAGAGGCAATTGATCGAGACATCCCCATCATGCCGTCTGATTTGGGTATAGGTGCCAAAGAGTATTTCACCCTGATGTCACTAAAATCTGTACATCCCTTGTATTATTGCAGGAAATCTTCTATGTCCTACCATTTTCTGCTGTCTCTTGCAAAATAGTGATCGTATCACTGCAGACTTACCATGAGGACAGTGCAAAGTACCTGGGTTACTAGCACAGTGAAACTGTACATTGCTTCCTGGTGATAGGACCTAAGTCACCCAGCTGTCCTCAATAACAATTAACTGAATAATCCTGCAGGAGATCACTTGAAACTCCCCTCACTGCACTTATCAGACAGCCCTGCTGTGAACAGGAGCAGCATGCCCAGAGACAACTCCCACTGCTTCACAACAGATTTGGTTTGAAAATAACAGCAGTAAGAACATCTCCACTGCCAAATAGCTGAGCTCCCTGGTTTAAGGTCAGATCCGGATTCTTCAGTTCTCTATGGTGCTTTCCCTTGGGATCCCTTTGGGAGTGGATGAGCTAATTCATTCAGAGGAATGTCTGTGCATCTCTAGAAGCAGCTTGTTCCAGCAACCCCTGCCATTAAGAAGGTAGGAGCATGCTCTCCAGCTCCTGAGTGCCATCACAGTGAAACACATCCCTCGTTTCAAGCCCCATGATGTGAAACATAACCTTAATGCAAAAACATGGCTACTGTTACAGTCTGCAGCTTTTTCTATGCAAAACTACATGAAATAATCATACGAATAAACTTTTCTTGCATCTCAAAGCCCTAGAGGTGTTACATGTGGCTTGGAAGGGTCCAAGAGAAGTACTGTGAATCACTGGGCAATGCCCAATTACTTTGGAAAGGAGTAGCTTTGAACTTTATAGATGCAACCTGCTTTTCTCTGTGTAGAGCCAGGAGTCACTCAGGCCTTTAGAAGCAAACATGTAGCTGACAAAAAGCCTAGTAGGACCATGATTCCACTAGTCTTGGTGCCCACTACTTGATTTTCCAGAAACAACACTTCTGATGGAGAACAGATACAAGTTCACTGTTACATGGGCACACAATATGATGTTTAACCTGGCAGTACACCCGCTGCAAGAAGACAGACAAAGCCTGAACCAGAATAACGTTAGATAGAGTCTAACATGATTTGTCTGCTCCATTTCGTCATAGTATCTGCCTGGAAAAAATCTCTTCTCTGAATTTCTTTGAATTAACAGAGAGAACCTGAATCATTTCAGTGTTCTACATGACAGGAAAAGCCCAGGATGTTTCTGATCTTGAACCAAGCATTCAGAAACCACCTTCAGTGTCTTTCTGAGACATGGTAGAAAGAACTTCCTTTTAAAACTTGGAATTCAGCTCAAATATTTGAGCAACATAAGTCTAAGTTTCTGCAGCTTTTCTAGGACCAATAAACCAAATAGTCAAATACAATGTGCATGATTCCTCTGCTCTTATTGAGAAGGCATTGAAAACCTTTCCTGGGGAAAGTTAGTTATCCAGAGCAGGAGATGACAAGGCAAAATGTGTTGTGAATGACAAAAGCTGTATGAAAACCTGCATAGTGTTGTAGCCAAAATGAAGAAGAAACACCCACCAGGAATTTGGGTAGATTGCTGTTGAGAGGAGGTCTTAGCACTCCTGGTCTCTAGGTGCAGATTGAAGCATCAACAGTTTGAGTTAACTTTTAAACACATGCATGTATCAAAATGTGATCTCTGCACATAATTGTTCCTCAGAATAAAGAAGTAAACATGTTTTTCTAGGAGTAGCAGAACTAGCAAAGCTTGGTTTCCTACAAATGAGTGTTTAAGGTTAAATTTCTTTGCTGTCTAACAAGAGAAAGCTTGTGCTGTATATTGTTTCATGCTACCCATCCTCTCATTTCCATGACATTTCTAACAACTTCATATTTTTGGAAATTGCGCTCCTCTGTTATACTTGTGGTTAAAATAAATCAGCAGATTTTAACAATGTTGGGGCAGGCAGGGAGGGCATGAAGGGATGACAGAGAGAGACATACATATTGAGCATGTAATGGCATGTTTCTCACTTCCTTAGGAAACCAATATTAAAAGATAAAGATGGCAGAGCCCTACCACATTCTGCTGGAGTGGAGTTTTAATTGGTGAGCTGAATGTCAAGAAAATCCCCTTACTAAAGAAAAGTAAGAAAAACAGCTTATTGCTCTCTTATGAGTCATCTCTATCCAGCCCCTTAAACTACACAACAACTAACACCTTTGTTGGAGGTAAAATAAGAAAAGATGAATTACTTTTAAAAATGCAAGTCAGATGATGAGAATAAAGTTTTAGCGTGGATAATTCCCCTTTTCAACACCGGATTCAGGCTAAATTAGTGGTTCTGAGTATGATCTAAGGTTTACCCATCAAGTTACTTCCTGGGGTTAAACATATTAGAGAATTGGAACAGTTAAGGGAAGGCCCCTGCATATACTTTTGTAATCTGATTTATGTTCTCTTTTATCTCAGACTCCACCTCTTCAAGTCATCTTTCGACTAACCTATCGAAAATACAGAAAAGGAAGACAGGAGTTGGAACACTCCTGAAATTGTCACTGCAATACACTATCAGTAATTTACCTGGCAACACTTTCCTAGTGAGCACTTTAGTTTCAAGAGAGAAAACCAAAGCCAAAACCACACATACCCTCAAACAGTAAGTTTTTTATCGATAAATTAAGAGTAAGCTATATATCAAAGGTTTGTAAACTAGCTCAGTGAAATTAGGATGTGACTTACAGAGCAGACTGAATTTGCATATATTTTTCAAGGACTAAATTTTCCCAAGTAAAGCAAAACAAGACATCAGGAGCAATAAATGATTCCTGACACTGCAAAACACTTCTAAGTTTGATGCAAGCTGTAGATTGCTGAGTATTAATTGGTCAAGCATAATGAGTCCATAATTGTCTTGATAGTATTTATTTCTTTGTTTTAATATTTCAGGGTATCTGCCTGTGAATACTGGACATTCACATGACATTTAGGAGACCTTGCTGTAGGGTTTTGTCTGATTTGTAAGTCTTTCCTTTTAAGACTCTAGTCTGGGTGAGCCACTGAATCTCAGGGCCTCTTTTGGGTACTCAGGATGCAGATGTGCTCTACCTCCTGATGGTTCAACTCCTTATCCCCAAGGTCAGTCCTGACCCTGAAACGTCTTAAGCTTTCTCCTTCCTTAATTGAAGGAGGAAGCTTGGCACTGAAAAGAGTAAAATGACCTAGAAAGGCTTCACATGGACTTTCTACACACTAGCACTTCAAAACATAAATAAAATTACGTATTACTAGAAAGGCAAATCACCACACTGTTGCATCCTTTCCTTGGAAGTCCTTGGAAGAGTTAACCAGCGTGCAAGGGGACAGGGCTGGTAGCAAGACAGATGTGCTCCTACCTTTAATTATTTATCAGCCAAATGATGCTTTGATCATTCACTGCAGGAATCACAAACTCCTGCCAGGAGATTTGATTTTCTCGGAAACCATCTTCTCCAATTCCTATGTCAGCCAGCTCGCCTTGGCAATGCCTGCCTCACCTCTGTTGTATCCTCCCACTATTTGGTGACAGTAGTGGATCACTTATGCCAATGGCATCTTGGTGCCAGCTCTGTGACAGTACCTGCAGAGTCTATATATCAAGAAGAGCAGAAGGAGAGCAAAGAAGAGTATTAAAGCCAACAGCCAACATGTGGACTATATTTAGAGTCTGTGTGTTGCACACTGTTTCCAGTCTAACAACATTACTCCAGAGCAGTACCTCCAATCCACTCCCAGATCATTAGAGAACGATTCAGACAAAAACGGGCAGAGCCCTATTTTTGCAGGTGGGAGAGGAAAAGGGACAACCAACAGGAAAACCAGAAGGGGAAAATGAGGCCATGAGAAACTTCTGAAAACTTGTTGGTCAAGTCAGTGATTTTCAATCTGTCTGTGCTTGTTGTACCTCCCAGTCTAATAGTACTAAATGCCCTTTCAGCTGTCATCTGAACTGGTCTGAGCCCAGACTCAGAGCCAATTCGCTCCCTAACAGAAAGAAAAGACAAAAACAGCCACAGGGAGATGGAGGAGGAAATAGGAGCGAGAGTGAGGTACTGACTGATAAGAAAAGACATTCGCTCTCTCTAACCTGGCCACAGCTCTGAGGTTGGTGAGGGTCTTCCAGGGAAATTCCTGGGAGCTGCCCAGCTCATTTCTTAGACCAAAGAGGTCTAATTTGGAATCAGCTTTTTTTAAGCCAAATGTGCTTGGTGAAAGGACCATCTTTTTCCTTTCTCAAAGCAGCGTGCCCCTGGCTTCATGCCACTGCCACACTTCAAATACAATTGAACACATTCTCAAACATTTTCCTGACTCCTATCCTCTTGGGAGAAGTTCCCAATTGTTCAGCTTGACCCTGCTTTTTTCCTATTCCCCTGGAAAGAGCTTGGGAAAGCAGAAACAACGCACAGCCTTCTGATGAGGTGAGATAACTTTGGTTCCAGGGAGATTTCAACAAAATGCCACGGCTGTGTTTGACACTGGTAAAGGCTGGACAGAAAGCATTTTACATTGAATCCTAGCACTCGTTTTGGCTGAGCTGGGCCTTGTCCCAAAGCAGCTGTCCGTGTTTTTGACTATGCTGTGAGGCACAATCCTTCAGTTGACTAAATGCATATTTACACCATGTTCACAAATCTGTTATTCTGAAAAAGATCTATCCTTTAATTATCCAACACAGTCAACCACCTTCATTGGGATCCTGCCCAAGTTTATTTAAGAGAAGGAAAAAGTTATTATGAAAATTACCACAGCATTTTTTTCTTTTTGAAATGAAACATTTTTGTATCAATGCATAAACCACAAGAATGATCATCAGTTTAATAATTTCCTGCGGGTGAACTCTTTCAAGTCGGGCTGTCAGTCAGGAGCATGGGTGGGGAGCCCATTTGGAGGAAAAGCGAGAATAATTCCCTTTCACAACATCCCCTGAAGGCAGCCAAAGATCAGAATTACTCTGGGACAACTTGCTTCGCTCTCCACATGTTGTGGGCAGGTCTCAGCATTCACCATTCAGCGGCGTCAGCATGTGCTGAGGAAAAGCCATTCTTTAGCAGGTTGATACCTCTGAAACTAAGTACATAATGTTCTCTGATCTGCAGGTGAACAGAAAACATTACACCACTGGATTTGTGCTGCTGCCCCGAGTGCTGAATCATTTGCATGACTCACAAAAGGTGGTGTTCTGTGGGCAATGAAGATACAGGAGAGGATTGTAAAACATTTGGTTTTTACATATGTTACTGTTTGGGTTTTTTTGTTTTTTTGTTTTTTTTTTTTTGTTTGTTTGTTTTGTTTTGTTTTTTTATATAGGTTACATGCATAACCCAAAATGTGAAGCCCTTCTAAAAAAACGGATTTTATTTTTTTTCAGAAAAGCTGTTCGATTGGATGCACATATAATCACTTTCTGCATTGAAAATGTTAAATGGCAGTCATGTAATTAGTGAAACAATAAATTCTTTGGAGGAGGGAGGGAGGGAATGTGCTAGTGCAGTGGGATATTCACCTTTCATCTTCCAATGTGACAAATCACTCTCCTCTGATGAAGGCACTGTATGTTTGAGAGCTTGGGTAGCTGAAATCTCTTCCAGCAGTGGCCACATGATCTTCTGTTGACCTTCCAAAGACTTTCATCCCCCAGCTATCAGAAATGGCTTCTAATTCTGTGTGTTTAAAACTTGCTGTCATTTTTTATTACAAAACCATGTTTTTTCTTTAAATACTTGCAAAAAAAATTTTTTTAGTAAGTGTTTTTATTGAAAACCAGTGGCTCTGTGATTTTTTTTAAACTTCAAACATACATTTCAGCTTTGAAGATGTTTCAGCACTGGCACTGCTTCTTTTACCTCAGATTTTTACAGGGGATCTGGACAGAAATGAACATTTTCTCATGCTTTCTCATAAAATGTAAATGCCAAGTAAATTTCCAAGCCACTAGAAGCTGAGGTGCCTGATTTCCAGGTTTCCCTGTTTCAGAGACATCAGTGGGGCTGATGTTAATGATCTGAAATCCAAGCCCACCTTTTTAGATGTCCACCTGAACTTGCCCATTATTTATAGTACCACTGTGACAATACTGTTTCCCCATTGTAACTCATAATTGCACAAATATGCTTGATCATGTTTGGAAAAGAGAGAAAGAAGAGAAGAGAAGGGAAGGGAAGGGAAGGGAAGGGAAGGGAAGGGAAGGGAAGCGAAGAGAAGCGAAGAGAAGCGAAGAGAAGCGAAGAGAAGCGAAGAGAAGCGAAGAGAAGCGAAGAGAAGCGAAGAGAAGAGAAGAGAAGAGAAGAGAAGAGAAGAGAAGAGAAGAGAAGAGGAAAAAGAAGTCAGTTAAAAATCAAAAACAAATAATGATTTATACAAAGACTGAACACATGGGAGGGAACAACACAATTGCCGTGATTCAGTTTTTTCAGATTTTGTGTTGGATCAGGAATTTGTTCTGTGTTGCCTGGGGTCTCATGATGCTGGGATCCTTTCTTGTGATGAAGTTCACAAATGTCCTGCCTCTCTCTTCGTCTACATGCATTACCATCATAGCCTAATTCTTCTCCAAAGCATACAGCATGTACAGAATAATCTGCCTGTGCTCCTGACACACAGAATAACCTTGAGTGAAAAATCACCCACTGCCTGCACCTTAGCTTCTTAAGGGCTTAATAATGCCTACAGCAAAGGTAAGTTGTGGGGTTGTTGCCAGCAGTTTAAAAAAGTTCTGAGATCCTTTGATAACTGAACCTACATTTGAAATAAATTTTCAAATGCCTTTTGCTAACCCTTCTTTCTACTTCTCTGTTCTCTAGGCTATAAACAGGGATTTCCTTTTCCTCTGTGTAATAAAAAGAAAGAATAAAAGGCCCTTTGGTAAAGTGTCTCATTGGTACCATAGCGTCTTACTTTAATTAGCAATGCAGATTTTAAATAATCACAGGTTTTTACCTGTTGTGGAGACTAAAGCATTACCATGATCAAATGCAATTTAAATTATTATTGCTGTAGAAAAGGTTCTGTTCTGTCTTGGTAGGAACAGGGTCAGAGATATTAGTTGTTTCCATTATATTAGAATAGAAGCTTTCAAGCTTTTTCTGTTTGAGTAGCATGAAAAATTTCCCAGTAAGGATGCAGAATGTTTACAGCATTCATGTGAGATCCTGTATCACACAGTACAGCTTGATTTTGTCTCATTTCTACAAGCCTGTTTCACAGGCTGAAAATTACTGACCTACATGGTCTTACTCCACATCTCTCCATGCACAAGCCTCCAAAGTTCAAGCTGCACCATGCTATGGAGCATGATTCCAATAAATCAATTTCTAGTGCTGGAAGTGGACTGAGCTTCACTTTGATGGGTGAAAACTGTGCCAGAGCTTACTTTAGTCCTTCAGATCAGCCCAATACCTGGAAGCTGCAAAGACAATTCAATATTTTTCAGTGGGTATTCCTGTATTGCTTCTGTATGGGTGGGTTGTGAGCTGCAGCTTTTAGAAAAGAGCACCATAAGGAAGGTAACTGTAGCTGAAGTTACTGGGTTTTTCATATTTGTTTTTCTCCTTTAAGGTCAGCAAATCTGAGTTCTTTCTGGGAAATCCTGTCATCTGCAGACAGCAAGACAAAACCAGCTCTCCCTTTCTCATGCATCAGGGAAGTACGACATCCATGGTCCAATGCTCTGGCATTGGAGCAGATACTGAAGACTAATTAATTAACAACATGATTGGGATTTGGCACAAAAATCAGCTCTAAAAACTGTCAACACAAATTTGCAAAGGAGCAATGATGATTACAATTGCAAATACAATTGAGTGGGGCTAAAATAACCTGTTACCTATGTAATCTGAGCACATTATTCACTTGCTGTGGTCCCAGCATGGGACAACATGGGCTTCTGTTATACTAGACATTTCCAAAGAGATGATGCTTATGGTTCCTGCTCTAAAGAGATGGGGTCTATTTCCAGTTTACACTAAAGTGTCCCCCTCTTCTTAAAGAGATCATCTTCCTGTGCTTGAACAAGCAAACACACCCTCCTTTGCTAGGTAATCTAACCCTGAGAAGGTTTACATGTCAAGTAGCTTATAATGTATAGGAATACCAAAATCACACTGGAGAGCTATGGCACATGAGTCTGGCATGTTTGAGAGAGAGGTTGAAGTTTGTGATAGGGAATGGAAAGCCTCATCATACGGGAGTTCACATGCAGGTAACAACACACGAGGTGTATGCACTGCACCAAATTTTGTGCTGTTTTGGCTGAATTTTCCACTCTTCCACTCATAAACACAGCTCTGGAGCCCAGCACAACATACTTTAGGTAGAAAGAGATGAAAATGCAGGATGATTTCCAGTTATTGTTAAATTCTGGTTTCTCCATCATCAAGTGTATTTGGGGGTAAGGGAGAAGAAGGGTATTTAAAGAGGAAAATAATATTTCTTCTTGGGCAAGAACAGTCCAGACACCAAAGAACAAGAACTTCCAGTAAATTGTGCCTCTCTACACAGGGGAAGGGGGGGGTGGGGGTTGTGGTGTGTGGCGGTGAGGCAGACAAAAGCTGCAGCTTTAGGTGTGTTGGTCTGTTAGATATTTTGCTTCAAAGCCACAGTTATCGATGCCTACCAGGGACTTTGGTGAAGCTCTGAAGGTCTGAGGCCTTTGTGTGTTCACACAGTTCCTTGGCTGACTCCCATCAAAATATGCCTGGAGAATCATTTGTTGAACACAGACTCCAATCAGCTCCTATGTGCCATCAGGTGGGCAATGGGATTTCATGTCGTTTCAGACAGTGAGACATAAAGAAGATGTCTCTGAATCTCCATAAAATTTGCTCCTGGTGATAGAGAGAGAGATCGATCTGGCTGGACAAAAGAAAGAAATGTTCCCAGGTTCTCTGTGCTCAGTGCCTCTGGCTACAGAGACATACAGGATGCTCAGAGACATGGCTGTTTTGCTAGTGGGTTTGGCTTCCTGAATTTCTCTGCCTAGTATGAAGTAAGAGTGGGAAATTATGGCCAAATTCCCTTCTTCCTTGCCCCTTGGGCTGGCAATCTGAGCCTGCGCAAGCCTGCATAAACAGCTCCTTACTGCAGGGAGCCCCCATTAGTAACACTGTCTTGCAGGCATTCCAGTGGCTTTCTAGCCTGAGCCTAAGGTTGACTTCATATGGGAATTACTCCAGTCCTAGCCAAAAGCCCATGAAGGGCAGAAAAAGACAGTGTCCACTTAATCTAAAGTTGCCTTCTGTCCCTGTTGCACCAACTTTGCAAAAGATTCAAGGTATGTAGGTGGAAAATGGAGACAGATTGTTCTTGCTCTTTCTTAGGCCTAAAAGATCCTGCTACAGGTAGCATTTTCCTGGATTTCCTATTTTTCCACCCTCTTGGCAGAGATGCAGCACTCCTGTATTTCTTCTCCCTTTCCATATTCTGCCTCCTTTCCCC
>NW_020799109.1:9048075-9072690 GCF_003259725.1 Athene cunicularia
CCCCCAAGCTGTGCTTCCTTCCTTTATTCCCACCTCCCCTTGTTTTGATGTCAACTGTGAATGAGCAAGGACAGTTTGGGAACCCCAGTGTGTAAGGCAGGTTGAGGGCTTGAACATATATACTTACTAAAGAGGATAAACTAAATAGAAGATTTTATTCCTCTGAAAGTGTAGCCTGTTCCTTTTTACTACCTGGCTGTGTCTGGGGAAAGTTGCACTAAAATAAAGCAGTAGTCAAAGTTTAGAAATGACAATTTCTTCTTTGTCTTTGTTTGGAAACATATCTTCAACAGGAACAGTCTTCGGTATATTTTTTCCCACATCATTTTGTCTCGTTGATTGCCTAATTTGCCTAAGTATCTTGACATTTAAAATTACTAAGGTTGTAGGTGTCACATTCTGTACTCCTCTTTAACTCATCCTCTTTCACCATGGCAAGCCAGGCCACTAAGCAGTTGAAGGGAAGCTGTCTCTAGATGAATTAAGATGCTGAGAGTTACAGGTTTCTGTTTTAAGAACTCCTTTCTGGGTAGGGGAATTCAGAGTTTATGTACAGTGTAGACACATTTATTCATGCTTCTGCCTCTCAGTATTCTTTCACAGTAAGCCCCCAGCACATCTCAGACCTAACATTCCTCCAGAGGAGATGTTTGGCTGCCCCCAGCAATACCACAATTCCCTTTCCCCCCTCATATTTCTGTTGCTCTTCAAGAAAACCTGGGTTGGGACTTGGAAGAACACAAGTGCTTCAATGTCAACCACAGTCCAGAAACTCACATGTTAAGATTACGAGCCTGCACTGTTCCACAGAGCTGCCTAACTGCTGGCGTGAAGTCAGTGATAAAACTAGCATTGGCTACCACAGATGCTAAGTCAGGCCAAAGCAGGGAGCAAGGCACACATGAAAATTTCACCTGCAAAGTCTTCTGGCCATCAAAAGTATATGGCAGCACTTCATCCCTGTCTGGTTGCCGTGTGTGAGTTTGGGGTTGGAACTGGTTTTTACTCTGGCTCACTTTTTCCATATAGCTTCCTTTCAAACAGAGTGCTATTACAGAATTAGCAAAAGTTTTGTAGATTTAAAAAAAAAAACACTAAACAAACCCATGATGAGAAACAAAATGTTGCACAGATGAATCATGATGAGGTTGAAACAACAGAAACTTCCATATCAGCCTAAATAATGGGAAACATTCAGTTTAATTGAGGTCTCTTCTTTTAGATACTGCAGGCAAACAAGGGTGTCTGGTTATTGTTAGTGATGAGAGGAGGGTGGGAGGGCCTGAGAGTCTCAAAGCAGCTCCACAAAGCATCTAGGAGACAGGATCTCTCCAGCAGCCAGTTGCTCAGTGTGTGCTCTGTGGGCTGGACAGCACAGTATGCAGACAGCTTTCTCTGGCTTGGGTTCCTTCCAAGATCAAAAATTGAATCCACCTGAGGTAAATGGGCTCACAGATCACCTTATCTTGCCTGACATGATGGACAGATGTTTTCCTGTTGCACTGAACTGCACAAATGGGACTTGTTTTCCTTGGGTCAGGTTCCCAGGTTAATGCCTGGCACATGGAGCTGACTTCTTGCCTTTCTTGGAGGGGAGGCCAAAGGTAAAGAGCAGACACCATGGGCTTGCCTACAAGTCAAGGGTTGCAGAAATCAACCAGAAGGTCCCAAAGGTGCTAACAACATCAAGCCACCCCTGAAAATACTCCTTGTGTTGTGTCATTTGGACTATAACACATAGAAGCAGAGACACGTCTGTTGCTAGATGTTTGTACAGCAAGGACTGCAGTACAAAACCCAAAGTCATCCTGCTTTGTGACTATACACGAACTACACAAATACAATACCCACTCCTTTCCCATTTTGTAGGATCTGAATTGTCAGTGTAAAAGAAGAGGACTTCTGAGGCCAGGCGAGCACAGCTATGTTCACAGAAGTTGAGAAAGAAGTCTACACTGAGACATAACAATGCTTGTAGTTGCTACTGTGCCCACCTATTGACTGCCACCCGGAGACTGCTCCCCAGCCCGTGGAGCACTGAGTGAGTATTGTGTCAGGATGTTCTGCTGCGAGGACACATCAGACCAGGTTCCTATGGCGTGGCAGTAACTATCTGGCATCTGTTCTCCACCCCCCCAATTAGCAAATCATCTTCTACAAGCTCAAAAATACACCTGCTACAGTAAAGCAGAAAGGCTTACATTAGTAATTTGGGGGACCCTTTTTATCTGCAGGTGATATTCCCATCAGCCAAAGGTAACCCCTAGTGTAATAGCTCTGGTAAACAATGTTAAATATTTAAATTATTATTCTCTTTAACTCTGCTCTCTTCAGTGACTAAAGGCAGTACCTATGTACACAAGCTCCCTAAATGTGGTGATGTGTTTGAGTCATGTGAATTCTTCTTCTTCCTTACATTTCATCCCCCAACAAAATGCAATAGGACACTAGGAGCTTCCTCACACTCAGAACTCAAGGTGAAACCTTAGTGATGGTCGTGATTTGAGGGTATTCGGCTTCTTCCAGAGCAGGGGCTTTCATTTTGCTTTCTCTATAGATTTATGGTCAGGACTATAAACTGGCAGATCAGTGTTATGAATTTTCTGATGATGAACTAGGGGACTGAACATGCTTCTAACACTTTTATCAAAACTTTGAACCGGCATTTTGTGTTGATCAGCTTCATGGGCTCAGCCTAAGCTGTTTTGTTGGACAAAATTGCAGGAAATACTGCTCAGTGCAGTACAACAGCTGGCACCAGACCAACTGAAACAAGGATTTGTAGAGACAATCTGATACTCCTTTACCTGTTTTCACATGTAGAAATCCTCGTGTTTGTGCACACATGGGATGTGCATATGCAGATGTCAGTGCCTGTCAACTGTTGGTTTCAAAGAAGGATCCCTGAATATTGTGATACATAGACTTCACAAAGAAAATATGTTTATAAAATCTCAAGAACTAAGGCAGCCTAAACCAAGATAGATGAAGAATTTGGAGAATTTATCCTCCCTGTTGGTTGGTCATAAAACTGTTGGTACAAATGTCTCCCACCAATACAGAGCATGGCACTTGAGCAAACCAGCCTCTGCTGATTGTCTGGATTTCTTCAACAAGGGTGACACTCAGATCCTTCTGAGTGTGGATCTGGGTGCAAGCTAATGTGTGTACAGTGTGACTGTCTGGGCAAGGAAGACCCTGGACCAGAACAAGGAGCAAAACAGCTTGCCAGTGGAGAGAGACAACTGAGAAAGCTGACATTTATGGAGAGATTTGTAGAACATCAGGCTTGTGTTACTAGCTTGAACCCAACCTTCACCACCCAAAAGAATGGTAATCCTAATGAAACCATCTCATCTTTATCCACAGAGGAACTCCACAAATAAAAGTTTAAAAAATAACCCACCCTATAAAACCATTAATGTTTAAAATTTGGACACATTGAAAACAAGTTTTAGAATTTTTTTCTCCTTAACCATATTTTTCAGGAAAAAGAGAAGGTAAAGATATTTTTTTTAACTGTCTGACGGATCTTCTGCTTGATATGTTGAGCAGATTCACCTCAGTTCTGAATTTTATATTGGAATTCAACTATGCTTTATGGATTTATGCAATTACTGTATTTTATATTTGTTCAATATTTTATATTTATATTGGTACAGAGGTTTTGCTAATGATATGTGGAGGCTGAATCAGCAAATACCTCTAGCCTCTACCTGCACACAGGAAGCTCTTGGATTAACTAAAAGGAAGACATAATTTGCATGGCTAATTTATAAATTCCCAACAAAATGCAGGTTAAGTATTGCTGAATATTCTGGAGATACTCAGAAGAGAACCCATACTGGTAGTACTCTATTCTAGCTGTGTCATATTTTACTACCCAGCTAAATTTAAAATCTTACCATGGCAATCACTCATTTCTGGTACCATAAAGTAAATTAGTTTGCCAGAGAGGGAGAAAAACACAATTTTGAAAATTATAAGATTCATAAAATTCAAACTGAAATGTCATTTCCAAAATATCAAAAAAGGTAAAACGTGCCATTTGAAAAATTGCCCAGGTTGAGTCCATTTCCTCCTTCCTGAAGAGAATTAAAAAAAAAATATAAATATATATATATATATATATATATATATGTAAAACCGTTTATATTAACACCAAATATTACTATTGTTTTGTGAAACAACCATTTTCCTTGTGGATCAATGGCAATGATTTTAGAGCAATTATTTGATTTCTTGAGTGTCTGAAACAAAGTAATTATTTTCCTGATTCTCTTTTATGATAGTAAGTATTCAAGTAGATAGAGAATGTTTTCAAGGTCAGAATCAGAAGTTGTACTAGCACATTCCTGCTTTCAAGTTAAGCACGTGCTTAAGTGCTTTGCTAGACTGAGACCTGACACCTGTTTAAATCAAAACATAACTCCATTGAACTCACTGGTGTTGCATCTGTATGTAAGAAGTATATGTGAAAAGAAAATGAAACCCATATGGTTCTGAAAAAATCAGAGCAAAATGTTGGACTAGAGTTGTGGACTAAAAGGAGGACTAAAACTCATGGAACTATTGTTATTTTAGTTGACAGTGCTGTATTTATCTGGTATATCCTGGCTGTCTATTATATATTTAAGATAACATAGCCTCATCAATTTATACCAGCTAAGACTTTGACCCTAGAAGTGAATTTTAAATGTATTATGCACTCCAGAAATCAGATCTTGAGAATTACATTCCTTTAATCAGGGAAGATAAGTGACATCATATGCTTATCACAGCATAGCTCAAATTTCAAATATTGCACTGCTAGGAGCAATCCAGCTGAGTGAACAAATAAAATCTCCAGGACTGAAGAGGACATTTGAGCAAGCCATGAGGATTCTGCCTATGAAGCAGATGATGGCATTCATTAAATGAATTATTTCTTTCTAGAAGAATTATGAAGAGACATTGCACACACACGGAGTACAGCTACACTGTGATCATGAAAGTCAGCAAGACAGTTAATGTGCCTTGGACTGAGCTGCATAGTCCGCACCTAGATTATCAGTAGACCTGTTTAGCTAGACTAGAACAAGTTGACTTTCCGTGACCCCCATATAGACATATATATTCATTGTCGTTTGATAGAATTTTGGAGATAAATGTCAGTCCTCCTACTGCTTCTATTGCTTGGGTTGTACTGTACTTTGAACAGTTTGTGAAGGCTCACTGAATGGATCAATATAAGATCTCTATAGACTATGAAACAAAAGTTCATGTTTTCTTCTCGAAAAAGGTCTGTTTCTAGATTGACCTATGCATTCGAGGACATAAGTAAGCGATACCTAAATGTAAAAAGGGTTGGCCTAGATTCCCAGCTGATAAAGCTTGGCAGTGATTCACCATCATGCACATAGCTAAGGTAAAGATCTGTTACTCTCTGGCTTCTTTAAAGATAAGTCAGGAAACATTCAGCAAACTGCTGCTAAAATTTTTCTTAGGAAAACAGCATAGTACTTATAACTCCCATCTCTTGCCATGAATGCTTCAACCAAGGAAATATTTAACACAATATGCACAATTGCCATTCATTTGCCCTTGTTTATTTGAAAGAGAATTACAAAGTGTTCTCAAGATTACACCAAAAAAAAGACAATGCCCTGTGCAGTTGTCTTCCTGGTATTTTGCCACAACCCTGAGGAACACTTCAGATTTATTCCCTTGCAGAATGATGGCATGCACACTGCAGGGAGAATCAGCCAAGAAGGCAATGTGAGAATCTGAGGAATATCTCAGACTTGAGAATTAGATGCCTTCTACCTTATAACTGTGGTCACTAGAACAGTGCTACACAAATTTCTTGAAGAACTGTTATAGCTGGCAAATCTCAGTTAGCAAATAGGAAGTTAGTAATCTTTTCTACTAAGTAGGTGAGCTCAGAAGTAAGCACTGGTACCCCAGAGTAGATGTCTGCAGGTGCAGGTCATTGGTGTGTCAGACTGACTTGCTTCCCAGTGGAGTACAACACTACAAACACTGAAGGACAATAAATGTCATTATTAAGAGCAAAGAAAAATTATGAAAACGGTGTGTCTGCATACACCAGAAAGATGAGCTGCTAAGCCCCCAGCTACAAGGCATTTTGGACACTAGGAATTCACACAGGCTCAAGGAGAGAGTGAACAAGTTCATGGAAGGGAAGTCCACTGAGGTTGCCACAGCCTGTGCCTGCCTTTACAATTCAGAAAGATAATGGTTAGAGGTCAGGAATGCATTAGAGAGAGCTAGAGTATGCACTTATAATTTTCTTATACCCTTTGCTAATTCCCTACTCTCAGCCACAACTGGAAATAGGATTCTGAGTTTGATGGAACTGTGGTCTGGTCCATTACGGCCATTCTCACGGGGCTCTCCATGGCAAAAAATCACAAGCTGCTGGCCTGCAAATCTGTCGTTTTCTAACAATCATTTGTTGGTTGTACACTCACTCAGAAATATTCTGGTCATTACTAGTTGCTTAGGTAGGCCAAATGCCAACATTAGGAAAAAAAAAAAAAACCTTGGTGGCAAGCATATAAAGGCAGTTGACAATGCAGTACTGACATTGGTAAAGAAACTCTGCTCCCCTGGCAATGTGCTGTGTTGGAAAGGCATGACCGCCGAGCACAAGCCAGGGTAGCCCTGGGGAGATTAATGCAGTGTGTCTGGAATGAAGGCGACATCCGACTTCACACAAAAGCAAATGTCTACAACACGGTTGTCATTACTCTTTTGTATGCCTGAAAAGACGGGACAATTTATAGCTGTCATGGCAAGCGCTCTAGTCAATTCATGCAATGCCTCTGAGTCTTGGCTGGTACAGAAGGGCATGATGAGATCTCCACAACTGAGATCTTGGGGTATTGCCAAATCCTCTTCTGCTCTTCCGAAAATCTGGGCACGTGTCTGTTAACAGCAAGTTCAAAGCCATCTCTGATGGCCCACTCTGACAGGGTAGAGAGTTGAAAGACTCTGAAGAAACACTATCAACCTCTGCTTAAGGCAGACCATTAGCTGTGGGGCACAATGCTGACAACCTTGGCTAGGACAGAAGACATCCTGAGTTGTCCCAGGCCAAGAAGACTAATGATACAGTGCAATATGAACAGTGACACAGGAAAACAGGTGTAAGAAAGTCAGGAAAGCAGGTGTAAGACAGTCAGAAATCTTCAGCATTTGCTGTCTTGGGAGATTATACAACAGTCTTGTTTCGCACCTATAAGGCCACTCAATACTTACTTTCAAACCCTTGCACACCAGACAGTAAGTACAAACCACCATCCTCTTTAGGGACCTGCACATTGAGTGGTGCCAAGGCATGGCTTACAGAAGCAGATGGGACAGATGCACTAAACTATCTTGGTAACTCAGGATCCTTAGCATGCAATTTTACGATGGCCTTTACTCCTTCCACCCTTATTTCCAAAAACAGCCATCCCCTGAATACACCTGCTATCAGGAACCTTTCCTATGCAGTAGCCTTTGTAGCCCATCTTTCTGTAATGCTGTGACATGTTCTCAAGCATGCCGTGCTCCTGTGGAAGCTACTGTCTTTTCATGCTTCAAGTACCATTTTGCTCCTCAAATGGGTTATTTCACTGCCATGACTCATGTAGTAAGAGTTGCACAGAGGTTACTTCAGTAGTTGACAGTGTTGCTGCTGGTAATTTAAAGTCTTAATTGTCCTGCTTGGCAATCAGGAATTGTATCTTACTAGTTCTAATAAGTCCCAAAATTTATATGAAATCAATCCGCTCCTACTAGAGCAGGTCCAATGTGGGAGTGTGACAACAGGGTCAAAGCAACTATATGTGCTCCTTTGCAAGTTGATTTAGCATTCAGTGATGACTTTCCCCTGTCCTCCAGTGGCTGGGAATACGCACTTATCTGTGGATGCAGAGTGTCTACTTTCCCATGGGTAGCTGGTTTTGTGGAGGTTTCTATAGCACTGCTGACAAAGGGAAATGGGCTGGATTTTCATTGTCTGAAACATTGGCCCAGGACAGACAGGAACAGCCAAATGGGCCTACAAATGTCTTCTGTGCATGGAACTAAAGAAGACTCATGCAGAGAGGAGAGCCCCAGACTCTGGTCTCAGTCACTCTGATGTGAAAGCACAGTAACTCTGCTGGACTCAGCACGGGCTATTAGTCATGTAAAATAACAAAGTTAGCTCCTTTAATTTTTTTCTTGCTCTTCTCTGAACTGTCTCCAATTTGTTAATATTAGGAATTCAGTGTTCGGCCCCACAGGCCAGGTACAGCCACAACAGAGGAGCTATTACTTCTTTTCTCTTTAAGATGATGCCTTTTACATATGCAGCCTCTAAACTTTGTGGGGTTTTTTGCATTCCACTGAATCATTTTATGTGCTAGAATGATCTCAGAAATACCCCTATGTTTCCCCCAGTCTTGCTGCTGCATAAGCTTCCTTTTCCTAGTAAATAGATTAGTTTCAGATTTATTTTCTCCACAATCTGCTTGCTTGCTTGCTTCTCTCCCTTTTGCATTATCTTCCTTTTTAGAAACCCATCTCTGGCTTTATCAGCCATCTCACAGTTAAAGACTGCAGCAGATTTCATGACCAAGAACTTGTAATGCTCTTGAAAATTTGTTTTGTTTCATTTAAAACCAGCTCTGTAAGGCAAGAACCTAGATCTATACAGATCTATATGGATCTCTTCAGTGGCCCACCAAAAAAGTAAACCTCCCTGCATCTTAAAGCTCTTTGTTTCCATTATTGTATTGTATTGTTTTCAGCCCCGCAACAGTACCTCTCCAGGACAACTTCGCATCGATGACCTAAGTGGGTTTCATTGCAAGACACTGTGGTTATTCATTTCCCTGAAGTCCAAATAACCTGTTAAAAAAACGTACAGGTTTTCCAGGCAAGATTGCCTTTTTATAAACCTATACTACTGATGTTCATGATTAAAATAAAAGTAAAAATCCAATCTGACAAGAAGATCCACTTCAGCTATGGCAGCCCCAGAACAGATCACTGGAAAAGCAATTGCAACATTTATAAATTTTTTTCTGAACTTGAAGATGGACTGTGCTGCTTTCCTCTGCTCCTTCACTACCTCCCATCAAAGGCTTAAGTTTATTAAACTATTCCCTCAACATCCTAGAATGCATAATAACTTCTTATCTGTATATGTTCACATGTTCCCCTAACACAGTTATTGAGGCTGGGTCTTTCTGACCTGATTTTGCATATTTTTCTTGGAATAGGTTTTATTTTTAAAGGGGATCACCATTTCAGCCAACTTTTGCATCATTAACCACCTCCTCCTCTTTATTTATTTATATTTTAATAAGCCACTAATTTCCCAATCAAGGAACAAGGACAGCTTTGGCTAAAAGCCAAACTCCAACACAAGGCAACAGTAATAGAAAAAGCTACATGAAACCATTTTTTAAAAGAAGGAATAGATAGCATTAAATATCAGTTAGAAGCTATGAACTGCAGGTAACTGATAAAAGAGGCAAAAGATATCAAGAAAATTACTGCTGGCAGAGTGAAAGCCAAAGATGAGTGCTTAGGTAAGAATGTAATAACACAAATTCTAACAACTACAGTTGTCTGCTATCTAACTGGAGAGTGTAAAATTGCTGATAAGAGACAACTGAGAAAAAATATTCAGCAAGTAGTTTAGCTCTGGATTTGGAATACTTATGAAGGAGGATAGCAACATGGAGAAGGATGTTTCACCTTAGACAGTCTGGTCTCTGTGCATATGAGAACTCCCAAAGACTTAGCCAAATGTCATCAGATGATTAGTGTGTCCTAAAAAGCTGAGAAATTCAAGAGGACTGGCACATGGTAAATACAGGGTGAGCTTAAGAAAGAAAAAGCATTGTTACCCTGCTGATTTTAATCCAGGGAGCCTGAAAGCAGTACAGGAAAAAAAAAAAAAAAAAAAAAAAAAAAAAAAAGGACAAGTTGACAGATGATTCAACTGAAAGGCAAAGAAAGAATGGAAGGCTGAAAATAAAACTAATGCCACTCAAGGAAGTTTTATGGAAAATTGAGTGTGATATGCAAACCTGATAACAATTGGATAGATGGTTGGTAAATGTAGTGTGTGAAATCTGGGTATGTATGTCACTGTGCACAATACAACATTCCACATACAAACTGACATTGTAACATATAAATAAAGACATGTTTTAGGCACAGCTTAGTTATCTAAGACCTGCAGAAGACTCTAGAGAGGACAAACTGGCAAAAGGGAAGGGAACTAAGTATATGACTTTTGCTTGACTAGATCAGTGGAGGAACACCCATGTAGGCAGGTTGTTCTCTCTGTGTAGTCTTGGTACAATACCAAGACCAACTCTTGTGTGAATAATTATAATACTCACTAAAGTTTGGAGGGGTTTTTTTGGGAAAAAGCACAATACCAGAAGTAAAGGGATAGAGAAAACACCTCTTAACAATTAATTTAGAGCTTTATTGGTTCTCAAAATTAGAAGAAATAATCAGAATTAGAAGAAATAAAAATATCTTCACCCAGCGAAAACACCACAAGTGAATGGACTCTTTCAGCCAGCAAAGAAAGGCATAGTTACAGTCTGTGCCTGAAAGGCAGAGCCAGAAACTGAGAAATAAAAGACACATTTTGAACTGAGAGGATGATTAATTTTAGGACAAACTACCAGGGGAAGTGGTGAATTCTCAGATGATTCAGGTCAGCGCAAGGTGGGATCCATCAGTCAGTGACACATGAGGGATCTGATTAAATAATTTGCAAACCATTTCAGGCATTAAGGTCTCTGCATTGCTGAAGAAACCTTGCAATAAGCCACACCATCTGACCCAGTAACCCAGGGCAGGAAAATGTCTCGGTCATCTGCACATTGCAGCCTCACTCTTCCATGCTCCCACTCGCAGAATAGATTGCTCCCTCATAAAGTGCCCATCCTGGCAACACAGGAGCTTAAGAGATGAACAGAGCTTGCTTTGAATTGGAGGGAAACTCATATACATACATACCTTAACAGCAGGGAAACACATACTTTACAAGGTAAACCGCACCTAAGACATTTTTTTCCTTCCCTCTCTTTTCAAATCAATCAGGCCCTGTAAGTTTGACTCTATATGCACCTCTCTTGCATTCTGTCAAAGAAAAAAATTCAATTCTGGGTGAATATACAATCTCTTCCATTCAGGACTGGTGCTGGCAAGGCACAGGATGATGGGAGGGTGCTGCTGGCAATATGGAGATGGGCTGTGGCCACAGAAATTCAACAGGATTGCCATGTGCTGGCAGAGTTTAGATGCCATCAAGAGTTTGGGGATTTGGGTCACTCTGCTCCGAGAGGCAGAGTGCAGCAGTCGGGTTTGCTACAACTCACTCAGGAAGCAGCAGCCACCACAGGAACCATCTGTCTGCCCGGGACACTGGTCCCACCACCACTGCTGTCTTGTCTTTTCTGCTGGAGCTCAG
Source organism: Athene cunicularia (assembly GCF_003259725.1). Classification (NCBI taxonomy): domain Eukaryota; kingdom Metazoa; phylum Chordata; class Aves; order Strigiformes; family Strigidae; genus Athene; species Athene cunicularia. The sequence goes on from NW_020799109.1 coordinate 9,059,552, forward strand.
GTCCACACTCTGCCCTTGGCATCCTTTCATTATCTTGTCACAACCCACATTTTGGAAGAGCTTGATTACCCCACACACCCTGACAGAGGTAGGGTACCAGTGATGCACAGGTCTTAGATCACTTTTGAAAGAGTTCTCTGAGCACAACTCAAAAGCTGAAGAGAGATTTTAGACTTGCTCATAATTTGGGCTTTGCCAGGTCTGAGCATAGAGACCTTCAGTTTTCAAGTCTCTCAATCCAGTTTCCCATGCCAGCTTCATATTCCCAGGAGGAAATAAATGAGAAAGGAGGAGTGGGAGAGATGAACTTTGCAACAAGCCACATCAGTGTAGGGAAGCAGGGAAAGGTAAGTAGAGTTTATTTTATCAGCACTGCACAGGAAGTCTCAGTACCAAAAATTGCTCTCATCCCAGCCAGCGCTCCATGTTATTTCTGGCACCTTTGTAAATTGGTTTGCAAAAAACCCTAGGAGTCCCTCAGCAGAGCGTATCTCTCAGCTCCCTCCAGCTTGAGCAGTCTACTGAAAATGAGGGCTGTTCCTGCACTGTCAGGTTGAAGCATCTCTTGGGGTCTGGTGGTACTGCAGCCAGCTTATTGATTCCAGTTGCTAAATAAGAAAGGCTGGCCTTGAGCAGAGGCTGTTCAAAAGGTCGGCTTTGTCACCAGTACTACCCCAGCTGAGTAAATTAAGCCAGGTTAGGTACGCAGACATAGAGACTTTGCACTCTCACCTGCAGTACAGGTCTAGTTTAAGGGAAACGTCCTGCGCCAGACACTGCTGCCTTCGTTCCCTGGGAGTGACCTGTCACATTTCTTTCACGCCATATTAGACCCGATTCAATGTCAAGATTTATTTTTTTTTTTCAGTTCCTGTCTTCCAAAAAACTAATGCTCCTGCTTTCTGGGGCAGAAGACACATTTTTAAAGCTCCATTTCAGATTTTCTTCCAAAACCTACTTGCAAGTTATTCATCGATATTGTCTTGGTCAGGGGGGTAACTGCTCATTTCGCAATCTCCTAAATCTGGTTTTCAGGCTGAAATACGGGGGTCAGACTCAGGCCCACCGTTTTGTATGGACCCATAGAGGGCACCAGACACTCATTTTTCAGTGCACTGGCCAGGTGCTTAGTCTGTCCTCCCCAGTAACTGTGCAGAGGGCTGGCGACTCCTGGGATGAGAAGTGGGAGCTCCCTGGGTATATAAAATTTTAATTCTAATCTGAGCTGCTGGAATGATGGGTATTTCAATTTCCTGCCACTTCCAAATTAAATATTAAAACAAAATGTTGGCTTGATCTGAAATTTCTTTCTCAAGTATCCGACGAAATAGGGAAAAATCAGCTAAAATATTCTTTTCCATTTCAAGAATTCAAACAACAAACAAAAAATAATCCGTGGCATGAAAAGTCTCTTCACATCGGAAAATTCAAGCATTTAATCTGGAAACCATCAAAAAGAACTGTTCTGACTTCATTTTTTTTCCCCTTCTACAACAGAAAATGAAATTAATTTACAGTTTGGTGACACTGGATCTACATTTTTCACCAAAAAAGTTCAAGCGGGACATTTCCTTCCCTCTAGTCCCAATTGTCTCAAATCAGTGCTCTCCAGAGGAAGTGTTTTCAGTGGCCTTTGTAAAGATCACACTCTGAGAAACCCATTTCACTATTTACCCACCACCAGAGATAAATGAGAGGTAAATGAACAGGAAGAAAACAAACCCACTGTGTGACTCACTCTCATGTGAAAAGTGTGCTGTCTGCCATAACCACAAGTCCTGGTATATTATCACAATGGTTTATTTAATCTGTGAGTGAACTCTAGATATCATCTAACACATCTGCTCCCATCTTGCAGCCCATGGATCTCTGTCCTACAGGCAGAGCCTTTTTGGAGCTCATTTCCACATCTGACAGGGTAAACAGGAGCTCAGGCAGTCCCACATCAGCAAAAGCCTGCCGCACCCTATGATACAGGGCATCTGAAGTACCTACCAAGACTGAAATTTTAGACAGAGCTGCATAAGGATTTACCATTGCACAAACATGGATGTAGCTAGTTAAACAGATAGGATCTAGGAAGTAGCTCCCAGTAAACCTAAATAAATATGGGAAAGGGAGGGCAGGAACACCAGATTCGGAAGCAAGATTATGATCAAAATATTGTGGCAGTTCCTCTCTCTTGGTAACTGTCCAAACTAGTATCCTCAATTCCAAACCCTCCAAGTCTCCTCAGGTTTGAAAACTGCTTGCTTCTGTGAATTTCTCAGTTCAGGCTTCTCTCTTATTTTCAGCAAGCTCTACTCCCCCTTGTCTGCCGTCTTTCAAATGTCTCTTTACTTCTTGCAGCATGGAGGATGGAACCTTCACAAGGTTTTCGTCAACTTTAGTGGAGTTGGATTAAGCCCCAGATTCCTGCAGCAACTGGAATTTGGGTGTCTTTCTAGGACCAAATACTTCTTACTGCCTGGGACAGACTTTGCTCTGTACTCCTCCCCCATTTGTCTTCCTTAAATAAGAGATTAGATTATCCTTAAATAATATGTTTCCCAACTGTTTTGTGTGGCAAACCATCTCTGCTTCCTGCTTTATACACGGTTTGCATCCTGTGCACATGGCCTAAGAGATCAGTTGTTCAGCCTCAGGGGGCAATTAATCCCCAGCACTGTAATCTGCACAGAGGCATTTAATCTTTCAGGAAAGATGCACCTGAAAGGAACTTTCTGAGAAGCACATGGTTGATAGAAACCACTGAGTAAAGCCAACAGCTTAGCCAGAGGCTGGGAATCTCCTTTCTGCTCTGATCAAGTTTCCCCAGCAATTAAATGCAGAGCCTTCCAACAGAAGTATTTTTTCTAAGGCTGATGAGCAAAAGTCCCCGGGATTCAATTTCAAGATCTTCTCAGAGGTCCCTGTTGCATAACCTAGCTTCTCCCAGGAGAGTGTTTGATTCTGCTCCCGCTGGTGGTGGAGTCTTTCCTGGCACTGGGCTGATCTTTCCTCAGCCCTCATATAAATGTTCAGTCTCCAGATAGTGGATCTACAGGGCAGAGACTCTCCCTCTTGCACAAACTCTGAATATACAGAGGTCTTAATATCCCCTTGAGTCTAGAAGTGCAACTAAGGCCACAATCATTTGAAAGCACTTTAATGAGGTAATCACAGTCCTGCATCCTTCATTTTGCTACCTTGTTCTGCACTAAGATATTCTGGATGACTTTTTCAGACCGTTCAACTTCAGGATGTTCAGACCTTTCAAATAGAGCCAATACCAAACCTTCTGCCAGGGATTTCTCTGGAACTTGGCTGAATTTCCGAAGCGCTTTATTTCTCCTTTGGCTTCCTCTACTTCTTTTCCATTTAGGCTGTCCCTACCTGTCCCCTCCAATAGCTCAACCTTTTTTTGCTTAGAGGGTTGGCTGAGGACAATGGGAAACAGCATAGGAATCCTACTTTTAAAGCAGTAGTGAACTTGTACTATATCTTCTTCTTATGACCTATGCTTAGGTGATCAGATAGGAAGTGAGTACTAGTGTGGGTATCACCCCCTCCTGCAGCATGCTCTCTGCATACCCAGGGAGACTTTGCAGCCATCCAAAACTCAGATTTATGTCTTGGAGCACTTGTTCCAACTTAACTTGCTGCATGGACTCCACATTGGGAACCACGGCACTATGACATCCCTCAAAAGAAAGACTCATCCTTCTTCCACCACCTTCCCCTATTTCAAGTCTTTCTGTTTTGGCTTCAGTTAGGAGTGTTCACTTTTTTTCTCAGCTGCAGACCCTTAAGCATGGGTGGAAAGGGAAAGCAGGTACGCTTGCTTTTCTGATTTACCCACCCTCAGCACACCCTTTTCTTCCCACCCAGTCCACCACAGCCACTGCCTTCAATCCAGTGCCACTGAGCTGCATTCACCAGTGTCTCACACACATATCTCTTCTAGATTGGCTTAGCTGAGTGCAAGAAACAACACTATGTCCTTCTCCCATCTTTTCAGTAGAGCTGCAGGTCTCTTCAGCCAAGCATCTCCCTACTACTGCAAAGCTACAACACTGAACCAGTGCCTGGATAAAACAGCTGCATTTGCAAGGTCTAGTGCTTTCCCTTTGACTTGCCTCACCTATTGAACAGGTCTGCCAGGCGTGCAGGTGCAGACACCCCTTCATTTGCAAGAGGTGAGGCTCACAGGTCACCAGCACACATCAAAAGGACCACATAAAGACCTACATTCAGGGCTATGTTTTCAAACGCAGGAGACAGACGTTAAGCAGATAATAAGTTTTAGGCAAACATCTCTTGTGAAAATGGCTCCCTGGAAGCCTATAGGCCCTTCCTGCCATTAATGAAGTTCCTGCTCTAGGCTAAGAGATGTCTGTAGTGCATATCACATCTGAATGTGTTCAGGATAATGGGGCCTTAAATCAGCAAGTACTGCTGGACAAACATGGGATGAGGTCAGTCTTAACAAAACTAAAATTATACTACATTGGAACTGGTGTCGGATGAAAAGATGTTTTCCACAAAGCTGGTCTTCTAGGAAAAGCAGAAGGGAAAAACAAAACAAAACAAAAAACAAAACAAAAAACCTATGAGTCATCAGGTTGAAATAAGTTATTCAATCACAATGTCCTCCAGCCACATTTCCCCTCCAGTAAAATGGGTTTGAAGTTTGAAGTCTCATGAAATATTCAGGAAGATGAGCTCAGCTGGATGGACATGAGAAGATCTGCCTTGTCAGACCAGTGTTTTCTGCCAAGTCCCACCCGTCTCCGACCCTAGTTTGCTGCTGTGGCTCCTTGGACAACTTCAGGGAGTGGCTGGTGCTGCATAAGGAGTGTCCCCTTCAGTGTCCCTCTGTGCATCTCTGTTCTTAGCTTTTTTTAAAAAAAAAAAAAATTTGCCCCATTCTTTAATTTATTATCTCTAGAATTGTTTGGTTTCTCCTCAGTTCCTTATTTAAACCCCCTTTGTAAAGTATTGCTCTTAGTTGTTTTTAGGGTTGGGCTGGTGACACTTCTAAGCAGAAGGCAAATGGGAACAATGGATGTCTTGGGAAAAGAATAAGAATAGAGAAAATATACAGCAACACTTCTGAAAACCCCCAGCCTCCAAGGGCTTCCTGAGCCCAGTCCTTAATAGATTTTTTTTCCCCATAGACTTGTCCAGTCATCCTTTGGACCCTTGTAGATGTTTAGCAAGCATAACTTCTCCCAGCCAGGTGGTCCAGATCTTCACTATAAACTGGCTACTGTCAAAATTATCATCTAATGCCATATTACACTTTTTAAATGTTTAGCATTATTATAGTAGCTGAATTTCTGGTAGACTTCCTGATAGATCTAACATGCATGCTGTCAGCAGATACCTGTAACCTGAACTCTGGCTGCAAGATTTTTCAGGTTAAAGATGACCTAAATGTAGTTACTGAAATCAGTATTAGTATGATTTTTTTGTTTGTTGTTTTAGAGCATCTGAAGGGAAATTAACCGTATTTGTAAGAAGAAATATAAGTGAATATCCACTAAGAACTGGTGGATGTTTAAAGTTTGTAGCGGTGAGTGTACATCAACAGCTATACATGTATTAGCTGCTCTGAGCAAACTTTAGAGGTCCACTCTGAGAAAAAAAGAGGAGAAATCCAGTTCCAGACAGCTCCTGTCCCAAGTTAGGAAAAAAAAGAAAGCAAAAAGAAAATAAAAGGGAATAGAAAGGGCTCAAGTGTATATTTAACTGACCGACCCCTGTCTCCTTATCCCCCCAGCATCCTGAACAACAAGAACCCAAAAGGAAGTGTTTAATCGACTCCAAAATAAAGGAGGGGGGGTGAGGAGATGGGGGGATGCAAGCTTGAATTTTGAGTTTTAGGCAGAAAGCTTCCATGGCTCTTTTATTTAAGCTGCTTTACTCACTAGTAAAAGATACAAAGATACCTTCAGGAGCTCCTCCCCAAAACACTATCCTTAGGGATCCCAGGGAAGAACAATGCAGTGATTTTATCAGCCCTCCCTCGGCGGCATTGCAACTGTAGTGAAGGGTAGGCTTTCCTGGCAAACAACGGGGAGTGTCCTGCACCTCAGCCCTGAATCCAGCCACTGAGTGAGTCAGTGCAAAGGGAGACTGTAAATAACTGCAGCCTGTGTTGCACAACTGGCTGGTGGGGAGGTAAGAATACAGCCCCCGGGGAAAAGGAGTAGCCAAACAGACTGAAAAGTAAAAGTCACCTGCAGGGACTACAATCCAGAAACCTTAAACTGAACTCCATGAGATTTTCATCAGCATTTCCAAAGGAGAGGTTAGCAAACTGTGGATTGAAATGTGAAATCATTGGGCAAACAGACTGAACCACAAAATGAGTAACTTCCTCCGTGAGCTCCCCTAGAGGGATTGGTATTGCTTTAAGGTGCACGGCCTCTGTTATGTAAATTGTCTTGAACCCTAAAAGGTTTTGCAGATTTACATGATAAGTAATTGTCTTCTCCCCCAGCTATTAAGCACCGTGTGGGGGAGAGATGTCTGAGAAGGAAAGCAGAAAGCTGGAAGGAGGCTGTAGGGAAGGAGGTTCATGTATGGACAGGTAAAGAAGACTGAAAGTCAGTGGGGTAAAGAGAGTGACGGGTGGATTTGGGCAGGGTTGTGCAAAGGAAACTCCAGGTTGATATAATAACATCTGGGGCCAGTCAGGCCTAATGCCAATCTATCAGCGTCTGCTTTCTCCCAGGGTACCCAGGTGCAGAGAGCTACAAGGTAGTGTAGGACCAAAGCAAACATTTCTCCAAATTTCAGAAATCATAAATTCAGGCAATTTATCAGCCAGTGATAGTGTCTTTGGATTTAAAAGTACTTGATGAGATTCTTCTTCCATGAATTTGCCTTTGACTCCCATATAAACTTTTTGCTTCTGTGGCTTCACAGGGCAAGGAGCACCATTATTTAGTTAAACATGTACCATGTCACCCATTCAGAGAGGGACTGCTCCCAGGAATGGTGCTTGATCAGACCCTGCAATGCAGGAAGAGTTGTGGGGGTTGCTTGGCTTGAGAGTACGAATCATGCATTGAACCTTTGAGTCTGGATAACAAATAAAAAAGGGTGACAGAAACTTCACATATTGGAAAGCTCAGGAAAGAACAGCAGTTCTTTGTGATGACAGGGACAAGAGCAGTCTAGGGAGCAGAGTATACAAGCAACGCTTTAGGAGTTTAAGGCCATTTCCAGGCACATCTTATATAGAAGGAAACAGAGGAATTGCCTTGAGACCACATCTCTAAACGCAGCAGTGATATGAGCTGAGACTGGAGAAGAATCTGTGCCTGAAGCTCTCCTCCCATGGAGGAGCAACAAGTCAAGCTTGGAGTATGGAGTGGCTGAGAGGCTACGATGAAGATGAGAGATAAATGGATGTGGGGAACTAATACCATTCAATGAGGAGAACGGGAGTGGAAGGTTGACATGGAAGCAATTTCTCTGTGTCTAAAGGAGATTTTCAATTCTTTCAGGGAACATTTTTCATCTCCCATTCCCCCCGGTCTTGTCACAACAGAAAGCTTCATTCTCTTCATGTTCTCAGTGTGCAACTCCCTTCACACCAGAAAACTTACATTACTGGAAGAGAGCAGAATGAATCCCAGTACTGGAAGAACAAAACTCCTTCATCATGAGACCCCTGGCACAGCATGTAAGAAGATTCTTTCCTTTTAGCCTTGGAGAGGATATCGAGCTGAAAAATCTTTTTGTTGGGAATGATATTATCCCTCTAAAGTCTTATCTTAAGGAAAACATATGCGATCTTGCAGGGAAGCCTCTCTCAGTTGCATTTTAACTTAACAGGAGGTTCCTTTCCTGACATATCTGTTAGCACAGGAATATATGCATACACACATACCCACACCACTTTAGCAACCAAAGAATGTGGAACCCTCCTTGGATGGGCTGGGGGAGGGAGGCAGCTGGGGGAAGAAGGCTTCTCATGCCATTCTGGCTCAGAGATATCCCTGGAACGAAAGGGTAATTACACAAAATGCAATGATGTTGGTTCTGAACGGCTGCCAGCCGGCAGCCTCTGTGTCAGCAGGGCCCAGCCTCACCATCCTCCAGCCGCCACCCTGGACTCTCCCGTGGCCCGATGCTGTCAAAGGGGTGAGACATCTCCCAGCCTGTGCCGAGAATCCTAAACCTCACTCTGCAAAAGCACTTACTGGGGCTGTTACAGTGCACACTGACCGTAGTGCTGTGGGTCATGGCCATGTGAACAGGAGAAAGTAGCTCATATGCTGCTGACACTGCCAGAGAGGGAATGAGTGGATTCAGTGGTCTGAGATAGGGCAGAAGAGGTTCAAATTACTGACAGATTTTGGAAAGCTTTTTAAGTGGTATCTTCAAAGGGTATGTTACTTCTCCTAACTCTGATGGTGTCAAAGAATGTTTCAAAGGGGGCATTGTTTGAGCACTTTCAGATGTCTCACCTTTAATGTCTCTGAGCTTCTGCTCCTCCTGTATAAATGTAATTGCCTACCTTGTCTGTCATGTACTCTATAGGGAAAACTTCTACCCTCTGGAAGGCTCCCATAGTCCCCAGGATTGTAAGGAGTAGGACGAATAATCACACCAAGAGTCTCTTGCAGTCTAAATGTTGTGATTGTTAGAAACATAATTTACATTGTTAGCACAGTTCTATAATAAACTACTGAATTAATTTATGCCAATATTCTCTCCTTACCTTGCAACTGTTAAGATTTTCCGGAACACCCTTTCAAATCACATTTTTCTTTAAAAGTCTTAGCTGTTTTTACCCATTGCTATCTTATTTCATTCTAATGAAAACTAAGATTTGAGTATAAATATGATCATGGCTGGCAGGAAAATCTCTGAAGTCAAAATACAATGAACTAATAAAAGGTAGGTGTTGCGATAATTTTTCCAGATCATTTGAGCACAGTTATCTCTTATTGGGATGGCTTTATACAGCACCTTGCACAGTACTAGAGCTTGTCTAAGGTTTGTGGGCTTCACTTGCAAAGAAACAGCCATAGTAATACAAAATCCAGCAGCATGAGTTGAGCCCTGCTTGCAAGGAAAAAGCTTAATAGCACCAGCTACTCCTCATCCCTTCCAAACCCTGAGGAAATCCATCGATTACACACCATATCTTGCAGGTCAGCAGTTTTGGGTTGTTTTGAACTGGGGCCCTCTTCTAAAACAAACTTAGATCAGCACATATATATACACCCTCCCGCACACACAAACCACATACATCATTTGTAAGATACAATCCTATCAAAATAAGCAGTTCCGTGCTTTTAGATAATTTACCCCCATAACATGATGAAGAGAACAGCAGTGTCATAGACACATGTCACCTCTACCAGAAGTCTAAAATTTTGTGGTGATAAGGGTGGCACGAAACATGGCTATAAAGGAACAAGAAGCATTTGGAAGCATGGGTGTTTTCATGGGGATTGAGGCTATGGAGTGAACAGGCAATGTTAAATGGCAACAGGGGAAAATACATAAGGAAAATTCTGGCTTTTATAGGATCTGAAAGGGCCTGTAGCATCTTAAGACAAACACTTCTGTCTTCTCTGCCTCCTCCCTGAATACCCTGCTGGAAAACAGGAGGCGGGGTTTCAGGCAGAGGGGAATGTGTCATTTACTGGCACTGCTTAAATCTCCCTTCCCCTGGCACTCCTGCAACTGCTGTGGTTTTGCTCACAGGCTCACTGCAGGTAGGAGGAATCCTGTACCCAGTCTGGAAACACCAATAATGAATGAAGCAAACTCCAAAGAAACCCTGCCCGTGAACTCAGCCAGTGAGCTAGGACTGCAAACAGAGTGGCTATGGCCACTGCACTAAAGCACAGATCATTTTTGTTTCTGCCCAGCAGCATCTTACCTCGTTCATCAGCCCAGGCTACTCCCCTTGCTTTGACTGCAACGTGAATGGAAACTTCCAGCCAGAGTATTTTTACTTTGTGGGTCAGGTTTCTTTTTGAGGTAGCTGGCTGTTACCTCAAAAGAGAAAAAAATAAATTTAAAAAAAAAGAAAGAAAGAAGAAAGAAAATAAAAAAGGCATTTGTTGCATTTTGCATCCCATAGTGGCCTGAATCAGAACAGCATCCTCGAGCATCCCAGCCCTTCTCTCAGTGCCATTACTGTGGCACTGTTATTAGGACAAGACAGCAGTTTGTGACCTGCTCCTCTGTCCTGATGGATAAGAAAGATCTGATTTTTTTTTGCACTGTGACAGAACATTTTGCCTTGGGCTTTCCAGATCTTTGGTGCAATCCTAAGGCTAAGCACTACTTTAAAAATAAAAAAAGTATTTTTCTGGCGTTCATTTCTAGAAGAACTGAGAAGACCCCAATTTAACATGCAAGACTTCAAGAGGTCAAGTAAAATCTATTCCTTGTATACAATCTAATGCTCTTGCTGTAAATTCAGATTTGTTCATGACCACAACAAAGCCCTTCCATGGTTGAGGAAGATCATTACAGGATTTTCCTTGTTATTACAGCCCAGCAGAGAAAGCAGTTTCTGCACAGCTGACAGAAGTTTCCATCTAACAAACTCTGCAGATGGGCCACAGGCTTCCAAAAACTGTATCACTCAGAGATGAATTGGATTAAAGATAATCTGCAATGTGAAATCCTGTTAGAAAAGCCTATGGGTCTCCTCCACTGCTTCCAGAGCCGAAACTCTCCTGGATTGAAAAAAGGCAGCTGATGTTTGTTTTGACAGCTGCATAGAGTGAGAGGTGTGTGTGTGCGTGCTGGGGAACAACACATATGGTGACCATGTGACACGACCCACAACCAGATGAAAGAAAATTGTCTAATATCTCCAGCAGAGTGGTTCAAATTCCACTTCAACCAAATTGGCGGGCGTGACAAATGCTAGCTAGTCCCTCTTCCCGATGCTGATTTAGGAGGCAAAGTACTCCGTTAGATCACCTGCATGCTGTGGTTTTCATCTACTCCTACAATTTTGGGACACCAAATAGGAAAAAGCTGCTGGTTGTTAAATCATCTCATTGCTCCTTCAGTTCTTACTCTTCCTTGTCCCTTTTTAAAAACATTTTTTTTTCCTTGGAGGCTAATGCTACTGCGGCAGCTCCGGGAAATGAAAGTTTGTGTCCCTGCAGAAGAGCGGAGTGATCAGAATATTCATCATCAGTGGACAGGACAGAAGCCCAGACTGGAGCAGAAGGGATCTGACCTGAACACAGACAGGTTCAGGAAATGACTGGACAAATTCATGGAAGAAGAATCCATCCGCAGCTATTAACCAAAAAGTGACCTCTGTTCTCAGACCTCTGCTGAAAGGGTCTGCAAGGGACAGAATTGCTCAGCCCATGGTAAGGGTTAGCTGTCTGCATTACCATTAATTCTGAGTGACAGAGAGCTGAACAGGCTTAGGGCTTTTCTCCCTTCACCATGGCCATTGGAGATGGGGCTTCATTAACATTTGCTATAGAACATACTTCTTGAGCCCATACAAATAATGACTATTATGGTCTTCTTTTACTTTTGACAATAGCACTGACTGCTTCATGCCCATACAGGACTCCCAAATATTACTGTGTCCAAAGGAAAAAAGGTTCCTCCTGCCAACCAATCCATGGATGACACCAGTGCTGAAGCATATCAATATAAATAATGCACACCCTTTTAACATATTTTTATCCTAGGTCAATTTTAATACAGAGGAATCTTGGTGTGTTTATTCCTTATCCCTGTCTGCCTGCAACAGGTCACAAAAGGTGTATACTATTTCATGCTGGCTGGGAATGAGGGGCTCAACTCTAGGGACTATGTCACTGAAGTGGGAATTTGGTGACTTACAGTTCTAACCTTACTTCTGTTACCAGCCTCCTCTGTGGCTTTGGACAGATCTTGTCTGTCTGGTTTACTCAGGCATGTTCCCCATTATCAAGATACTTGAAAAGTGGCTGAGCAGGGTCTGTGTTCAGTGGCTGTACATAATGCATAGTACAATAAAGACTTGCTACTGGACAGTCCTCCTGGTCCTGTAGTAACAGAGTTGGTTATCAGTGGCTATTCTTCACCCCACTAAGTTATAAACCTGGTAAGATTCAACCTGTAGCTTCACCTGCATTTCCAAAACTCAGCTAGGAAACTTCTTCAAGTACACTATCTTCCCATAAAGTTCCAGCTGGACTTCCAGTGGCACCAGGGAAGGTGTGATGACTGTTTTGTTTCCCAGTCTACTCGTAAAATATTGAAATACAACTATGTCAGCAAGGGAAGGATCCAGCTTCTCTAAAGATGCTTGCTAAAGAACATGTGATATAGTCCAAGCTGAGGAGAGACTACCTCTCAGTTTGACTATCAAAACTTTCCATGGACAAACACTACAGGAAAAATCCTGACTGAGAAGGTGGAGCAGCTTGTTGAGTTACTGCAGAGTGACTTTCGCAGGAGCTGCTCTGGTTGCATCTGTCCCAAAACATTCTGGGCAGAAATCTTAACAGAAGGGGCAGTGTATTTAAATGAGACAAATATTTTACACTGATGATGCTAGGAAGTGTCTTGCCTTTTCCAAAACTCTTCTTTATCTGGACATGAAAAGCAAAGTGGTTTTATGGTTTATCTAGCAGCTAATACTCTCTCCCTGACTTGAATGGAACCTGTCTACAGAGAAATCACTTGAGTTTCATTTAAGCTGATTTACTAAATGAGCAGAAAACCACATATAATGAGTACTTAGTTAAATTTAAAATTACTTTTGTTGATCTTAAATGTTTTCCTAACCATTAAAAATTGGTATTACCAGAAATTTATTTATGTAAGACTGTCCACACAAGCTTTACATTAAGTCCATTAGGAGAATAATCATACCTTTAATTCAATCAGCTCGATGTTGATTGCAGACCAACGACCATCAAGTGGCTGCAAATAGCCTATAGTTTTGTCAAAAATATCTTGTCCAGTTCTGTAGTGAGCTTTGCTAGAAAACAAGAATAGCTTGGAAGCTTGATCAGTGGTAACCCAGGGAAAGATGCCACAATGCTCCCTGCTTTTCCGGTCAAACTAAAAGTCCCTTCTGCAACTGGTTGCTGAACATCACATTAACAAGATAATGCTAAAGAAATAAAGACTGTTCCTGACAGTAAGGCGGG
>NW_020799109.1:9072740-9075995 GCF_003259725.1 Athene cunicularia
GGGGGGGGGAAATTACACATGACTCAACTATTTCCTTGCTACAATTTATTAGATTTTAAATATGTTCATGTTGTACCCATCAGCCTCTCTGCTTCTATAGAGACTGTGCCAGAATTATGACAAATGAGATTTTTCTCCTCACTACAAGTTTTATCTGAATTATCTACCATGTTAGAGGTCATGGGTATAACACTTCATTTTTCTCTGTACCATAGATATACTGAAAGTGGATGCCAGATCATGAACTATTTCACAGGCCTGCTGTCATGAACTCATGTGAAAAAAAACCCGTAATGCACAATTAGCCTTATCTTCAAGAGTTCCCAAGGATGAAGTCCAGTCTACACTGATTTATCTGATCTTTCTTGTAAACTAGGATGAGGATAGTGTGAGGGCATGGTATTCACCCTGCGTGATTGTGGTAGAATGAAAACAGGACAACAGGAACAGTGAATGGTACCTGCAGAGCTCTTACATGTCTTAAATGAACTGGCCTTTGAAACAAATTGTCTTCTTCTAAACAATGACAGTAAATACATACCACAGGCTGAGAGAGCCAGGGGACCCTCACAGCAGAGGAATCTCTGCTACCCATGTAGAGAGAGAGAGCTCTGGGGAGAGATTTCTTTCTGCAGCTGCTCTTGACCCTTAGATAACGCTGGAATGACCAAGCTGGGATAATGCCCAGTTAATGTCTTTCTCCCAAAGATGGTGATGGTGCAACTTTGTCAAAGTTTGGGGTTACAAAGAACTCGAAAACACTGAGAAAAAAAAAGCAAGAACATGTGAAATGTGGGATTATGCCAGATGGTGCACTTTAACTTCAGTTGGCAAAACCACGACCCAAGTCACCTAGTAAGATGGATTGCAGTGCAACTGGATGTATATTATCCATATTATTGGCCTAATATTTCAAGCTGATCTTCTGCTTACAGTTCACGTCAGCACATAGACTGGCTTATTCAACCTCTTGAAAACATCTTGCAGAGATAAAACACATGTGTATATGTTATAATCCTTGGTAAATCAGCGTCTTCTTTTGTGAAACAGTGATGTTTCGAGGGGGGACACTGATCATTTTAAATGGTTTGTTTAATTCGGCTAAGCAGTTAGACAGATACTAACAAGACAAGAGCAGCCCTAAATGTTTTAGTCAGAATCTCTTCATCGCCCTGGACCAATCACTAATCTGCAGTCTGGCGAACTACATTTACACTTTGAGTTCCATCATCATAAATTGGAACTTGGATGTGCCACCAGTTTTAAAACCTTCTGCAACCCTGTCCCTTTGAGAAGCTCGTGGGACTTGTGATTAAGTGGGACATCACTTCTTTAAGATAAACTTTATTCTTACACACACATGCTGGTTTTTTTAACAGATGAGAACCTAAAGTTCCAGGGGCAATGGAAGATGCAAAGCTGAGCAATGAATTAGAGCAGAAAGAAACACTGGAGACAGTCATTTGAACATACACTGGTTACATGCACAGCCTAGCAAATAAAAGCTTCCAGCCTACTGTAATACAACACCTGAAAAACCACTTGATATCCCAGAAGCTGGCCCCACTATGTAACAGGAGATTGCTTGTAAATTTAGAAAAGAAATAGCCAAGCTACTGAACTACCGTGGGAAACCTGCCAGGGTATCACCTTAAGAAAGGCAGCCCTGGCTACTGGGACTGTGGTTGCCTCTCATTAAATGCACTAACAGCTTCTGGAATAAGACATTTCTCTGTAGTATTACTCCGGCAGACTGGAATTAAGGAGTCAGAGAGGACAAACCCTGCTCTCAGCTCGCAGGAACCTGACAGCCATTTTCTGGCCCTGCTTTCCCAGCTGCTATTTGGAAAGTATCACCCATGCTTTCCCTTATGGGGCATGACTTAAAAAAGCAGGTCTTTTGTCCATAGCTCTTCCTTGTGCAGTTTAGGCATGACTGCAAATCAACCACAAAGAATACATTAGTAGATAAATTATAAGAGAAAGTAAGAATATTTTGTTTATCAGCTGTTTGGGTAAGAATGCTAGCTCTTTTAAATGGCATGGGTGTGTTGATTTGATCCAAAAGGTTGCTACACATGAGAAAGCTCAGGTGACACCCAGACACCTCAGTTCAGTTCATGACCATCTGGACTTCCACAGGGAGTAGAAGAACAAGGACTGAAGGCTTGCACTGCTGCAGAAACCACCGAGATCAACCACTCTTCCCAGTTACCCCTAATTACAGTGGAGCAATCTCTGATTTCAAGGCCAGGAAGCTACATCTACTGCAGAATCAGGATGTGGCTGGCTGAGATTAGGGTGTGCAAATCTTTACATATAAACTTTGTTTCTTTGTGATGAATGTATTTGATGAATGTCTTATTTTTTTTCTAAAGACTGAAATAAAGATTGTGTTTGCTCAGCAGTCAGGTCAAAACATCCCTTTTGCTCTCTTTACCTACACCTAAAAAGTTGAATCAGACTTGTAGTGGTATTTAAATACTTAATGATGATGAAGAACACCAAGAGTCAGATCTGCCTTTGCCAGCTGCAGAGTGCTACAGAATGAAATACCAAAAATGAAAGTACTTAACTGCACTTTTCCACACGGTGAAATGTACACTTATAGCTCTGACTTCCCTGAGCTATACTGGATGTCTTTCTAAGGATGGGATAAACTGCATTCTGAAAAGGCCCATTTCTTTCTGAGTTTAGTGATGCTTTTCAGAAGTACTGAGATATTTATCTGCTATTGAAGTTGAATTTTGAAACCATATGAGGACTGCCATTGTGTCATGCTTTATCTTTGCTCTTCACATGAGGACAAAGTTTGCCTCTCAGGGAAGAACTATTTCTTTATGGTGTTTCAAAGCTTGGTTAATATTTGATACAGATCAGTGTGCTCAAGTTTGGAAGGATCTATAACACAGATTCCTTGGAAGTCCCGACTATTTTCAAAGCACACATGAATTTTTATGCCTTATGACCTTTACAGATATTGATGGAAATAATACATTTTCTTCTGTTAGCTGTCAATGACTTATCCTAGCTTCCTCCTCATAATCTAAAACTGTGCAGGAATAGTAAAAAAAGAGAAAGAATTAATTGAACATACTTAATTGTAAAGACAAAGTGAGATAAAGAGCTGGAAATTTGACAACTGGATGGAAGAGGTAGTTCCCAACAGCTTTTCAACACTTTCATCCCTCTTCTTATGGCTACTTCTTCCCACACAACTTTTTTTTTTTTTTTTTTTTTTTTTTTTTTTTTTTT
>NW_020799109.1:9076045-9078897 GCF_003259725.1 Athene cunicularia
CAACTTTTTTTTTTTTTTTTTCCTGTACAACCTTTGATCTAAAGCCCTGTGCAGAGTTACAGAAGAAGAAAGGATATTTGATGACTGTCCTACTGTCCCCTTGTAGAGAGAAGAGAGTCTCTGTGAAATGCTGCAATTATTCCAACAGAGTCAGAAGTGCACCGTGCTCATTCTTCAAGTCTAGACACTGCTCTTGACTATCTGGAGAGACATTCATCAATGCAGCGGAAAACATTTGCATCTGCATAGTACAGCAGAGCCTGAATTTTATCAGACATTATAGGATGTCTACTTAGGCTTATATAAGTGTGGGATGGAAAGATAATTTCATTAATTTAAAAAAAATATTTTATATATAAGAGGCAAATGCGGCAGACCAGCTAACAGTTTTGAGGCTTATGCAAAATGCAGGGAGAAGCTTTCAAGACCATCTGCTCCAGAAGGTTTTTTGCATCTCCAGCAATGTGTTTGTGACATACTAGCCATTTTCTTTGTCTCTTGCTCTCTTCTTTATCACACTGCCACTCTGGGAAAGATAAACAACAAAAAAATTAAACCCCAAAAACCCCAACCAAAACCCAAAAGGCTATCGTACAACTGGAAGTCTCTGCCAAGAGTGATAAAATGTTGCTTTTCCCTTTATTTCAGGATTTCTTTCTCGGAGGTTCTTTCCAATCTTGGGTGAGCCTGAAAATGTTATGACGTGTTCATAGTTTTTCACATTTATTTTGAGACCCAGAAAGGGATCTGGAGTCAGATTGCCATGGCAACCTGAATGAAGTTTTACTAAATGGAATATGGGTTGTGGATGTTGGAGGGAAGACACTTGGGTGAAGAGTGCAACTTTATATGTATAGTTTTGTGGTATAAAAAGACAGAAGGAAAAATATGGCTTGAAACTGAACCTCCAAACTTGCCCTAGAGTGAAAGAGAACTACCAGCCCTATGGGTAGCAGTCTCACAGACTGCTTAACCATTTTCTTAGCACATACTTTTTAAACATGTAGGCCTTCTCTTTGTGTTCCTTTAGTCCTCTTTGTGTTCCTTTGTCTTGCTACTTTAAAGATAGCTTTCTGACTTTTAACATCCCACCTGCACCAGTTCTCCATATTCAGTGTCACATGTGTTTGCCTTTATAACCTATGAACTATGTTTTTGTCTTTTCAGTGTGTTGCGATCATGCTAGGGAGGGCATTCCCAGGAAGCCTTAGAGGCAACTTGTTGCTTTCCTTCAAAGCTGCAATGCATGTAAAAGCTTTGATAATAGACTGACTGAGGCTGGTGGCTCTTATGATGAGGAAACAGTGAAAGATTATTTCATCAGCTGTATCTGCTGTTGTGTCTCATCTCACTCTTGAGCAGGGATTGCCTTTATGCACAGTACCTTCATCACATAGCACCAGCAAAGTCAGCTTTTCTCTGGGGCAAGGGCTTCTGAGAGCTCTAGTAATGCTAACAAAACTTACATGTGACCTCTCCCTCCCAGCACCTCTGGCTTCTTCACTACATCCTGCACCCACCATCAGACGCAAGCCCTCAGAAGTCCTGAAAGCAGACAAAATGTTATGAGCTATGTGGTAGCTGCTGGCTAGCACCAGTGCTTCAACAGCAGGCAAAGTCACAGCTTTCATCTCTGTTATTCACTTAGCCTACCCTGGAAAACATTTCTGATGTAGTCACAAGTATTACCATGATGGCAAACTATCTTCTGCATCAGCATCAGCATGCCATATAACTTCTGCACTGAATGAAGTACTCCCAGCCCAAAACAGGTAAAAACTTTCTGCTAGTGCTGTCTCAGGACAAGGATGGTATCCTGTGACTCAAGATGCTTCTAGGATGTGAGCAGTCCAAGTGCGGCTTTCCATGTGAGAGCTGCTGGGTAATCCAAATTCCTAGCTGTGGCAGGAAATGAGCCAGCGGGGACAGCTGAGTCTGAAAAAGATGGGTTACTTCAAGACACTTCCCAGTGGGACTCTGAAGGGAGCCACTGTCTCTTGCTGAGAAGCAATCCTGTTTTCTGAGAGATCTACTTTGAGTCTTGCGGCTCTTGGCTACATGAAGATTTTGCTGTGAGGCAGAGAGGGTTGGGAAAGTAGGCCACTCCCTCAAAGAAGTCTTTTGCTAGAAGTATCATTAAAAGTGAAATCACATTCTTAACTTATGCTGGCAAGTGATTAGGGTAGACCCAGCATGAGGCTGCCAATAGCAATATGTCACAGTAAGTATGAATAACTTGGGTAGGTTTCATTTCTTTAACAACGCACTGCAACCCATGGGTCATGTGTCTGCCAGATTCCAGCATTTGAATCTGCATCACTGACATCTGAGCAGCCACTGGCTGACATTTGATACTGCTCCACCAAGCTTACTAACTCTCTCTGCTTGTCCTGCTGAACTTTTTGTGGCCACTCCATCCATTACAGCTACCCAAAGGGACGGGAAATCAATGCTGGTATCAAGTAAATGCAAATTCTGAGTCAGCCACATGGAGCAAAGGAATCACAGCTTCCAAATATGGCATCAGACACAACGTGGAAGCGGAGAATTGTGGTTAACACAGCTCTGAATGTTTCTGGGCATTTTACCCAACACAGCAGGAGCGTCTTCAGATGAATGAACTGGGCTCCTGACACTGTGTGTATAAATTTTCAAGTGGGTTTTACTGTCTCCTTTCTCCAGAGGAAACAAGGGCCATGATAGACACACACACACATATACACACACACAAAAAAAATCAGTAACAGAAATACACAGAGACAGAAGTCCCCAAGATCAGCTTGTTGATGTAAACCATAATAGAAAACACACTTCGGTTTGTGGAAGATTCTCTGGAGACTTGCAAGAAAAAA
>NW_020799109.1:9078947-9152609 GCF_003259725.1 Athene cunicularia
GGGGGGGGTGGGAAGCACACACACTTTCTCTCTACTATTTTTTCTCTCTACTATTTCTCTCTACTATTTTTAAGCCTCCGTTACAAATGGATACTCAAGGTCACCTAAACTGAGCTTTGACAGATGCAATGTTTAACTGATTCTGAAGAAAATGGCAGGGCGGGATGTGGCAGCAATAAAATAGCAGCATTCCATTGTCACGCCTTCTGAATTGCTCAGTGTCTGTGGTGGGACACTGCGCTTTGTGGACCAGCCATCTGGTGGGAGAGTCCTTAGATTCTGGAGGATCTGTCAGATTTTTGGTTTCTCCATGTGTCCTCCTGGGATGAGGAAAGGAGATGTTAATGACCCATAGATGCTTTGTGCAAAAACGTAGCATTCCATTAGTAATGGGCATGGAAAAGTCTAGTCGCGGAGGGCAGAGATAAGATTTGAAAATCATACTTAGCAGCTCTGTTATACTGCCAGCCCCTTCCCCTTCTCCCTCGGGGTCCATATTTTCTTATTGTTGGGATTACCAACAAAGGGTTATTGTCAAGATAAAAGATATACAGTCCAAGAATCCAGTGAGTGACAGTCCCCATAATTACCAATATAGGTATTCCAGGCTGCTCACCTTTCTTGTCTGGTTCAAAACAAATCTAAAAGGTTGAAAACCTGTTCTTGGAGTTATAAAATCCCAATTTGGGGGACAGCACTAGCAAATTTATTTTCAGACTATTTTGTTAGTGAACTGGATAATCTCTGCCATTCTGCACCTTTAGTTCAAATGCCTGTGGAAAATTTGGGAGAAAAAGATATTTCTGCTAAAGGTATCACTGCTCTCACAAAATGCCACAAGGGAAAAATCAGTGGTCAATTATGGACTCAAAACGAAATCTTCCAAACTCCAGGCTAGGATACTATCAAAAAAAAAAAAAAAAAAAAAAAAAAGCCAGGAAAATTCTAACCTTCTTTAAAACTACAAAAAGGCAAATTTTTTGGTTTTCTGACCTATATCACAAAGATTGCTTTCTGATGTAAACATACTGCATTTTTTCAGCCAGCAGTGAAAGCATCAAAATAAAAATAGTTCTGTCCTGAATGTTTGTGAATTTACCATCTGCAAAGAGGAAAAGGCTCGGTTCCTTGCACAGTTCACATACCAATGGCCTGGTTCTGCCTTGAGCTAAATTCCACTGGATTTCCACCACTGTCCAGTGAGGCCAATACAGTTCCCTAAATATCTATCCAACATGGAGAAAAGTGAGTCAAAAATTTACTCAGTACAATGTTGAACATTTAACTATTGCCATGTACTGAAGACTTGCTAAATCCAGAAACTGTGGCCTGTGTATACTTTCCCTTCACTATAAGAAGCCATCTTTTTCCCCCTTTGAGTTTCATAACATATGTAGAAGACCATCAGTCTGTAATCTGAAAATCATAACCATTAATATTTTTAATCTTCTTCCAGCAGGTGGAGGTAGATGTGTGCTAGATTTCCTCTGGGAAAAGAAGCAAGATCTATAGCTCAGAAAGCAATTCTACATGCATCTACACGACTATTTGCAATATTTGCTATATGATTCCCTTTATTTCTGACTCACTTTTGTTTCCATCTTAACACAGTTGAGGCAATGAAGAGGAAATAGGTTTCTGCATTTGGAATGGGAAAATACCTTGTGTCCCTTGAATCCTTGGGAAATCCTGTGTGGATACAATTAAAGACTCATCACAAAGTTGAAGAAGTTCCTCTTACTCTTTATTTGTTGTCTCTAATTTTCAGCTTTTTCTAGAGTCTCAGTTTGGAGATGGAAACTCAGCACTGTGCTGAAGAATGTTTTTTGGTGTTTTTTTGGTGTTTTTGTTGTTGTTTTTTTGGTTTTGTTTTTTTCTTTTTTTTTCCCCAGAAGTCTTCTGTCTTAAAAACAAGGGCCGAATGTTTGAGGTAATAGGACTTTGATCACATCTGGAAAGCCCATGTGAAGCTTTCTTTACAGGCTTCTTCCCTTCGCCTCACCCTTTGCTTTAAACACTCATGACAAGGAAGAGTTTCAGGAGATATTCTCAGTGTGGGTTCCCTCAGACAGCCCTTTCTTAAGCCATCTCCATGAAATTACTGGTGTCCAGGTACATACAAGAGAGGGGTCATAAACTGTGTAGGAAGCTCTCAAGGGGAGTGTTCTTTGAACAGACTTCACTGGGTATGGAAGGGCCTCTCCACTAATGACTCAGATGCTCAACTCCAAACATTCCTATCCCACATTGATCAGATAATGATCTTTAAAAAATTATAACTGCCATCGCAATGGAGAGCAGAGGAAACTGAAGACTCAAATTCCTGGAGGATTTGTGTTCTAACTTGAAGGAATCCTTGGCTTGTCAAAGGGATTAGGGTGAGCCTAACAAGACTCATCCGCATCTTCTCATGGAAGTTATTGAGCACATTTGGGGCAATGGGGATTTTTCTCATTGGGTTTCATTTGCAGCCCCCTTTTGATAAGGGCTTTCCCTGGAAAGACTCAGTTGTCAGGGTTAATGGCTTAAGCAGTGTTGATAGATTCTGTTTATGTTGGGTGAGGGGGTTCAGGTGGCCCAGTTTAATGTAAGCTTTCTGTCAACTGTAAACACCAGCTTTTTATGTCAAAGCTGTGTTTCTGCCTTTTGGCAAAGCATAACAGATCTATGAAAGGAAGAACTCAGGGTGATGACAGTGAGAAGAGCAAAGAGGTTTAATAGGTCATTTCCACCACAAATTCTGATAATTTGACAAAGTAGCATGTCTCTTCTGCCAAGGCCGCGGAGAGAGTTCACATCCACCATATTCTGGCTCCTGTTCTCAACTTTGCTCCAAGAGCTGTAGGGAAATTTGTGGCAGTGTCTCTGCCAGCTGGGAGCAAAAGTCTTTCTGCTGTCTCTGCCTAGACCTTCCCAATCTTATGGTGAGCTAAGGGAGGTTCTCCTTTGACTACGGCCTTTTCCTGAGGCACTTGTTTAAAAACAGCTTGGGAGGATATTTCCCACATGGGTTCAGGGGAAGCTTCCCATGTGTTGCCTGTAAGCAGTTATTCCTAGTCTGACAACTCTGTGATGACAATCAGACTAGATTAAGCCTTAGTCTATGCCTGTGGTCTGGCATTAGGGCATGACACCTTGGCTGGTATCTTCAATATTGGGTCCCACCCAGAAATAAGACAGATCCAAGACTCTTCGGCTTACAAGATCAGCCAGTTATGAGGAGGATTGGCCACTGGCCCAACATAAGAGCAGAGTGAATATGGAGCTGTATATGGTGTGATGCGGGAACACCATCCTTCTTTTCACATTCCCAGTTCCAGTGACTGAATATGCAGAAAGGGAGAATGCTACAAGGCACATCTTTGCTCCAGGACCCAGATGAAATTGGACCATGGGCCAGAATGTTGACTTATGCATAAGAATGAACATTCAGTCAGGAAGGGCACTGTGAGCCTGAGTCCTCCTCGGAATAGGAGAGGAAGGCCAATGTGGGAGATGAAATTAATTTTATCCAGAACAAATAAGAGGGGGTAGGAAGAGGAGGGGATTCTGTGGGAATTGTATGGTTAACTTACTGCAACTTTTGTCCTATAAAGAGACCATCCATATACCAAAAACCTTGTAATGAAAAGCCAGGTTGTCAGCAACACTATTTACCCTTTTACCTGAGCCACCAGTAAAGGCAAGCACAGTCCTGTTTGAGAGGGGAACTGTGTGATGATGCCTGTGTAATCCAAGGACCCCACTACCTCTTAGTCTGTGAGCAGCTCAGAAAACTTTTAACACACAGGGGACTCCACTCAAAGGGCGAAGATCTTAAAATCCTGAGTAAATGTGATGGTATGTAAATAACATTGTTCGGGTTTTTTCCAAAGCCCTGTTTACCAAGGGCACTTGTACATGGCAAAGTGGAAAAGGTACTTTAGTCTGCTCCAGATCCCCTTTTCTGCTGCAGCAATGACTTCAGAAGGAAAGTGGGGAGCTGCTGCAGTGTGTGTGAGTCTTCTTTTACTGGATGCAGGTACCAGCATTAGAGAAAAATCAGAGATGCGGGGATTTTACTAAGATCAGACATCACAGCTTCACTCACTGCTTCTGACTCTGTGGAGCATATTGCTTCCCAGCAAGGTCTTTGCCTACTTTTGCCCTACCAAAAAAGCCCCAAGCCAAGACCACCTCTTGCATCTCTTTTTTTTTTTTTTTTTTTTCAGGGATCTTTTCCATCACCTGCAGGGCTTCAGGATAAGATGAAACTTATCTTTATAACCATTTATTAATGTCGTCGACTGATGAACTGGCAGGAGAACAATCTGGCAGAGCAGTGAGTCTGCTGAGAAACGACCAGGGGGAGGGCTGGGTGAGACAGCAACGGACTGTAATCAGGCTTGCACCATCTAATTTTGCTTCTCTTACACTGACAGATTCTTGGCTCAGACACAGTAATTTGCAGAGGGTAGAGGATGGCAGCTAATATTTTGGCATGCGAATTAGCAGAGCTATCCCGAGATGGCATTGCAGGATGTCAGAGAACCATCAGCTCGGAGGGATACAAGGTGGTAAAAGTGTGGCTTACAATGTTAAGACATGTTAGAATGAACTTGCTCCACCAGTCCAAAACAGCTGAAAAGTTGGTTATCTCCATTTATTAGTTTAATCCTTTAATCCACCTTGCTGTCCAATTAGATTAATGAAACTAGAATACTATTTCCAGCTTGACCTGTGTTATCGCACTTATAAAATGGAAATAAAGGTATTTATGTGTCTGAAAGGGGCATGGAGGCTCCTGGGTGAGGGCCGCCACACAGTTTATTTACTGAGGGCTGAATAGCTCATTAGTGACCTGAAGAGCACAGGAGGGTTTGGGGGACTAATCCACTGTCGGAAGACAAGGTGATGTTCACACTATGATGTTGCCTAACAAAAATGTTAATGGTTCAAAGGAGAATTTATTGCTTTGCTCAAGTGCTCCTGAACTCACAGATTTTTACTTTTTAAAATACATAATGGTTGTGGCTAAACTGCTTTATATATTAAGAAATGAATCTGCTTGCAAGTAGGATCTGTGATAACTATTTAATGGAAACTAGTGAAATGTTTTGCTGGCATGTCTGCAGAACTTTTCTTAAATTGCTCGAGGTGTTCAGATGAGTTTCCCTGACAAGCACTGACACTCTTTCTCTTTTCTTGGGCCAGATTCTGATCCCCCCGTGATTTACTCTCCAGAGCATTTTAACTACAACAGTCCTTCTGACCGATGAGACTGCTTATGGAGAAAGCCAGTGCTGAGCCATCCTTGACACCAGAGCTTGTTGGAAGTCAGTGGGATTGAAAGAGTAACTAGTGACCAGAGAATGACTTTTCTGAAAGGACTCCCATGCTCCACTTTATACAGTGCCTGAGGTGCATATGTCTATCTCAGCATCAAATTAAAATTTGCTCTGTGTGATGAAGCGTGCAAGGTAGGGAGGCAAAAGTGGTTAAGGCACTCATCAGGATTTGGGAGACCTTTGTTTAAATCTCTGCTCTAAGACTGGTTCCCTGCATGACCCTGAGGCAGTCTCTCAACCCTGCAGTGTTTCATTTGTAAAATGGGCAGGGTTTCACAGTGTTCCTACACAGGAATGCAGCAAGGAGAAAGTGTTACAGACTAGATTGTCTTTAATGTCCTGGTAAAGATAAGATACCATGGAAGTCATAAGATCTTACAATCAATTGAAACAAAGCTCTGGGAATTCTCTGTGTTTCTTTATTTCTTTCTGAGCAATATCTGCATTAATAGGGGAGGGCACATGAAAGGTGTACTACTTTTAACAGTCCCTCAACAACTGCCACTTGTTCTTTGCCCCCAAAGTCTTACTGCTACATCTGAGATACTACGTGGTAAATCTATTCCCAACCTCATTTTTTAAGTCACTCTGTACCCTGTGATCTCTGAACTAACATCTGTCAAGAGACTGCTGCTTTGGTCAAAGCCACAAGAACATGAGGTAACACACAGCTTTCTCATTCTGAAAACCTGGTGTGGGAATGACATGAGCTCACCCACCACTTTTGCACTGGGTAAAAAAAAAAAAAAAAAAAAAAAAAGAGTTGCTTATGATTGCAAAGGATCCTGGGAAAAACTTTTTAAAAAACCATAGTGGTGAACTGTTTCTAGCCAAGTTTCTGGCAATCACAAAGATAAACCTTGCCCCTGCAGATTTTAGTATACCCAAATAAGTATTTTCTGGCACAGGACCTTTCTCACAGAGTCTGATTTGATGACCCATAGCCTGTAAAATCGTAGAAAAATTTAGACTGGATGGCATCTTTGGAGGTTTCTGGTCCAACTCATGCCACAAGACTTGTACGGCTTCCACCAGGATCCATCTAGAGGAAAAGATAATGAGATGGAGATGGTTTTGGGAACTGTAACAACAACATCTTAAACATCTTTGATGATTAGGATGGTTTTATTGTTTTTCCTGTTAGGGAAATTACTAAAGGTGTCTTCATAAGGCAGCAACATCCAGTGGAAAAAGGAATTAACAGCCTTGGCTCCATTTTGAAAATACATTCTCTTGCTGTACAACACTGAATAGAACAATTGTTCTTTTTGACTTGCCTAATGAAAATGCTATCATCGTCTTCAGCAGCAGTAAGAGAGATCTGTATTTGGTGGATAAAACACTTCCCAGGAGTCAGGAATCCTGATTCCAGCTCTGACACCGGCTTGCTCTGTCACCTCAGACAATTCACTTTAGTTCTGTGTCCTCTTTTTCCCCTCATCTACAAAATGTCCTTTGAGATGTACTGATGAAAATCTTTATGAATGAACTTAGAAAAAACAAGCTATTATATTAATTGGGAGTATATTTAGTCCTGCTTGAAGGACTGAATGCTTGACATAAAAATCCTGGAAAACATAACTTTTTCTTGAAACAAAGTCAGGTAAAAGCTGCCAGAGAAACAGCATTTTTAGCTTTCAGTAGGTATTGTCTTACTTGACATGAAAAGTTCTAGGTTTAATGAAGCCCAAGCTCAGGGCTTGGTCAAGTGAGCAAGTTATCCCTGATATCTGCAAAACAGAGATACTTCTTGAAAGCTGGACTATAGCAAGAATGGTCAGTTCCAAGCACAGGGCTCTGAGCACAGCCTGACTGCACTCTGTCTGCTGGGCTCACACTGATATTAGGGACAAGCAGCGTGTGACAGCCCAGAAGGAGTTACAAGCAGACAAACTGGGTGATAAATTTTCATTTTTATTAAACATTCAGTTTGGCTCAAGAAGTAAATGTCACGGGAGAAAGCTCTCAGATCCTGCATCTTCAAATATACTGAGGTTAGGCTCTGCTCTTTGGAGGAGTCTGGACATAATATCAACTGGCTTAAGTTCTGTTTTGAAGCTGATTCTACACGTGGAAGGA
Organism: Athene cunicularia; assembly: GCF_003259725.1. Classification (NCBI taxonomy): domain Eukaryota; kingdom Metazoa; phylum Chordata; class Aves; order Strigiformes; family Strigidae; genus Athene; species Athene cunicularia. The sequence goes on from NW_020799109.1 coordinate 9,086,354, forward strand.
GCACAATCTGTCATTATGCCTGAGAGGGCACAGAAATCCTGGGCAAAGAAATGGGAGAGCCCCTCTGTCCCATGTAAATGAAACCTTAGCAGTCTCAGTCTACACACAGGACATCAGAGTGACGGCACAACCAGGTCTAGAACATGACCCTTTCCTAGAACATAAACCAGCCATTTCCAGATGGTGGAAGAACAAAGGAGAAAGATCATAATTGGATCTTACTGTTTGTGGGTTTATTTTCTCCCCTCCCTTGGCTCCCTAATGAGAGTCAGCAATTTGAAGGGTTTGTGGACATAGTGTTCACTGGAGGAGCTTTCATTTCATGGTTCCCCATTTGTGCTCATTGCCAACTTTACAGCTAATTGAAACAAAACTGAGCTTGTAGATTAAATGGCAACCCCTGGGATTTGTTCCTGCAATTACCAGCACTCCTAGACAGATTCTAATTCCATAGCAAGTTCCTGGACCCACATGCAGAAAACACTGGGAAAAATCTTGATGTGTGGATGACATCAGAGTTAACTCTGTCCAGTCCATTAGAGCCCCTGCAGTCCTTAACAATTGTAGGTGAAACCCTGTTGAAATCTGGGAAATTTGCCACCAGCTTCATATAGTTAGACGACGGCTAGGATTTCACCTTGGAAGACCAAAGGAACTGTCTTTTCTTGACAGCACAATGTTTCCAGCTTCGCAGCTTGCCTTGTAATGGTTTAAGTTTTACAGAGTGCATTTTCCCTCAGTGTGGTCAAAGCTATTCATGCATTTCATAAAAACACATGCTCAGCTTTGGAGCATAACCTTTTGCAAGCCCCTAGCAGGTACCCTTGTGCCCAGATTGAATTCCCTGGGTGGGAAGAAAGGGGGCTACAAAATGCAGCATCTGCAAAAAAGCTTTTTGAAAACAGTTTCCAGGGGTTAAAAAGAAACCAGTCACCTCAGAACTATTTTCACCAACAGATATTCAATTTGAAAAGTATTCACAGATCAGGGAATGAGTATGTGGTTAAGCAGATTCATAATGCAATACTAGGCAAGAACAAAGTTGGCTTTTGCTGTATCTTCTCACTGGCAAATACAGCTAGAGAGAATGCGCGCTGACTGGCAAGGCTTTCTACTACCATATCCGTTTCCATGGTATAAAGCAAAATTCATCTGCCAACTCCCTGACAAACTTTCTCCACTTCTAATTCAATTGAACCTGCTCTCATTCCAGACAGTGCAGCTGGAGAGTTAACCTGATAGAACAGAGCAGGAACCAGCCATATCTGGTTCTGGATCACCTTTTCTTGCCCCCTTTGAGCTCACCAGTAGAAATTTAAGCATGGAACAAACCCTAAATTGCTCTAAGTGATGTTACAAGCCAAACAATCCTTGGCTCGTCCCTGGGAAATAGGCAGTTTTCATCCAGCTTTTTTCACTAAACATCAAAGGATATAGTAAAACTGGTACAGGTATGGGAGAGAATTGCTGGAGAACAACTGTGTGAGAACAGACTAAGATCCTGGAAGGTAGAACAAAAAAGCAGATAGGCTCAAGGTTATAAAACTACAGGGAACACTGAGCAAGTGATAAGGGATGAACAGTACCCTGCAAGTTCTGAAAGCTGCAGGACATCACCTGGAGGTGTGTACAGAGCCGAAGAGGGGAGATAGGTCTTTACACAGTTGCACAGGCAGCCAAACTACAGAGCTCTCTGCCACATCAGCCATTTGCACAGGCTCAGAAGTTAGTTAGACAAAAGCACGAAATAAAAATTAAGTGCAGAGGTATTAAAACACAACGGATACAACTTCTGGCTCAAAGTCTCTGAACCACAATTTTCCAGAAGCTGAGAGAGAACACCTTGGGGAAGTATTGAGAGTATCTTCTTGTCTTTACACTTTTCCCTGGACATCTGCTCTAAACTACCAGTGTAGACAGAATCCTTAAGAAACTGGGTATAAGAACATTTGGTCAGGCCAAAGATCCGTCTGCGCCAGAACCAGATGCTTGTTCATGCTAAAAGAGGGATCATAAGAAAAAAAATAAAGCCCTGTTTCTCTCAACAACTGCCCCCTGCCATTCAGGTTCTTACAATCTGCAGGGTAAGGACACTCTGAGCCAAAGATGGATGTTTTTTTACTTTGGTGGATTTTAAAAGTGACTGAACGACTCTAATGGGAGGGAAAACCACTTATGATTTCAGTCTTTACATGGGTTCAGCTGCTTGAGCATCTTTGCTTTCCAGTCTATCTCCTTTCTGAAGCATTGTCTGATTCAATGAAGCACAACAGAGATGTAGAGCTCAATGACACTACATCTTGTGGAAATAGCCAGGTAGAGAGGAATGAAATCTTATTAGGTCTCCCAGGGAGAGAAAGCATGCTCAGCCTATGCCATATTAGACATCAGAGAACTCACACAGTGTGGTGTATATTGGGAAGGTGGCAGTATGTGTTCTGCCTTCACAGGGTAATTGGTTTTGTTGTCAAGTTGGCTGCTGAGACCTGGTCCATTTGCCCAATTTAGCCCACACTGGGCTTTCCACATCTTTGCTCCAAAGCCCTGTTTATGAAGACAAAAAACAGGGACTTGGCAGCTGCCATGCAAATGTCACATTTTATGAGCAAGACAATTGTTGTAAGAAGGGCTTTTTTTTCTTCTTTTTTTTTTTTTTTGCAGGCTTTCAATCCGTGGCCTGGGTCTCCATGCCCCCCAGCTGCCCCACCACACAATACAGAAATGGACACTGCAAATTTCTGTCTGAGGCCAGCCTTGGTAACGGAGCCAACAAGAAGAGAAACAGCCTGTGCTCTAATAAGTAAAATATTTATGTCTTGCTTTGGCTAACATACCCTCTCTCAATAAAATATTTTTCCCAGGAGGCAATCTATGAAAGGGAGGGGGTTCCTTTATTATGTCCCCAAATAATTCTTTTCCATTCCTCTTCAAAAGCCTCAAAATCAAAGGACACTGTACTCTGAAGTTTTTTGTTGCCATTCTTGACTTTGTTATCATTAGTTATTACAATCATTATATTGATTACCATTACAAGTTCTCAAGAGGCCCTGGCTAATCAGCACCCCATTCCAGGAAACGCTCTGACAAATCTCTCACAGCATATACATACACAAAGCATGTAGTCTAAAAAAGACCAGCTAAACAGACCGTTAACCCGTTCCCATGCTAGGGAACTGCAGCGCAGAAAACTCAAGCGGTTTAGCAACAGCTACTGCAAAAGCCTGGATCAGAGCAGGAACAAAGCTCTTTTAGCTCTTTCTAAAGAAAGCAGCCTGGTCATTTCTCACTGGGATTCAGGTGACCATTCTGACACATGAATAGATCCCTGAGAGACTCTTCACCCACGGAAGAGTCATCCATCAATGGTGTTCTGCACTTCAGCTCATTGTTAAACTCAAAGCCAAGCAGGGCTCCAGGCTTACAGTTCCAATAGCAATCCGTGATTTAGGGCTCAGTTCAGGTGGAGGGTTACTGGCCTGACATGTACAGGGCAGATTCACCCTGCTGGGAGCTGCCACTCCTGGGTGTCAGGACAGATGGCACATGCAGCCTTTCAACAGAAGACTACGTTGCTGCTCCCAAGTCACTAACAAAATGTTAACCTCTTTCTGGGTACATTGTCTCAACCACTCTGCAGTGCAGAGGACAAGATCACTCATGGTAACTGCTCTCTCTGGCTAGTGCTGTATTACAGATGCATTTGGTCTATCTCAGACAGTGACTTGTATCACCCTCCTCATTTAAGGGAGGAGACGGAACTTGCATACCCATCCAAGCGAAGAGGAATACTCCAAGATTTGATGGAGCAAGATTTCACTTCAGGAAGCTATAGGCATGCAGTCAAATTTTGATTCTTACAAAGATCTGCCCATCTACTTAGAAACAAAGCTGGGTTGTCACTAACCACAAGACACACCCTTGACAATGTGAAGTTCCTTCCCCCAGTTTTGCTGTGACTAACTGGCAGGGGATTAACATGAAGTGAGGTAGCAACACCACTGTGGTAGAGATACCTCTCCCTCAGAATGCTTTTTGCTTATTGTTTACCTGGATTTCAGATCAACCTCACAAGCACTTACAGATCATTCTTTGCCATCTATCTCTGGGTCCCTATTTTGATACCATCACAGAGCTTTGTTTATATGTTTATAGTATCTGTGTGTGAACGCAAAGCTGTGCTCTTGAGGTGAAACAGATGAAGCGTCATTTTCCTTACTTGTCTCAGACCTTCTCTGCAAAGCTACTGCACCTTGGCCTTGAGTTTCCAAAAGGCAGCTGTGGGACAATCCAGAGGCACAGCTGTGATTTGAGTGCCCCCTTATTAGATCCCCAGAAGTATGTATGTGACAGAGATACTGGGAATGTCTCAATCCTGAAAAAGGTTTCAGTTGTGACTCACCTTATTATATCCCAGAGAATCCAACTCAGTCATAAATCCCTAGTAACCTCCCTGCATTATGTTTTTGTGATGGAAATTCAGCTACCAGCTCTCAAATGGGAAAACCCTGCAAATGTCTCTTACTTCAGCTCTGTTTGAACTAATGACCTCAGAGCAAAGGGCTCCACGTTCACCTACTACTCCACAGACTCACCCAATCTCTCAGTTACCTGCCTCCCAGAAACGGTGGTATGGTGGGGAGGATGAGAAAAGGAGAACAACAAACAAAACCACCCTCAAACTCTGTTACCTCTAAAGGAACCACAAGAGGAATAGTCCCATGGATACCAATGGCAAAAACACACACAAACTGTAAGGAAGAGAGAAAAGAAAACCCTATCTGGGATTTTAAAAGAAGAGTTGAGCATGCACACACAATACCCTTTGGCAAAGGAGCCCAGGCCGGAAAGTGTTGCAACTCCAACATGCTGTGCTCAGAGAAGGTGTTAATGGTCCAGCCATCCTGTATTATTACACACAAACAGGAGAGGCCCTGCAGAACTGTAGGGGTCTTTTAAGATCCCCACCCAGACGGAAAGTGCACAGAGAGTTATGTAGTATTAACACAAGAGGAGAGGAAGGAAAGGGGTGAAGGAAAGGTAATGTCCCAAGCACTAGAGCTCTGAGCTAACAAGGCAGGTCTGTTGTGTCTCACACATTGAAATGGGGATGCTCTGGCTGCGCCCCCACCCCCCCCGCCCCAGCCTCTGCTTCACACACTTGCGGCAGGACGCCAGCACTCCCCTCCCTTATGGGACTCTCTGGGCCAGACCTGTGATTTATTGACCAGCTGCATTTAGGGTCACCAGTCCCAAACTGCTTTAAAATCCCATCAGAGTCAGAGGTTTCAGGCACTTTGCTTGGAAGGAACCACCCAAGATGTGTTTGCAGATGATGTCTGTAGCTGTGGTCTCTTCCTAACATGATCAGAGATACTGGCTCTTATGCTTGGGGAAAGAAATACTGGAAAGGTCGTGATACTGGCCTATGTGTGTTTGCTTAATGAGAACTCATGAAATCTTCACCCAAGTGTCAACCTTCCTGGCCCTACAACCACAAACCAAAATCTTCATGTTCTTCAAGCCAGGAGTGCGTGTGCTTGTGGTCTGGAGTTTACATGCAACATGGAACAGGTGGTATCTTCCCCAAAGCCTGCCACAACAAACACAATGGGATACTCAAGAGCTGCTTCACTTGGCCAGTGATGCCATAACAAAATCTCATGTCCAGAAAAAAGAATTGGTTATATCCAAGCACAGCCTAAAGCTTTGCAAGTATTGATACTGAGGGGATAGACATTATTAGACTGCACAAGAGCACAGGGTGTAGTTGATTCTTCATTGTGCAGAGGTTTTAATAAATACTGAAATTTTTTAAATCGCCATAAATTAAATGGGCTTAGATGAAGGTGACACTCAATGAAGTTCTGCTAGCTAACCTCTCAAAAAGCACCACTTGTGATAGAATTGAACAGTTCTGAATCTCTACTGCAACACATAAAGTTTGTGCATAACCTGCATAACCAGTTGCTATGAGAGGTTATTCATGTCCAGAGTGGAATATGTTGAAAATTCAAATGATAAGCTGAATTTCTGGAGAGGCCAGTACTGGCTTTCACATTTGCAGACAAGATTCACCAGCATCATCTCTAAGAATTTTTCTTAAAAATGTTTGGAGACCATATTTAATGGGTCTGTGAAGGGACAATTCCAGAGTTGTAATCAACTGCACACTACTAGACAAAGTGCTGGACTGTTGAACTCACGTACAATTTTCCTGTGGATTAGATCAAATTCCTGATGTAGGAAAAACTATTAGGGTCTCCATTCTGTTTGCACTTCTGAGAGCTTAACACACATGTTACTGACTTCAACCAAATGATTTCCAACATATACCTGTGAGAATGCAGGATCAAACCACAATGTGTTATGTTTCAAAATATTTTTTCACAATAAGTTGGTTTAGTGAACTCGCTTTTCACCCCTAGAGAGGTGACTGTAATGAGATCACACAGAGAAAGGATATGGAGTTTCACCCTAATCTCCAAGAGACAACAGGCCATATCCAAAAATCCTCTCTCAAATCAGTAGTACTTTCAGTTGCGATTGCAGTACCATCTGTGAAGACAATTTGAAGGAAGCAGCGAGGTTAAATTTTCATCTGTCCCATGAAGATTTGGAGTGTAGGGTATCAGGGATGCTGTAAGGATCTGTTTACTCCCACCTTATGAAATCCTTCCATCCATGCTTTTCCTGAAGCTCACCACCTGGAGTCTCGTCAATACCTGAGACCTTTTTTCTATTGTTTTTTTGTTTTGTTTTGGTTTTTTTCCCCTCTCATTTAGAAAATAAATAGTTCTTCAGAATCATATTTTCTAATAGGAACAAATTCAAAATGCGTCACGCAGGTGGGACCACATTTAATATCCTATTGTGGATAAATCTGCTCTGACTTTAGCAACAGAAAGCAGCATGACAGGTTGATTTCAGGCACTAGCTACATCAAATCTGAACTGCATTGCTACAAGGAAATGAGAATCATAAAAACAACTCTCATAAAATCCTGCAGCAAATTAGTGTGATCAGATCCCACTAATCCTAGTCCAACACTCCAGCTAACAAATCTGTGAGGGGGAATGTTTGTCCCTTCCCTATCTGCCTCACTCCAAGATTTAACGGGTGTATTTAATCCTTCATTTTCAACAGTAACATTTTACATTCAAGAAAAAAAAAAAAGGTGGCGTTCGTCAGTTCTAATTAAATTACATGCTTTAGTTTTTTAATTAAATAGACTAAAAGGAAATAAAATGGAATAAATATTCTAACAAATGATCTAGAAGTATTTCATATGTATCTAAGAAGGGAGCCAAATACAAATTGACAGCTTAGTGCAAGAGAACTTCAATCTGGGTTTCATTGCAATAACAAAAGTGCGTATTTAAAAGCCTTCACACAGAGCATCTATTCAGAAACAAGCCTGAAGACAGTCAGGGAATTAAAAAGAGGATAGTGTTTTGAATTAATCTAGAACATTTTTGCGGATTAGTTTACAAGCACAGAATGCCTCAGGGGGCTAGGGAGAGCACAGAGCACTGAAGTCAGAAGGATCTGTCTTTTTCCTGTTGCTGGTGATTAGTTCATATCTCTTTGACACCATGTTTACAAGCCCCTAATTGCCTCATTAATACCTCATTATTACTTAGAAAGTGAAGAAGCTTTCAGCTTTGAAGCTGCTTTGCTGCACTTGAAGGCAAATATAGGGTGAATTTTGAATGTGTTGGTACTAATTAAAGTTGAAGTCTGTTTCCTGTTGCTTGTGGGTGGGTGTTAATAGCTTCAAAGAAAAAATTAGGCTTCAATTTATATTACACGGCTCCTAACTTACACATACAGGAATAAGTGCAAGTAAACCCATTCCTGTAAACTGGATTTACAAAGGCCCATGGATCCACACGTCTATTTTCTTTAATACTTTTCCGTTGTGGACCAGACTCTTATCTATGAAGGCTCGTTTGCTCTCTGTTAGAATGCCTGGAACAGACTGAAGCTGGCCAGTTCAGTCCACCAATGTATAGCATGTACCTTCCCCTGCTGTCATGCATCCACAGGGCACCATGTTCTCTTTTGGCACCAGAACCAGAAAAAAACTGATTAACCACTGTGTAAAACTGACCTGGGTCTATTTGCCTCCTGCTCTGGATGGACGTTGTTTTCAGGTCACTCTGGAAGAGCTTGTTTCAAAACAAAACTAAAATCAGGTACAGAAAGCTCATCTCATGACCTTTCCCTTCCAACCATGCATACATATTATATATATATATATATATATATATATATATATATGTATGTATGCATATCTGTATAGAAAATAAGTATGCATGTATACATAATAACACACAACATCCAGTAAGCACATACTTCATGAAACATGTCTAAAGCTGAGAGATCTTTGAAAAGGATCCAGTTTTCAAACGACTGTGCATAATTATTTCAGTATACAAATTGCAAATAAGTAAGTGACCACAATTATGGTTACTGGATTATTGTATAAATGAATAAATTAGATGTTTAGAACCTCACTTGGGCTGTAGAGATGCACTGGCTGATAATGTTTTCGAGGAATTTTCTTCTAGCCCCAGACAGAAGAGAGACAAAGCAGACATTAACCACAACAAAATAATTTCCATGGGAAATTTTTAAAATAAATGTGCTTTCTTTCAATTAGCTTGTTTTCAGGGGTCTGGGGGATGTTGCGACTGGAGAAGGGGTGAAGGGGAAGGAAAAGATACCCATTTTTGGTAAAAGCATTCAGTTTCCTAATAAGAATTTTGGATGAGAAAAATAGTGAAAAATAGTCTTTGATGAAAGCAAATGGAAAACCCTACACAGACTGGAAGATTTGGAAACAAAAATAAAATGTTTTCCATACAAATTAAATTCCCAAAGAGGCATTTTTCATCAGCATTGTTTTCCAGTGGTGGGGGCTGGGGGTGGGCGCAGAAAAAATTCAAGTCTAGAAGGTTGAACATTCCCCAGTGAAGTAGTCAGGATCTGGCTAACAGTCCCCAAGACTCGGGGCTTAGCTCAGACTGCTCAGTTGCTGCTGACTAACGGGTCTTCTTGTCACAGACCCAGGACAGCGGGGTCTTGGCTTACCATTAGCACTCTTAAGGCAGAGCTCAGAGCAACTCAGGCTTTCATGTTCCTCTCATACCTTGCATCTCCTCTAAGAGGAGGTAAGTTGATAAAATTCTGACTTCATGTTATTTCTGCATTAAAAACGATCTAAAAATGCTGATGACATTAAATTATGTCTGTAACGTGACAGCATCCCTTTACCTACGTGACTGTAAAGAATACAAATATGAAACAGAAAATTTACCTAAAATTATTGGTCAGAAACCCAGCCTACAAAATGGGTAGGGAAGGAACCCCCTCTGCCTGAGTTGTATGTACAGTATCTTTGATTTATAGCAAACATTAAAAAAAGTATTAAAACAAAAATAATTAAGGCAAGCCAAATCCTTTTCTTGCCAGCACACAAAGCTTGTCCGACTGGACATATTGAGGCTATCAATTGGTGGTGTGTATTTATAACCTAGTGCTCAGACAACTTGGAACAACAAATGCAAACAGCCACAAAGAAGTCACTTTGTTCGCTTGGCACAAACAAATCCCTGAGATGAAAAGCAGCCTGGCGTTTATTTTGGGCCAAGCTTCCTCATCTGACGATCCACGACGTGGCACAGAAAGGGCAGTGTTACCAAAGAACACGAAGCACATGGAGATGCATCATTAGAGCAAACACAGACCAGGGTGCCAGGTTTTGTTGTTCTTGCCTCTTCCTTCCCATAATGGATGTCACTTTCCCTCCCTTCTTCTCCCCAAAGCACATTGGTTTGGACCTTGGTTGGGTTTTTTTGTTGTTGTTTTGTTTTTTGTTTGGTTTTTTTTTTAGGACCAGGCTTGTCAGCACAGCCTGAAAAGCTCTTACAGCTATAATTTAAAACTGAATCGTGTTGATTGAAAACACGACTAGCATCCGACTGCAGACATGTCTGAAGACTTCCACATGCATAGCCAAATGAGGACTGGTAAGGACATGGTGAGATTTGCCAGAAATATTAAAGCAAGCTCTGCAGGGAGACATGATCCACAACTGTGCACTAGTAGTAGGCAGCCTGGGAAATGCCCATCTAGAGATCTGGTAGATTCCCTTAACGGTGGAGACCTGAGCTGTCTGAGCAAATAGGACACTGTGGTAGCCAGTCATTCTCAAGAGGTTTCTCAGAACAGAAAGTTCAAATCCCAGATTGGAGGAGGAAATCTCAGTGGGCTCCAGGTTGGTTTGATATTGATATCTCATTTATCCTCCTACCAACATGGCCAAACCACAAGAGAAGCCACTGAGGGGGATGGGAGGAGTAAAATAAATCCAGCAGAGCAGTTAGCCAGTGAACATGGAGCTTGCACATTGCCTTTTGGCAGGGATTAGCTAAGAGAAGGGCAGCAAGCTGACAACTACCAAAAGATAATGAACAGAAGTTGCAGGAGACCAGATGCAGTTTGGTTTTAGGAACACTGGTATATGTTGCTTCAGTTCAAAGGGAGTATCTTACCATCTTCCATGGCTCCTTCAGGGGAGGATCTGGTAAGGCTTCTAATCCTTATCTCAGTGGGCAGGCACTGACGCTGAGCCTCGAGTCACATTGTCCCATGCATGGATAATGGGAAGCTTGGCTGTTTGATGGTATGATGCCTTCATTCTTCTCATACCTTCATCCCTTTAGCTATGTCAGGGAGCTAAAGGCATGAGAAAGTCTTAATAAAGTTTTAACCTTCTGATGACACCCGGGCTTTAAAAGGAGGGTCATAGGTGATTTGAGATACTTTTCTCTCATTTCACTTAAAAAAATGGATTTCCCACAGCTCCTTAAACACCGGAATAGATATGCATGTATTTTTCAGGGTATGGATTCAAATCCTTGGTTTCTTTGGCAAAAGGCCATATAAATTCTCATGGATTTGTTATTGCCTGCTATAAATTTACTACTCAGAAAGAATAACATTTCATTTGCTTTATCGTCGGTGCCTCTAAAGAGGGTGAAAATGGATTTAAGTGTTTCATTGGGCATCTTGATGAGGGCAGAGAAGGTATAAAAAAAGAAGTCAAAAAGGACACACAGAGAATTGCTATAAGGCTCCATCATCTATAATTCAGTTGATAAACTTAGGTCTCCTTTGCAATGAATTACAATGCCAAGAGATTTGTTCTGTAAATTCTGTCCAGAACTTGGCAACACCGTTTCTAAGAAAGCAAGCAAACTCCTAGGTTTAGTTCATGTAACCCTGGGGACTTATGCAATACTTTCCATCTGAATAAGCAGAGGGTTTGATCTTACTCATGTTGGCTCTTACTCCTATTTTACACAGAGGAGTAGGGACAGTAGAGACAGCTCACTAGCACAGGTGGGAACAGGGCCTCAAACGTGTTCAGTTTACATATTCATAGGTACATACACAGCTTCATGGAATTAAATCCGTCAAGCTAAAGCCATTCCCTGGGCAGCTCTACTTATTCCATGATCCTTTTCTGTCTCCACAGTGACCTCACATAGAAAGGACACTGGAGGGATCTTATGTCCCTGTAGCAGCCCCCAAATGAGACAGGTTTGGGCTGAAGAGACCAGGACCTGGACTTCAGCTGGGGGAGAGACCCAAGTAGGCAAAAAGTGTGCTTGTGTATGTGTGACAGTGTAGAGTGAAATCAAGGATTCATGCTGTTTGTGCTCTGGAGTTTCTCCAAAACTTATGTTCAGACCCAGACTTGCCTCCATCTATCAAGCTTATTTAGCTTGAGGAGTCTGACCGTGTGGCTACCACCATATTAGTATCTGAGATATATTACGTTTATACTACTGAACAAATTTATGACTTGAAAGTCTGATCCTTGTCATTGGGGATCCAAGATGCAGACAGATGAAGCAATTTGCCCAAAGTCAGGAAAAGGGTGGGTTACTAAACTGGGGATTCAAGCACAACCCCCGAGTCCCATGTGGCTGGCCAGCTCCCAGGGTGATCCCTTCTCCAGTGACTGAAAGATCAGTGAATTGCTCTCTAAATGCTTCCAACGTGAACTCTCTAAAACACAGCAAATGGGATTTTTCACACTTTGACTAATGAAAGCTTGGCACATGGCATGAAAAATAAAATCCTCACTGCCAGCAGTACATATATATAAAATAATGTTTATTTCTACAGGGCTTGTGAATAAGCAAGACATTTTTCATCCATGAAAGGCAGTTTCTGTGTGCATGTGTAAGTTAGCAACAACAACAAAAAGTATGACTGATGATCCCAATGAACATCACCCCAGTGATATTCAAATGGTTGTAACTTTTTGCTTCCGAAAAGAAAGTCTCTTTCTTTTTTACTTTGCCCTGCAAACTTCTGGGTTTATTGTGGCTATATTTCTCCTCTCTTGACAAAAATACATACATACTCTGTCCTTTTGTTTCATGTTTATAGAATAGCTATCATCACAAGGCTAGGCATTTACAGACAGAGATTCAGCAAAAGGATGTGCTCAGAAAGCACAGCTCACGTGTTACATTGCCTTCAAGATTTACTTCCATATGAAAGCAAAGCTAGTTTCTGAAAAAGTGAGGAGAGCTCATTCTTCTTGCCAAATTATGGCATTTTTCTTATTCTGTTCTTTTTTCCCTGCTTCTCGGTGCTTTTCACATGGCCAGTGCTGACAACAGGATAGACTCACCTAACTCCTCAAGCAGGCAGACTAAAAGAGAGTAGACAGAAATCGGGACCAACGGTACACGATCAACACACTTTCAAAGGAGACTGTATTTTCTCTTTGTCTGCTGAAAATGTTTTGAAAGGAGCGCACTCTAAAACCCCCTCAAAATAGTAGCTTCTGTGATAAACTGACACTGCGATCCTACCACATAGATAAAAGATGACCCAGCCACAGTCTTCCAGTTCACAGCTAACATTTGATACCCAGAAGGACACTGCTCAGCAGAGGAGCCCTTGGAGGCATTTTAGGGACTTGCAGTAGTGTGAAAGGTTTACTTTTTCTCAAGTGCAGAAGGATTACTGGGGCTATTGTAAATTTGCTTCAAAGAAACAAGAGAAGAGCTTTACAGTTCTGCAATAATCAGAAGATATGTAAGAAGAGATAGGTAAGTTGTGATGTGCTTTAGCATAGCATAGCATCAGGTTTTATTTGATTAATTCCTCCCTACAGCTTGTAATGGATATACACAGTGTGATTTCAGGGCAGGAGTAGCTTCAAAGTACAATCTGAGTAGCACAGATCCAAGCATGCACAGCTGGATCTCAAATATATAAGCCACTTTGAGTTACACAGGAGGGAGAAAAGGGGAAGATTACTATGATCTGAAATGCTAAAGCTTCTTTCACATGATTAAGTACATTTACATGTTTTACTCAAACCAGCAGAAGTTGTTTCCAGGAAACAGAAATACAGGTATTGAAAAAGCACGTTGTCGTTTACCTCCTGTGGGAGAGGACAAAGGACACAGCATGAAGAGGGGTAGGATCCCCTTCTGATAACTATCACCAGGTTTCCTCATAAAGGGAGGTAGTCAAATTTCTCCTGCAGCAGGTGCCCTAGAAGACTCTGTACGGAGAGTGTAGCAGATACCGACTGCAGCAGCCTCAGTAGCCCATTTATCAGGAAACATTGCCATGGGCTGTGTTGGCATGGAGAGAGAATACCATCCCCATGACGACCCTGCAAAAGCATCGCTGCAGTGCTGGCATAAACTTCCAGCCTGAGGGTCTCTCAGCAGCACTAGTAGTTCTGCCTAAAGCAGAACTCCTTAGTCTGGTGATCTCCTCTCTAATTTTGTAACTTCTTAGGCAGATCTGTTATTCAGCCTTTTTAATGGGTTTAGGATGACTTGGAAAGTCTCATCGAGTATTTGCACACAAGTCCAGAGGAGCAAGAATACGCTTTGTTCTGGACCACTATTAAAATACAGTGTGGAGATGACCAGAACCAAAAAGACATCTGGTAGCCACACAAAAGGCAGCCAGGCAATATCACTCCTTTCTGTACTAACTGGTAAACTTGTGCAGTCTTGACCATAGTCTCACTCGGGAAGGATCTTGGACTCACTTGATTTGAAACAGCAGGGAGCCTGAATGACCCTTCTCTGAAGACATAAAAGCTTCTCAGTGAAACTTGGCAGCTGGAGTCTAATCACCTTCATGGGGAGATCACCTAGATCATCTCTGACAAACTCCATAGCTCAGAAAGGTAAAATGTCTACTGTTGGAAAAACTTTCCTAGAATCCACCTGTAGGCCCAATCTTCCACTCAGGAAAATGGGGACAGGACATGAAAGAACCAAGTGAGTTGTACTTGCTGATGCATTAAATCTCCACCAAGGGAAATTTTAAAAACCAGACTGGATCGGCAGAGAAATAAATAGGTGACTGTCAGAGGAGGTCTTTCCAAGCACAGGTGGTAGATAAGATATCTCACACCATAGCACTATCCAGGAATAATATGGGAAAGAATAATTTGGACACAGGATGGATGAAATGATGTCAGCGGCTATTACTGAGCACTAGCCTCAGCCCCCACTCCTAAGTGAGATGACAGTGGAGGTCCATCTGACTCAACTCTGGTCAGGCTAGATGAGACCTCTTGTAAACCTACTTACCTAAGATTCATGAAACCTACATACAGACCCATATGAAACTTTGAGATTAGGGAAGATCAGATCCTGGCCAATTTCTATTGTTAAGATCACAAAACACTAAGATAAATAATGGAAAATGCTTCAGCTGCTATTTATTTACGGCACTTTTGCCATGTGACATCAGGAAATATTCCATGGTGGAATTTATTAACATAAAAATGGACTTGGTGAGACTTTGTGATCTATTAAACTTCCAACTAACTAGACTTTTGTTTATCCAATCGACAGATGGTGTTTTTCTGAACCAGTTATGTTGATTCACAGCACTGAAGTGGTTACTGGAAAAAAGGACCATGAGTTTAATAAGGAGCAGGCCCACACACACGCAACAAATGGGAGCCACATTCTACCACCTCCAAAAAAAAAAAAAAAGCGCAGCAGTTTTTAAACCAAATTACCAAAATACTGGCACATTTTGCATGTCCATTATGTATGTTCAAAGTCCCTGGAATAGGAATGTTGTTGGTAGATCAATCACTTCAGACATATGCACCAAGTTATTGCATTTGCTTGGAATATTCTGCTCCAGGTTGGGAGAAAGACAGTCACGCATAGACTCTTCTTTCAAAAGAGGTGTTTTGTAAGGCTGGTTTAGCTGTTTTGTCATAAAGATTGATCCCACCTACAAAACCCCTCTTGGGTTTTTCATTAATAAATGCCAATGAACATGATAATTCGTATTAATACATGTAAATGAACCAAGGTTGTAGAAATTAATAGCAATCCAGAAATCAGGAAAAGAAAACATAATGAATGACAATAAAGAGTGGAACATTTAGAGGACTCTTGGGCAGCTGAACTCCCAATCATTCTCCAGACATGAAAGAGGTTTGAACTGTTTATGAAATTAAGTGGAGCTTCTGGAACTGCACACTGAACTATGCTGAGCAGGAAGAAATCTTTTTGCTTATTAGGCCTCAAGGAAATAATCTGTTGTGCTAAAGAAACAGCTCCAGCCTTTGCTATGAAGCAGTGAGATTGCTCCTGATCAGGTGGATGAGCTGCTTTCAGACATTTTTTTCACCATCTTTCTGATCTCGTATGTTTTAGGAATGGAACAGTAATGTTCTGCCTGAGTTGCAGACAGAAGATCTCAAAAAGGCAAGATCTACCATACTTGTAGAAGGACAGCAGAGGAGGACAGGCTTCTGCCTCCGTGGGCTCCAGTCCAGAATTTCTTTGAGAGGATGAGAAAAGAACTGAAAAGCCTATAATGGAGCGTTAATAGCACTCACCTATCCCATCATTTTGTGTGTGTGTATGAATATGTGTATATATATGCATATGTATATATAAACCCACTAATATATATAAACACACACACACATAGATACATACACCTTCCTAGGCGTGTGCATATGTAATATTATATACATACACAAGCGCAGACTAAACTTTATACAGAGGGAGAATGCATACCAGAGTCTGACACTGGGAAAGGTTTTCTTCAGCATATTTACACGCCTAGTCTCAAGCAGGATGTGGTCTGTCATTGCAGAGGCCACAGCACAAGGTGAGACTTTGCAAAATGTAATACAAGCTTTTAATGCTGGTTGGTCTGCAAAATCCATACCTAGTCCTTAGAAGGGAGGATGTTAGGATTGAGAGGGGATTTTCTTCAAGAACAAGATTGGTTGTTTCTGGAATGCTGAGACAAAAGACATTGAATTGGATGCAGGAAGACAAACAGGCAAGGAAATATAAGACTGACTGCAGTGACTACATTGTATTGGTTGCAACACACAGGAAAAAAAAAAAAAAGTGAAATGTTAAAACAGTTGTGATAATTCAGCAGTTTCAGTGTGACAGCCTTACATAGTAGAGGCTTGTTTCTCTGACAACTGCATGTTTCTAATCACAAATTGCACGACTGAACAATGATGTTATATGTGAATACAACCGCTAACATCAAAATCAGTCTTCTGCAGGAAAATCTGTATTGCTAGACACATCACAGCACAGGTGTCATGGCAAGTAACAAGTTGTGGCATGACAGCTAGCAGTGCAACTGCTTCAGGCTTATTAATTTTCAGTTCAGAACAGCTACATATAATGTCACCTGTGCACAAGAGAGCACAGAAATCTAATTAAGAATCCATAACTGGACCTGAGCAACATCATCTAACATTGAAGTTAACCCTGCTCAGAGCGAGGGCACTCAGACCCGAGACCTCATGAAGTCCCTTCCAACCTAGATTATTACATGATCTGTAGCATACAAAAAGATTGAGTCTCATCTGCCATCTCTGGCAGGAGCAGAAAACACCTTCAGCTTCATTCATAGAAAAAGGAAAAGCTGGGTTCTTACTCTTCCAGTTCTGACATAGGACAGCTTTTGGGAGAGTCAGTGGGTCAGCCAGAGTTCCTTGTTACAGGAAAGGCATAAGAAATGCAGAGACTGAAATCCACTGGGTGCTTTGAAATTCTTCAAAGAAAGTACAGCATGGCAGAGACAGGGAAATACTGATACAGTGCAGGCCAACGATACTGTATTTTTTCCTGTGAGGAAGGTGAGAGGAGAGGAAGAGGCAAAAGGGTAGTTAGCCCTGTAAGGAGCACGCTCTGATAAAAAAAAGTGTTACACTTCCCTGCATGCAAATACTGATCCCTCACAAGCTGTTTTCTCTCAAATCTAATAATCTTCTTTACCTGTTGGAAACACACTGTAATTACAAGTTCCAATGCCAGCTTCTCATTAACAAAGAAATCTGCCCTCTATTCCATGGGGTTTTGTTTTGCCTGATTAAAGATATTGTTAAAGTCTCCACAAATATTTTTTTCTACCCACACGGACTCCTTATTGAATCTGGCTGTCTTCACTTCCTGTCTTAGTACAACTTACTTGTTAAGTTGTTGCCTCACCGCACCCCTGAAGTGGTTGCCTTTAAGTGGTTGGTGAAATGATTAATATTTATTTAGTAAAGCGCTTTGAAGATGATACATGACATAAATATCAGCTAACACTATTATGCTTCCAAAAAACAATACAGCTTTTGTAAGATTAAAAGCCTATTTCCCCATTAGATTTCTTGAAATTTGTTAAAACAAAACAACATAACCTTCCCTTTGCAGTTTATCTTTCTTATCTCCTCACAGTTTTTAATAGTCAGTCTTTCCCATCTGATTACTGCTAATCGCATTGTTATACTGCTTTTACAGCCCTGGGGTTTATTACAAAGCTTCTCTATTACTCCAGATAGGCACAAAACAGTAGCAGGTAGGGAGCAATATACATTTTCCAAAGATCAGAACCATTATTTAATGTTTTTGTAAATATTTACTTTAGAAGCAGGCTAAATGTTACTTAAGATTCGTTCTAAACTGCTGTGTTTAAAGGAAAAAAAATCACGAGGACATATGGAACTCATCTGAAGAAGAAAAAAATGTTACAATTACACAAAAGAATTAATTTCCCTTGCTGTTACCAAAGAGTTGTCTTCATAAAAGCTTGTGGCATGTTTTTATATCTTAGGTGGAACATCATCATACATATCATGTGGTATGTGGTCTCCTCTTCCTATTGCCTGAAGCTCTGGCTGCAGTTTCCCCAACCTGACTGTCCCACCAAATCGGTACACACCCGCATTGCGCTCCCACTGAGATTTCTGTTCCTGTTCTGTTCTTTTTTTTTTTTTTTCCTTCTTCTTCTTAGTCATCTTACCCACAAGCGGCATAAATCAAGGCGAGGCTGTGTTTTCACAGCTAGGCAGTTCTTGCAACATCAGGGCTGAGTTCAGGGAAATGGCTGAAAAACTTGCTATACCCACACACACACACACACACACCTGCCTTTTGGCTAATGGCAGAGGAGCACAGTGCCAAAGATGTTTGTTTATTCTTGCCCTGGGTGCTTTGATATGTATGCCATCGATGAGGGTAATCATCCTACCTCACAACACGGCACCCCATGACTGAATAGGGCCTCACATCTCCTTATAGACCTCCCAGGCGTCTTCTCCAGCTCATGAGATGTTGGGTCACGTCACTGGAGATGTCCCTACCAGCCTTCTACAAGGCCCCCCTGTTCTTTCATTACTTTGGAAAGGAGATAGAAGAAGGGTGGACCAAGTCAAAGCCACTAAGCCAAGCAAGTGCAACCATGTCACTTTGGAAGTGACACTTGCTGAACACAAGGACGCAGTTCGGCCCAGCTGCAAACAAAGGCAGCGCACCTCCATGCTACAGTGTCACGACAGCATCAAGCCTGTAGCTTTTCAACAGTTCATGGCAGCTTAGGGAAAACAACAGGATACTGTGCTGTGACTAGAACTAGCCCTTGTGGTATCACCTCTGGGACACAGACTGCACAATGCTTCCTGCTCTGGACTTCATTTCAGGTGGGGGCACAGGTACCTGCAGTGACCACCCAGCACCCCACACACTTGGGGGTGGGCTGGGAGTCAGTGCTGAGGCACATATGGGAGAAAGGTGGGGCTGCTCCAGAGAGAGGTGGCGTGGGCACGTGGAGCCAGGCCCTGCCCTCCCTTGTCCTTGCAGGCTTGTGTCATCACACTGGCAGTGCCAGTGTTGTGTCCCCCAAGGGCAGATGGGGCTGGGAGAGCTCAAAGCAGCGCACACCCACCTGCTGCCACCCCATGTCCCAGCCGCACGGGGCCACGGGTGACTCCAGGCCACAGCACCCAGTGCAGCCATGACTCAGTTGTTTCACCAGACCATCCTGTGCTGCAGTGACCGGACACCTTGTGGGCTAAAAACCCTTCAGCCTCTTTCTGTCCATCTGTGTCTTTCCCTTATCTGAACCTTTTCCCTCAGAGTAGAACCAGAAAATTAAGTATTTATTTGCAAGAACTAGAAGTATCATTAAAGAAAACCAATCCTCTGCTCCTCTGCATGATTTTTACCTGTCTGGAAAATCTGGGAGGAGAGGAGAGAGAAGAGGATTAGAGTCCTCACTTAGGCAGGAGCTGCTGGTCCCAACGTCATGGTTAGTGGAGTGCTCTCCTGCCTCTTGGAGGCCAGGAGCAGAGTCCACAGGATGCACATGGTGGTTCGAAAATCCCTTCAGTAGCCTGTGTAGCTGCGTTTGTTCATCAGTAACCACAGACAGTCGTGTCCCTCAGACTCCACAGGGCTGTCGCGAAGCCATGTTTACAGCCAGCTAGGCCTGAGTCTGGCACTGTCCTTGGCAAAACCCCTACTGGCTCTACTCTGAATTTTGCCAGAGCAAAGACCCTGTCACATATTAATAATTACTGTGTTTCATCAAGCAAACTTTGGTAGTTTTGAATCTTCTCATTACAGTGAGGAACTTCCCGATTTTGTAAAGGGTTTGCAGTCGTGGGAATGTCAGGATCCAGATCTGCTCTGCTGAGCACACTGCATACAGCAGGACGGGGTGGCAGAGACACCCCGGGGCCCCCAACACAGCGGGGCCGGCTGGTGTCCTGCAGGGAGAAGGGGTCTGCCCGGCACCCTGAGCCCCGTCCCTGCCTGAACGGATCCAGAGGCAGGAGTTCTGAAACTGGCAATGACAGGCATTGTCAGCATGTCCTCTGCTCTGAAAACCCGCAGCTTTAACGGAGATGGACACTCGGGAGGAGGCTTAAGTTACAGCTGTCGGAGTCCAGCGCCTGCTGCAATACCCTGCGGAGAAAGCTCCAGACCCTCAGGGATCCTGGATGTGCTTCTGTCAGCAAGGACCAGCTCAGGTCTTGTTGGAGGAAGATCTTCCTCCTGAAGCTTTTCGGTCTGAGTGGAAGCTGGATATCTAACGGCACGGGCAGGACCAGACCCCCGCTGTCCCCCCCCCGCAGCAAGGAGAGCTCAACTCCTTCCTCTGGACCATCCGCCGCGACCCCCCCGCCTATCTCTTCGGCACCATCCACGTGCCCTACACGCGAGTGTGGGACTTCATCCCCAACAACTCCAAGGCCGCCTTCCACGCCAGCTCCAGCGTCTACTTCGAGCTGGACCTCACCGACCCCTACACCATCTCGGGGCTGGCCAGCTGCCAGATGCTGCCCCACGGGGAGAACCTGCAGGACGTGCTGCCCCGGGAGCTGTACCGCCGCCTCAAGCGCCACCTGGACTACATCAAGCTGATGCTGCCCCACTGGATGACCCCGGACCAGCGGGGCAAAGGGCTCTACGCCGACTACCT
The DNA here is from genome assembly GCF_003259725.1 of Athene cunicularia. Classification (NCBI taxonomy): domain Eukaryota; kingdom Metazoa; phylum Chordata; class Aves; order Strigiformes; family Strigidae; genus Athene; species Athene cunicularia. The sequence goes on from NW_020799109.1 coordinate 9,107,162, forward strand.
CTTCAACGCCATCGCCGGCAACTGGGAGCGCAAGAGGCCGGTCTGGGTGATGCTCATGGTGAACTCCTTGACGGAGACGGACATCCGCTCCAGAGGGGTGCCGGTGCTCGATCTCTACCTCGCCCAGGAGGCCGAGAGGATGAAGAAGACGACGGGTGCGGTGGAGAGGGTGGAGGAGCAGTGTCACCCGCTGAACGGGCTCAACTTCTCCCAGGTAAGGAGACTCCTAGGCCTCATGGCTTATCCCAGGAAGTGGGGGCCGTTCTCCTTGCGTTTTGGTGGGTTTGTGGGGGCGAACCCCAGGCCTGTTGCAGCGGGGTGGGTCACTCGTGGGCCTCAGCAGCCTTTTTGTCAGGCTGCCCATTCTCCATCACGCCGATCTGTGCTGCCCGCAAAAAACCTGGATGTGCGCAGCGAGTGCTGCGCGTTTATCGTCTGTATTATTTATTTGAGAGGCAGATGTCCGGGGTGTGAATGTGTGTGTCCACTGGCTTGCCACTTGTGAGCGAAACTTCCATGCCCCCTGTCCTGTCCCAGAGCTGGGTAAAAAGTGCTTTTTAAAAAGTATTTGCTTGTTTTTAAGTCAAGCAGCTCTGTGGTACTTGTCAGAAAGAGGATGAAACATGAACAATGAAAAAAAGAAATTTCGACATTGTTCAAATAGATTTAAGTACGTGCAAACTGTTGGTCGTCTTTTTAGTAGTCACTGCAGGGCAAAACAAACTGGCTGACGTTGCCCTCATACTGGGGGAAATTAAGTGTGCAATCTGCATGGATTTTTTTCATTTTAGAACAGGTAAAGTTCAGCAAAAAGAAAAGGACATAGATTAAGAACCTAAAGTTATTGGTGTAACTGGACTCCAGAATTCTTTCAGTGGATTTAGCTTTAAACAACCAAATACTAAGCCATGCGATCTATTTCATTTCAGTGGATTAATCAGGAACACAGTCACAGCTATTGACTTTGCTTTGTGAAACTGTTTATATGAAATCAGATTTACTAGAAATTCAGGAAATGAATGTGTGTGGAAGAAAACAAATAATCCAGGGGAAATTTAAGATGGTGTCAGTTACTGCTATGATATTTCGTTTTTAACCTGCTTTTCCTCATTAGTTTCGGATCAGCCTATTTCCAGCTTTAGTTTACTGTCCTAGTTTGAGCAAAAAAGTTCTTGGTGATGTGGGAATAAAGATTAAAGGACTGATCTTTAGTGTGATTAAAATGTCCTTAGAGTGCCTTCACCCCCCTCTCCCCCGAAGTCTAGTGGGAACTGTTTTAAGGGGGGAAAGTCTGGCTTTCACTAACATTTGGTTCATCTGATATTTCAACTAGAAGTCTAATTCTGCATACAGCCTTCAGAGGAGAAGGTTGGTTGCATACACTTTTGGAGGGAATTTCTTGTTTATCAACAAAAATAATTAGAAGAAAGCCCCTCAGGACCTTTGCATTAATTAAGACACATACAAAACAAAGAATTCGTTTTACCCTGTTCTGTTTAAAAGGTTTAAGTGCCTATCCTCTCTATTGAAGCCTTCTTTAAGGTGAGGTGAAAATAATTAACCATTCCAGACATCCAATAGAACTTGGTTGTATTAGGTCAAAAATGGCAGTTAGAATCAAGCACATGAAAGCACTTGGTTAAAAATGTACCACTTGGAAGCCTTTTAAACATGAATCATATTACATTTTTTTCTTTTTAGAGAGAGAAAGCAAGTGAGCGACAGAGAAAAGAAAAGGGACAGAGTACAAAACTCACTGCTGCTCTTACCATAATTCTGTTTTTCTCTCTGAATTTTAAATAGCAACAAAATTTTTCCCGTCTTTTTGCTACAATACTAATCTAAAAAAAGCAGCAAAGGTGTTACTGTCATTGGCAAGTAAAGGACAATCATTTATGCAAAGTGTTTGTGCTGATTAAAAAAATACATTGCATTATAATTATTACAGAGAATTGATATTGCTGATAAAATAGATCAATGTTCAGGAGGATTTTTCCTAGACTGAAGGTTTTTCTGGGAACAAGGCCACCAGAACAACATGAGACAAAATTAAAACAAACCAGATATTTATTTTCTTGCTTCCTCTAGATTTCATGCATCCTGACACCTGGCTTAGTTGTTTAACAATAGTAATTTGTAATGTTATCACACCGTCTGGCAGTCCTACTGCTTGGTGTATTACTGTGCTAATTTAGTGGAGTGGATTACTATGGGTAGGTTTCAACTCCCAATTTCAGGTCTTGGAGCCTTCCTTAAGCAACACGTAATTAAAACACACTAAAATGGAAATCAGAAATTGAGCAGCTTTTGTCTTGTAGGGTGTTTGCACAGTTTGATGAGAACATCTGCGATAAATTACATTCCCAAATCTGCTAAGGGCATCAGCAGTTTTTACCTGTTTTCAGCATTACTGTTACGGGAATTCTGCACATAATTTCTGCATTCAGAATTCACGTTTTAAAACTGTGCCTTGCTGAATCATGTCAATGCTTTTGTTTCCCACATCCCCAAAGTCCAGTATTTTTGCTCTGAGCAAATTAAAAGAGAAAAAAAGCTTTTGCTTTTTTTTTTTTTTTTTTAAAAATTTCTTCCCCTCAAAGGCAGCTTTGTGCTACTACAAATATTTAATCTGACTACATGCACCAAATCTGTTAATCTGATACTGTGAGGAGGAGGAAATCTAGGAGTGGTCCCGGTGTGGTACTTGGTTTTGATCTGCTCTGAAAGAAAGCGGATACACTTGCATTTTTGACCAGGAACGATCTCTGAAACGTTCTGTGCGTGGCTTTGAAATGTTGATTGTTTTAGCCGGATGGAAAGATTAAGGTGGCTCATATAATTAGCTGCTTCCTGGAGAGCCAGCTCTTGCAGGTAGAGCAGGGCACATTGTTTTCTATTGTAAACCCAGATACTTTGTAGCTTGATGCTCTGCTCTCCCTGAAATCTCTGCTCAGTGTTTTACACCGCTCTCCCAAGTGGGCACTGCTCCTATCCCCTCGTTTTCCTGCTGACTGGCTGCTTTCCTTCATGGCTCCCTGAGGGAGCATCCTCGCTCCCCATGGGACTCTGGCAGCTGCTGGTCGCATAGTCTGTGCCCCAGGTATTGTATAGCTGGTGGCAGGGTGTCTGAATCACAGCAAAAGGCTGGGTTGGGAGCTTGGCAACAGGGGAATTCAGATCAGGTTTGGGTCAGGTTGAAATTTCACTGTTCCTTGCTTGGTGTACAAAGTTTCAGGGAGGAACAGAGAGAGCTAAGAAGCAGGCAAAGAAAAGGAAGCAGACAACTTTTCTGTCTGACAGCATAGATGTGTATTTACAGAGCGGCCAGAAAAGTGCAAAATCAAGTGGGCCAGGACTGAGAAGAGCTGGTGAGGGGCTGATGGCATTCGGGGCCTTCAGAGGCACTGCAGCCGGCGCCATGATCTGCAGCCAGCGCCATGACAGGCTGTGAGGACTTGCCCACGTGTCCTCCGAGGGCTAACCTGGGAGAGGGTTAAGCTTTTCATCCTCTTTGGGACCCTCATGTGGGTCTGTGGTGGAAAGCTCTCCCCAGGCTGACATACGCTGCTGTTGGAGTGAGGAGGGCAGGGATGGTGGCTCCTACAGCTGCTCAGGTCTGTCCGTGTCCACCCTGATTGCCCAGGGCTGTGGTGGAACCACAGCTCAGCCCAGGGGTGAGCACCCACAGGCAGCATCGTGTCCCCACTAAAAGACTGTATGGTCAGCAAGGGGAAGGTTTTACTCCTCTACCCACGCTGCTCTGCCCTTCGGAGGTGGCTTGTAGGTCTCACTTGTGTTTTATCTGGTTTCTCAGCAAGATGCCCAGACCGAGACAGTGTTGATATCCCTTCCTCCAAGTTAGAAATAAAATCCCTCTCCCACCTCATCCAGAGCTTGCTTTCTTCAGGGAGAATCTACATTCAGCTTGCATCAGATGCCCTGAATCCCAGGGTTTGTGCGGGGAATTCTGTGTCAGGGTCTGACTTCACCCTGCCCTGTCTGTGGGGGAAGCTGTCTGGCCGGAGGGGAGCTGCTGGCACCCCCTTTACTCTTCCTCCACTGGTTGGGACTTGTGAAGCCCTGACTCTGGTCTTCTCTGGCTGGTATCATTTCCAACTGCAGGGGGAGATGTTAAATATCAAACCAGTGTTGATTGGATCAGAGACAGCCTCAAAGAAAGAAACCTTAGACCGTGCAAGATTAAACTTCACACTTCACCATTCTTCCCTTTTCATTTATTTGCCGCCTCATTCTCTGCACAAATAAACCTCGTCTCCCTGCTTTCTACCAATGAGACAGCATTAAAGGGGCAGGAATGACTTTGTTAACAAAATCAGTCTTCATTTCCCAGGTCCTGCTGTTCCATCAAACCCTAGGACATGGCAGCTTTGATTACTCTAGTGATAGGATTAGAGGGGGAACAAGTGCTGTTTAATAAAAGGCCGATGGGTGGTCCATCATGTTTGGTCACTGACAGATCTGCAGTCTTGGAGCTGGACCTTCAGTGGCAAAACAGCACGAGACAGTAGTAGATAGACAGGGCCATGGCCTGGATTTGCTATTCCATCTTCCCTGTACCCTTGAAAAATTAAACATTTCTGTGATCACAAAGCTGGGACTCTTGGAGCTGACAGGGACTGGTATAGCTGCCTTCAAGGGAAATTTGCCTGTTTATACTAATGAAAGATCCAGGCTCAAAGTTTTCCAAACTGGATTAAAGGGCTCAGTTTCAGAGCTAGTTGATTTTTGACAGTCTGTGTAGTTTATTTGAGGGAGTATTACTGATTTTTTAAAAATTTTATTTTATTTTTTATAGGAAAAGTGGGTTTTGCCTAACAGAAATTGTGCCTTTTGTCTTTAAAAAAAAAATCAGGCTTCATGAAAAGGGCAAGAATCATCCAAAAAAGTATCATCTCTTTTGATTGCTGAATATTGTTGAAAGAAGTGTTGTTACAAAGTTTGTTTATACATAGTTATACATAATGCACATAGTTTTCAGCTTGCTGTCTTTAATTAAACTGTCACCCCTTTTGCCTCCCCATACCCCAGGATAAAAAAAAAGTTTCCCTAGTAAAATTAACCTGGTGTAGAAATTCATACAGCATAAATAGAAATCCTTCTGCTTAACTAGATTCTTCCAAATTTAACTTTGAAGACTAGTGGAGCTGCTTTACGTCTTTACCAGGGGAACTGCTGAGGGTGAAACTATGCAGGTATTAAAACTACAGTAGTCACAGTAACACCTGAAAGGATCAGCAGCTGACGTTTTATAGCTGTAACTAACTGTACGTGTTGCTCTTTACAGCCAGTTACTCTGTGCTTCTTCACCACAGCCCCCTTGAAAGGCCCACCCTGGCATTTGATGCCTATTAAGAAAAAAGCCACTAAGTTAATGATGGCTTGAGGGGCATCTGGCAATTCATCTATTGTATTTATTGTATATATAACTGCAAGAAGTGTTTGTAGAACAGGTTAGATATAAGCCTTTCCTTTCCCTCTGATCCTTCACACCTCCCTTTGTAAGATCCAAGCCCAGGACAGGTGTACCTGCCTCCCATAACAGATCTGAAGAGGATTCTGCTGCTTCATTTGTTTGCAAAATTATGGGTGCTGCTTATGATGGTTTTTAGGCAGGAAATGCATCTTTGTAAGGTGGTCTTTAACAGGAACAAACCCCCAGGAAACAGCAGCTAACAAGCCTGACACTCAGGGAAGTCCCTGCTGTATTTGAGGTGGCTGAACATTACCAATGTATAGAAGTGAAGTTGCAGAGTTGTGCTGTTTTTTCCTGTGTGTGCGGCTCGAGGTGAGGTGAGGTCAGAGCGTGGCCTCTTTGCCTCCAGCAATGCCTGGCCTCTGCGGCAGCAGCCCTGGAACTGCCACAGCGTGAGGGAGCACCCAGGCATGCGCTTTGCTCCTGGGAGGAGATCCACTCCCCGAGCTCTGCTTCGGGGAAGGGGATCAGAAGAGAGACAGATAACCCCAAATCCATGCCTGTACTTAGGCCCTAACACTGCTTTCAAATTCCTGTCGGATCTCCCCTGGAGCAGTTTGCCACCACTGAGCTGCTCATCCAGTAAGTGCAAAATACCCTCCTCTTCAGTAAATGGTATTTCCACAGTGATAATTTTCTCTGTTTGTTGTCTGCTGTCAGTTTCTGATACTGTTGCAACAGCAGCCAGGATCCTGCTCTGGGCCCAGAGTGCTTTGCTTATAAACAGAACGAACCATTGACCTTAAAAACCTCAACTTCAAGTATAGTGCAACCTACAGTCCTCAGAAAGTCTTTAACAGCCTCCCCTCAGCTCCCTAGTGAGTAGCAATCCACGTTATAAAGCCAGCCCACATCATTCAGGCTAGTCAGAGGTTCCTGTATTGAAAAGGCCAGAAATGATCTTAAGCAAGGGCACTCATTCACCTTGCACTCCTGCAGAGACTGAGATCAGTGGCAGGGTTCCTGGCAAAGCATATTTGGGAACTTCAGAGGAACGTACTGTAAAATAACAGGTTTCGTCTGTGCTAGGCTTTACACTGCAAACCCTTACTAATCTCTTCACTGTCATTAGGAGTTGATGAGATAGGTAAAAGGCAGAAGAAATCACTGAGTTACTGCTTGAGCCACATGAAATTGGTGTGATTTCTTTCATCTTTTGGCCCTGTTAGAGGGGTTCCCTGCATGCTTGGATGAGGGACTGTAAAATTACTTCCCCAGTGCACAGTGTTTAGGATAGCACAAAAATGGAGATTTTCAGCAATGACCAGTGTTTTGCTAACTTAATTTTTTTAACTTTCAAGAGTCAGTGTTAGAAGAGCCCTGTTTTGCAGGAAAATATATCTGCCGTGTGGCCAAACACTTTCCTAAATCCCTCTTTCAAGCTGACAAGCAATTCAGATCCTAGATGCTACCAGATTTAAAGTCTGCAGAAAGCAGTATGAGTTGATCACAAAACTTCAGTATCTTTCTGAACATCTCAAATTATTTATAGGTTGCAGTCACTAAGACATTTTTCTGAACATTGCAGCAATTTTTGAACCCAGTACTCTGTCTGTAACCCATAAAGCATTATAGTTTCCAGCTCACTTGAGACATCAGAAATTAAACTGGTGCCTGCAGATCAGGCAGATAAACTGCAGATACCAGTTTGAACTTAATATCTCAGTTCTTGGACTGGAATTGGAACAAGGCTGTACTCACTGGAGAGTGGGAGCAGACATGCAACTAAAATGTGTGACTGGTTGTATTCATGACAACAGCTAGTATTATGGTGTCTCATTCATCTCCATGGATTGGCTTTTTCTGGTGTTCAGGAGAACAATATAGCTGCCTTGTGTTATTGTTATTGTTTATTGGATCTAGTTGTCATTTAAATGCACAGAGAATTAGAAGTGGCACAGCTAATACCTGTGTCAGGAGCTCAAGCAGGAATTAGCAGAGATGACTGCTGCTTTTGTCACTAGTTATTCCAACAGCAGTCCTTACCATTTGGGTTTCCAATTTTTAGAGCTTCTGCTGCAAGTCATTTCAGGACTTCTAGCACAATATAAATGAAACTTGCTAAAAACTGTAAATTAAAACCATGTGTTCAGCATTTTGGGATGGATGTTGTATGACTTGAGGAGTCTCATTAGCAAAAGTATTTTTAGTTTGAATGCGATCAAAGACCCTAGGTTTTCCACTCTGAGGGTCATTTAACATAGGCCTAGACACCCTATTTCTCATCATACATAGATTTCCATAGGCCAGTTATGTCTGAAGAAATCATCATCCCTGAAATATTGTAATTAGATTTATTATCAGTGGACCATTGCTGATCACCGCTGTCCAGGCACTGCAACAACACTGAGGGTTGAAGAGTCTTGCAGATGGCAAAAGGGAGTTTTATTATTGACTTCTTCAAAATCAGGATTGCAACCCATGCCAGTGGGTAGCAGTGTTAGATGTTAAAGGCCATTGGTATAAATCAAATCCTATATGTTGTACTTATTCCAGAGTGCCCCTTGAAGCCGGGGATAATGCTGAACTATTCCCAAGAACTTCTATTGGCAAATAGAGAAAGGACTGTAAAAAAATAAAGTGTTCTGATTTCTTCTTTTCCTAGGCTCATTTAACATGAAAGTTTGAAACCTTTCAAAGGAATTCCAGTTCAGAGGTTCTTCAGGCTTGGATATCGCTGCAAAATCACAGAGTTCTTTGGGATGGGCATGGAGAAAAGCTAGCAATGCAGCCGCAGACAATACGTTAGCTGTAACAACACAATTAAAGGAATAACACTAAATGCTTTACATTTTCCCCAGATTGCTTCAAACTTGCTGCTTCTACCCTAACTCTTGTATTGGGGCACCCATTGGGAGACACAGATATCCCCAATGCATAGAACAGAGAAGAAGCTGCCCCACAGAGCAAAGTGATATTCATCAGGCTCCCTTGGTGAGCCAAGGAATGAGAAAAAGGAAACAGAAATCTTCAAGTTACTTTCAAACCTCTCTCTATTTTAATAAAAGTCAACTTAAGAGGAACACAGGGAAAATATTTCTTTAAAGTAGGAGATGCGATGTCTTGAAAATATCCCCTCAATATTTTAAAGACTGTTTTAAATCCAAGGTCTCCATTAGGCTCCGTCACTTGTTAACAATCCCAATGAAGACTGATTATTCTCTGTACGCTTTCTGCCACCGCACAAATTTTGCTTTCCTTTGATTCCTTGCAGGCTTTTCCTATTACAGGTGACAGCATAATAGTGATGGGGAATATTTATTTAAATGTGAGACAAAATGCTCATAGTATAGGAGATTGCAGAGTCAGCAGAGGGGTAGAGGGCAAAAGGGTGATTTGAGAAACATGCCCAACTTTTTGAAGGTCTTTGTATTTTTGGCATGTGATTGATTTACAGTTTTATAAATTATCACTGAAATTAATGTTATTCCAGCAGTCAAATGTGATGGGAGACATCCCAATGTGTCCCATTGGTTCTAAAGCACTGGTAAAATCATCATAGCACTATTAATTGCAGAAGAGCTAAGCCTTACACCGTGTGAAAGGCTTGCCTGACATACTGGGTGCCAACTGGAATGCTAACTTGTAGTTTAGTTTCAAGCTAACATAATTCTTCGGTTTTGGGATATCTCAGGGGCAAGAGAGGCGCAAGTATGCTAAAGGGTCTCAAACTGATTGTTTTTCTAAGAGTTAACTATACAGAAAGCCCTTCTTTTTCGTAATGACTTTCTTTCCTGATTAGAAAGAACATTCTCAAAAAAGCTCATTATTTGCTTGCTGGAGAATATAACTCACTAAGACACAGTATCAAATAAAGTCAAATTTCTATTGCCAAGTTATGGCCAAAACAATTTTAATATGGCCTGGCCTTCAAACAGCTGGGATGCTCAGTTCCTTCATCGTTTCTCATTTCCATTCTGCAGAATACCAGAGAGATTTTTTCCCTGGTGTGAACATCAGGCCATAAGACCAGGCTATACCATCCTGAAATAATCCAGGTCTTTTGGTGGCAAGATGAAGTTCAAAGGGTCAAGGCAGCAGGCATTCACAGGCATGAAACACTATTCGACATTATGGACTGGCTTGTCGCTGTATGCAGACTTGCACTGACTAGCTTTTTACCCAGATAATTGTGTGAGGCCAGGGAGGATTTTCTTTATTAACTCAAGTGGCTTGGCTGTGAAATGAGACATACTGTACAGTATATAATTCAAGCTCACTTTCAAAAGCATTTTTGTTGAAGCTGGGTATCCAGAGAGACCTGAGCCTTTAACATGTATGCATCTGAAACACGCTCTAGAAACTTAATAATTTAAGGTCAGCATTTATACTGGTTCATGTTCCAGTAATGGAATAGTGCTTGCTTTAAAAAAATACTCTATATCTTAATGTATAAAGGTGTGTTTTTTCTGAGAAAGAAACTGACTGCATTGAGCACTTGCTGTGTGTTAAGTATGACTGGATAAGCCTTTGAGGGACGTACCATCTAGAGACTTCAGCAAATTATGGCTCTGAAGTTGAAAGAAAGCATAGCTGGGTGCGCTTGGTGTATGTTCTCAAACCTGAAAGTATTAATTGTTGAGAATCACTTGTAGTAGTACCCTTTTGTGTCTTGGGAGGTACAAAGAGCTGTAATCTCCCAAAAGGTGTCGTATTCTGGATGGATTTTGTCATTACTGACAAAGAGATCCCAGTGAAAGATATCCCTAGGAATGCAAAACACAATCACCAAAACCCACACGAGATCCCTTATCATGCTCTCTCTGAAGCTGTTGCGGATTCATTTGAATTACACTGGAAAGATTTATCTCTTATTAATGGAGCACTCTTCATTTTTTAAAATTGAGTTGTTGTGCAACACATCAAGTAACAATGTCATAACACATCATAAATCAGTTTGTTCACTGAAGGATTCTAGATGAGTTAATCTAACACCCTGGACACAGTTCATGAGCAGTTAATTTTAGCAGTTTTCTTTGATTTATATCAGTTAAGGCAAAGCAACTCCAGCCATTATGGAGCAGAGTCAAAACTGGTTAACAGCAAAGCAAGTACAGACAAAGATTGTTCAGAGATAAAGCCTTTGGCAGATCATTCACGGGATCTTTGCTTTATATAGAACAATTGTAGCTCTAATACCAGCAGTGCAGACACTCTGGGACAAAGAGAAAACACACACACACACCAAACCACAGAAGAAAACCACACACACCACTTGGTACTTGCATCTAACAAGAAAGTCAAGCTTAAGTTCACCAACCCTGATGTAGTTACCGAAGAACTCCATGGCAGGCAATGAGATGGGAAGAAATACCCCCAAAAAGACATTCAGGAATTATTCCCATTGTTAGTGGGAGAAACCAAGAACGTTTGATTTGAAACACAAAGTCATCCGGCAGCCTGCCAAATGCCATTTATCTCAAGGTCATGCAGCATAAATAACCCCAAGGGTTAGCTTTAAAGTGGAGGAGCAGGAGGTAGCTAAACAAAAATAAGGGGAGGGAATCTCTCTCTTCCCTGTGGACGTTCAGCATGCTGCTGACAAGGTTTCAAGGCTTGGCACTCCTAACAAGTCTGGTATATTAAAGGTAGTAAAACACACAAAGATCAGGGAGTACAGCTGAATGTAGCAGCCTGGAAGGGACCGTGGTTTGAGACCAAGCCACTAAGCTGTCATGCATTTTCTGCAAGAATTAGTCAGACTAATTAAGAAGGGAGTCATCCAGAGAAAATTTTCCTCTTGGAAGTTTAAGTCTGAAAAGATTGATCCCTGTTATACAGTAGGGACAACCAACATTTATTTAATGTTTGAGTGGGTGGTCACATGCATTTTCCTGTTCTTCCAACACACCAAAGCATGAGAGCCTTCTTACATTTTTAAAAGAAAAACAAGCTTAGCAACTGTCATGCCTAGTAATCCATCATCCCTATGACTCATGGAAGGAAGGGGTGTGTTTTGCTGAGATCACTTAGACCTAACAGTATAGCTTTGAAGATACCAATGGGAGAATCCCAAAAGACTTGGCACCCATTCCTCCTTTCTCTGGGGTAAAGTTCAGTGTAGTTCCCCTTAAAACAAATTAAACAAATACACAGTCCTTGAATCTGGACCCCTAAACTGTCTCTGTGGTCCTTGAAACTGGGCAAGGTGTCTCTCCCATTGGTTTATGTAGAAAGGAGCCAAATAATTCATTAAGAGAATTTGGAAGAAAAAAGAAAAGCTTAGTCAATATTCTAATTTTTTGTGATTTAGATAGGCTTAAAAAGCAGACTGAGTGGAGTTGCTTGTGGTTTCATGTTGAATTCCTGATGCCATATGCTAACCAAGTCAGAAGGAGAGTTTCAAACTTTCCCTTTCCTAGTTCAGCCAGCACTGCTAGAGATCACTATACAGTCCTCTACATCTGTATGGTCTGAGGACCGTTCCTCCCGAACAGAAAGGAAGCAAGTTGGGTATCTGAATAAGGAACCCTGATCGTTAATATATACATAGAGGACAATTTTATATCTGTAGGCCTTGTATAATGTGTTGGAAACTGAAGCATGACTTCAGAAGCTGAATTATCCCAAATATGTTGTTAGATATGTGGCTAAGACTGTGATTTATCCATCTATAAATTTCTCTTATCCCTTTCAACTTCTTTAAATCTCTTACAAAAAGAAGTATTTGTATGTGAAGGGACTAGAGTCAATGAGATCGTGATGTGAAGGGGACATCTGCGGAAGTCTAGGCTGATTGCAAACTCCAGAACCTGCAGTTCTTCAGGTGATGTATTATGGGACACATCTCCATCCCTTGGCAACTAGAGCAGCTCGACCCGTCAGTGCACCCGATTTTAGTCCCTAATGAAACTGAGTTTCTCAAACGCAAATGATCTTTAAAAATGGCAGAGAGCATAGAATTGCATCATTAGCAATGAGCCAAAGGCTTTTGTGTTGCAACAATTTTTGTTGAGGGATTATTGTGTTGAAAATCCACTGATTTTGGCATGGACTAGAGAACTCAGCAGCTCCACTTTGCATGTCCTGCCATCATTCAGCAGGCAGACCCTGTTGCTAGACATTGCAGTAGGGCAGCCAGTTGGCTTCTCCCAACCTCCTTAGGTTTCCAGATGTCATAACAAAATGAGAGAGAGAGACTTAGCCATCTTCCATTTGTTTACGCTGAAGCTGCTAGGCAGAGACCAAGCCACAACACTGCACAGCTTTTCAAAAAGGACTTAATAGATCTCTCTGTAAACAGATCTAAATATTTGCTCCAGTGACATTTATCGCATCACACGTCTGGCGCGAGTGTTTCGTCCTTGGTTTGCTTGCGTGTTTGGATTCTCTTATAAACATTAATGAAGTGCTTGAATACAAATGAATAATCCCCCCCCCCCTTCTTCCCACCCTGGAGGGGAGGGGAATGGGAGGGCATGAAGTAATAATAGTTCAACCTTCAACCCATAATTGCTCAGTACATTTTGATGACAGCTTTCGTTCTCACATGTTCTAAAAGACTTTATTTGGTGTGTACGTCCATGCAGAAGGCACAGCACCTTTCTTCAAAGGCAGCTCCAGCTGGGGTTGGAGTAGGGGGTAGTTAGCACACAGCAGTATGTCATTTGATGTTTGATTAGTCATAGCAAGTTGACCTGCTGCTGGGTTCCCAACAGGACAGCAGAATTGTGTCCCATCTACAAGGCTTTTAATAGGAGATATATTCAATATATTCTTCCATAGGCATCTGCTTTTGGCTATTGGCTGGACAGAATAATGGGCCTGAAACACCTCTGATCTAACTCCATATGGCTGTTCATCTCCCTCTTGCTGAAGAACTGAGGTCATTTAATAGGTATTTTTCAATTCCTAAAGCTTGAATATGACTGGAGACAACATACTTCCATATAGCCCCTTCTGTTCTCTCAATGCCTTTATGGAGGACTTACATCCTAGAAAGTGGGCAGCTTGGTCTGGCTTTTGATTTCCTCGCTAAAAGAGAGAGGAGTGTAGTGGTAAGGAAAGACTGGCCAAATCCTGTTTCCATAGGTGGTTATTGTGGGGGCAACCTTTAGAGTATTTTTATATTTTCTAGGATATGAGGCCATAAAACAATTATGTTGGATGCCTGTTTCCTGATCATAAGAGTGGTGAAGTTGTTAAGCATATTCAGGCTTAATTTCTTAACCTGCTACAGACTGAGAAAACATTGTCTCATTCATGTGTGGGAACAGTTACAGTATTACTCCTTTCTCCCCATGCAGTTCAAAATGTCACAGTATGTTCCATGCACAATAAATTACCATCATCTTCTGTCAGGTGGGACAATGCTTTGCTCAAGACCTTACTGAGTGTCTTCAGTTTCTGCAGCTGGGCTTGTAGGAGCAGTGTGTTGGCTTGCTTGGAATCTAATAATAAAAAAAATTCCGTATTAGCCAAGAGGGTCTCGTCAGAAATTCCCCAGACTCATGCAGCTAAGCTCTCAGTCCTTTGTTAAGAGCAAAACTGCTGCATTTAAGCTGTGGGACATAAAAGAAGTAATCAATGACTAGAAAGGAATCAAAAGTTCATTCTTCAGATGTTCTTTAAGAAAAAAAGTCATCCCGTACAACACATCTGCGGGGTTTGTTTCTGCAATAGTAGTAAGTGCTAAGGATCTATTTCCCAATAATCAGGCTTTGGAAGGTCAAGATTAATACCCAAGAGGAAAAAATTGCATGTATTTCCTTCATCTGAGTGATTAGGTATAAAATGGGTTAAAACATATAACTGTCTTTGCTTCAGCAAGTATATGAAACCATTCAGTCTGCACATACTTGTTTACTATTAGAAAGTGCCTGTCAACTCCATTAATTATCAGATTGCTTATTCAGTCTATACATTCCTTGCATAAATCTGTATCAACTTTGCCTCTTGTAACAGTATTTGTTTATATGAGCCGGAACTCTCAATCCTGAGCAGTCTAAAACGCCTCTCGAAGGAATTTCTTCGTCTGTGCCTACAGGGACCCAGACTAATTGCTATTGAGAGGATGCTCTGCGGGGTGCTTTTTTTGGTGGGGAGTTGGAAGTAACAGAAGTATCTAGAAAGGTGTTCTGTTGTCACCTCTGTCCATGTTGATAGATATAATAGAGGAGACTAAAATTGTTACAGTTCTCAGCAGCTGTGCAGTGCACACTGGAAACAGAAAAAGCTGGGAGAAGGGGACAGAAAAAATAATTTGCTGATTTTTTTTGTCATCCTCTGCCTGATGTGCCAACACTAATGGAGGCGCTTTTTTTTTTTTTTTTTTTTTTTTTTTTTTTTTTTTCTTTCTAATTTATAGTCCAGTGCATTCCAGGGTCCCCGTCACTCAAGCATTCTGCCTTTTGCTCATTTGCTGGAACACAAACATGGAAGTGTATTTGGAACTCGCTGGAGCCTTAAAAAAACAAAATTAAGGCAAGCTGCCAGATCAGAATCTAATACACAACATATGTTTACAGGGTTATAGTCTCTTGCCATGCTGGCTTTAGCAGCACTGCAGTGTGAAGTAGAGTAAATGCCTTCCAAGAACTTTTATCATCCATCGTGCTTATCAAAACAGTAAAAATACTGGTTTTATTTCAGCAAACATGCCTTTCCTCTTGTCTGAAGCCCTCTGAATTCCCCACCACATTTGGGATCACTGGAAGAGTATGTCCTGAGTCTTGTTTGTCTAGTTCTCCACCTTTTAAGAAGGCTCATCTGCCTCAGGGACTGGGTTCATCCACCAGTTTGGCAGGCATCTCTGAACAGGACCCCTAGTTTGTAAGGAGAGAGTAATGTTGACTCCCATCTGCCTTGTGGATTTGTAGTGTAAGGCATGGCACTTTATGAGGAGTCTACGAAGAGAAAAGGGTTGTCCAAGTGTAAGACACAGAGGACTGAAGTGAATGAGGTGTTTTGAGCTAACTTAGGTTACCTCAGCTTGGCCAAATGCAAGAGGTGCCATTGATTCACACTTAGTTCAGGCCACAGGCTGTAAAGAATTAGCCAGCAGTGATTCGGTTTACCTGTCATCACTCTTTACTATACTAATTTGGCCATTATCACATTAGAACCCCAATTTAGAGACAGAGTGAGTGTTCTTGATAAGCATGTAAACACTTATGAGCCATTTCCAACCCTGGAAAATGAGACCAGGCTAGTTCTAGACAACATAAAGCCAAACCAGTCCCTTAGTCCTCTAAAGAAAAGTTGTTTGCTTCAAACTTCAGCCCTCTCTTGGGAGTCTTCAGTATTACAGGGAGGTTAGTGTTTGGTCTGGCCAGTGAGACCCACTAAGGTTCCGTGCTTCCCTTCTGAGCTCTGTTACCTGTGCCTTACACAGTGCTGCTGTCTACTCATCCAGCAGTGCCTCCACTCGATCTACAGCAACATAAGACCACTGAGTCTGGAGTCTGCTGCAGTGGAGAGCTGCAAGCTCACGACAAGGACTCTTGTGACAACCCAAGATTTAGGAGTGGGATTCAGTGGACAATGCTGCAAGGCAGAGGGAATGGAAAACAGGGACAGTTACACCAGACTCCTGGAACCTCCTGTGGCTGCTCTGCCCAGTGTGCAGTAGGCTAGTTGCAAAGCTGCTACAGCAGCAGCTGGATGTGGCCTGCACAATGGGTAATTAGTAACAGTATACAGAGTCCAGGAAAATTCAGTTTCAAGTGTCTAAAAATGTTGTGGGATGAGTCAAAGATTTGGTAGGTATATGAATCTCTGAAAGAGCAGTAGCCCATCACTTTTTATTCTCCTGCTCATTCTCCATATGTAGGATATACCTCACATGATCTATGGATCCCATGAGCTCTGCTTGCACTAATCCAAGTTTATCAAGGCTTGCAGGCAAGCTGTGTTAGCAGGAGGCAAGACTTGGCTGGGGCCTCAGAGACAATCTTGACGTGGCCCTTTGTGTTTCAGTTCTCTGCATGCAAGATGGGCAAGATATTAGAGCTATTTATTTTTGGAAAATGCTTTTTTTTTTTTTTTTTTTTTTTTTAAACAGAAACAGTGCTCATGTAATTATCTGTATTTGAGGGAGAAAAAAAGTTCCTTGAAATGTCTCAATTTCAAATTTAAAGTGAAGTTAGAAAAACCCAGGAGTCTCATCAGCAAAACAACAGTCTGGTGACTGACCCAAATGGACATTTTTGTGCTGTTAGTTCATAACAACACATTAAAGATAGAAAAGACTGAATTCTTAACTTTGTTCTTGAGATACAATTGTTGTTCCCTGCTGAACTGTGGAAAGCAACAGAGGTGGAAGTCTCTTAGCAGCATTGGATGAATATGTTAACAGAGAAGAAAGTCCTCGGATGCTTCTTTAATGGGATCTCTCTTTTATGCAACTCCAGGATGCCTGACTAGCAGGTTGTTTGAAATAGGGTGACTTTATCTCTATAGAATATGTTCTTTACAGACATCAGGAAAGTTATAGTGCTTTACAATTTATGAGTTATTCATACCAGAGGAGACTTAATATGTATTTTCATCTGCTGTCTGGCAGGTCAGATCTCTGCTCATGTTTAGTAATGTCATGCTGTGGCTAGTCATTGTTCTTGAAGCAGTTTTGGATCAAAATGGGGGGCAGGACATGGCAGTTTCACCTCAGCTTTTCATCAAGGAAGTCTCTCTTGGATTGTCTTAGCTTGAAGTTCACTTCAGAAATAAAAATCACATACATGGAAGCTACACAGGCTGTAGTATAAGTACAGATCTTGCATCTTTTGCAGCTCTAGGACTTCATTCTTGGTAGGTCAGATGACCGAGATCTCTTGCCTTTACCCTTTGACCACAGGCAACCAACTTATCCTTTCACTTGAGAAGACAGACTGAAGAGGTGGTTATGGTCTGTTCAGTCCTTCATTTTTCCTTTGCTCTCAGAAGTGTCTTCTTTCTGTTGCTAAGGAGATTAGCTGTCTAGTTCAGCTTTTGAGTTAAAAGTTTAGCCTTCTGCTTTGCAATGATTGTTTGTCTTTGCTGCTTGGTTTTAAAGCAATCTCTGTATCTGTTCCCCATTCTGTTTCAGTTATGTGTAGTTTTATTTGACCGGTAAGTGCATAGCAAAGTTTAAAAGAGTCAGTCAGTAAAAGTCCATGTTGGTTAATTCCTTGGACACAGTGACTATTGGGACAATGACGTCTCCCTGACATAGGCTCTGTTTCCTATATTTCAATAGTATTCTAGGTCCTAATCACTTGCTCTGTGCAGAAAGCATTTACTGTATGCTTTGCCGCTGCCCAAATGCAGATGTAGGTTTCAGATTATGAGATTTCATGTTCTGAGAATCAACATGGGTTTTAATGCTCTTGATGACACAGCCAAATGCTGTTGTTGTGATAAAATTCAAAATTCATCTCTGAAGCACCTCTTTCTAGCGTTGCCTCATGCATTCTCAACTAGCAATGTATTCCTTTGTCTAAGTGACTTCCACTGTTGGAACTTTTTCCTAACATATTTAAGGTTTTCCTTTACTACTTCCAGATGTAGTCCCTTGTTTTACCATTCTTTGACTCTGTAAATATATTTTCTCTGGTGTTAGTACTGCTCAGTTATTTGGATAGAGCTGTCATGATACACAAGATCATGTTCTCTCTTTTAGGAGTCATTTATTAAAGAAAATTTTTACAACTACAGACAAACAAAACAGGCTTCTGCAGAGACTGAATTTCAGTTTTGTCTTGTTTGTTAACCAAGACTCACACCCTTTCTGGGACAGTTCGTAGAGACACCTCGTGGCTGTCGGGAACTCTACAGAGCGCATCACAATCATGTCAGGTTGATTTGTACTAAGCCTTAACATCCAGAGTTATTTGTGAAAGGATTATGAGGCAGCCTGCCAACCTGCTAATTAGAAGTTAGAAATACTTTAAATTCTGGTCTGATGGAAACAAGTAAGGAAATCTGTTCTAAAAGTGGAATTACTCCCCCCTCCCCCCCCAACAACAGCAGCATGTTGTCTGCCTGAGTGTAATTAAAACTATCAAAGGAAATTTTCTATTTAAAGATTTAAAAATTTTGGTTAGTTCTGAGATTTCCATATTCCAGTTTGTAGAAGTGGTGCAGGCAGCTCAGACTGCATGAATGCAGTTCGTTGGTGTGATTTTTATCTTCTCAGTCAAAAGCCACACTAGTCAGTGTCAGAAAAGCAGAAAGCCAGGCCCTCTTCCCTTCAAACACACAAGTCAGGAGTGAATTAGACAGTAAGCTTTATGCAAGAGAAAGCTAGACTGACTTCTTTAGGTTTCAGGTCATCCATTAACATAGATAATTTAAACAAGTGAGTCCTGGAAAGATTGCTCACCAGGCAGTAAGTCTTCCAAATGGTTAAGTGTGCAAGACACTGAATCCACTATCTCCCTCAACTGGCAAAGTGTGAAGCTTTTCTTGTATTTGATAGAAACTCTTCCATGAAAGTGGTATTTTAAAGAACAGAAGCCCTTAGAGGAATAAAGTATAGAACCAAGCAGTTTTTCTGGACATAATTGCTCTAGACCCAGCTGAATAGAGGCCTTGTGATTTCATTAGTCCTATATATTTAGATCCAATTATTCAAAAATCACATCATATCATAATCAAATCACAATTTTATATATACATGTATTTAAAAATCAAAAGGGCAGGTAGGGAAGTGGAAATAGTAATGAACTATTTGTCATTTCTGTTACCTCTCCCTTTCTCAGTGAAAACTGAATCATGCAAAACGATTCTTTTCATAACAAAGGAGAATAAAGTCCTTCATGTGCTTTTTACAAGTCTGAAAGAGGCTTTTCCTGGAGAAATTAGTCAAAATATCCAAAGGAGTCCCTCAAATTCAGGGGTCAATTCCTACTTACAGCTGGAGTAAGGAGGTTAAACACTAGCAAGAAGGACAGAGTTATGGCAAGTATGAATTCAGGGCATTTTACTCTTAATGGTCAATCCCCATCTTCATGAACATAGAAGCATGAGAGCAGTAAAAACTGTCTGTCTACCTGTCTGATTTTTAGAGCATCTCGGGGTAGTAGGAGAGTGTCATTGTAGAAAACGACAACTCCAAGTCAGTAGCAGGACTTCATGAGGATTTTTTTGCCTTAATTAGAACCCAAGACTGCCTAAAAAAGGTTAGAGCTAGATGTGTGTGTTGAGTATCATGCTTGAGCTGAGACTGTACCTAGGGGTACTTCCACACATTTTCCTTAAAAGCCCATATGCAGTCTCTTTGCACTGGGCTGGGTGTCCAGCTAATACTTCTTTCTGTTCTGTGAAAAACATACACTATGTAGGGTAACATTCAGGTCTTCCAAGCGTTAAGGCTTAAAAAAAAAAAGTCACCATGTTTACTTCAACTTTCCCTTTCTAAATTGCTTTGACAGCCCTGTGCTTTTCTAACTCGTTTTGGGGAATATCCAGTCTGCCATTGGAATTATTTGAATTGTACAGAAAGAAAGGAGGGCCTGTTTCCCTCCGAATTCCATATATTGTGTCGCTGGAGCTTTTCATGTTCCATAAACAATGCTCTCTTTTTCTAACCCTCTCCCCCTCCTGCCCATAGCCTGACTTTCTATAATTTTCTTGACATGGACAACTCAGCATTTTTGTGAAAAGCTATGACTGATTTTCTGCAGCTTTACAAACAGGAGCTTGCTAGTGATTTCAAGAGGATCAGGTAGTTTGATGCAAGCAAGATTGGGAAGGGTCTCTGGGACTTCAAACATGTCTTGGCAGTGCATCTGGTTGTGAATAATTGTTTTCCCTTAAAGCATTCATGATCTCCCATTGGCAGGTCTCTAATAACTAAGGAGACATTTGGAAAAAGGTTGGTATTTTAAAATGTCTTCTTAATCCCTGTAGATCTCTAGCCACGTACAAGCTAGTGGCTTCATTTTTCCACACACCACTCTTTTTTTTTAGTTAATAATTCAGTTATTATGTGAATGAAGTCTCAGGAGGTACTTGGAGTTGCAGGCGCTCTGGAGTTTAAGTTCATTTCAAACTTCCTATGAGTCTCTTAATATTTGAATGGTGTTTCATGGTCTGTCTTTGGTGACTCATGAAGTTGGATCCCAGGAGAAAAATCATAGCCTAGATAAGTTAGTCATGGTAGATATTGCAAAAGCAGTAGTGCTTCTGTAGCTCTTCAGTGGCTTGATGCCTCAGGATTTTTTTCTTTCTTTATGGGGAAGATGGATAATTTCCAGTCTTCACGACCACACATGGGAAAGATGAATAAGCAGTATTTGAGAAGGGTGTCTGATTGGTCACACCCTCGTCTGGCTGTGCTTGCTGGTGCATTTCGCATAGCATTTCTGGAATACTTCTGCAGTAGTGAAAGAGTTATTGCAGCATTTGATTTCAACCTTATAAAGGCTTTAAAAGAAGTGCCAAGCTCCTGTAGTCTGGAAGCAGCAACACTGATCGTGTGCCATGTCACGAAGAGGAGAAAAAATCCCTTTCAATGTTTGCACTGAACATGAGTGTCACTTTAAAGCTCTAGGTTGCTTTTAAAACTGCCTTACAGCCCGACAGCTTTGTGGTGGACCTGAGAGGTCTTGGGTTAATGTCATCTAATGCATCCTAATGGGTAGTCTAATTGTAACTGCCATTCCAGCTGTCCCTTGTGTGTTTAACTCATGTAAATGAAAAACACAGCTTTCCAATTTACTCTTCAGCTTGAAATATTATCTTCTCCTTAAGTAATGTGTTTTAATTGCAGGAGCAAGATATAATATATATATGGAAATAGTGGATGAGAGCATGAAGATTACATATAAATAGCAGGGCTTCTTAGCTGTTTCTTTTCTCCATCATTGATCTGTCTTCTCTCAGCTGATGGCTGACTAAACAGACACCAAATAGGTGCCAGCTGATCCAGAGAGGGGATAAGCAGGTAGAGATGTGAGGTCACCTATCCCAACTCCCATCTGCTGCGAGATGTCCAGATAGTTAGGCAGCAGCACTCTGAAGTATGCACATGCCCACTTGATGTCAGTCTGGAGCGACTCTCCTGATACACACTGGCAGAGAAGATCAAAACCCGGCTTAAAAATTAGGTGGCAGACACAAAAAAAAAACCAAAAAAAAACCAAAAAAAAGAGAGAGAGAAGTCAGCAGATACTCAGAGGCCAGGAAAGGCTGCCAAACAAGCATTCCTGCCCTTGCTTACGATTCTCCCCCACATACAACTGGCTGTGTACGTCTGGGAGCAGCCAGCATAGTGATCTATTCATAAAGGGCCAAATTCAGGAACCAACGTGTAAGGCTTGAGTACACTGACTACACATGGGGAAGGAGGAGTGAGAGCTCAGAGGGGCTTCTTGGAGTTGTGCAGGACAAAAATCCCTTTCTTTCCAGCTAGCTGAAAGGCAGGCACACCGGAGGGAAAGAATGGTGGAGTGCTTAGGGCTTTAACCTGGGACTTGGGACAGCAAGGACCAGTTCTCTAGTCCTGCAGAGACCAGGTTGAATTTAACTTCTGGATTATTTTCTTTCTCTCTCAGGACAGGGGTAATACAGCTCAGCTCCCTCTTGGCTTGATGTTGGTAATGTTTATGATGTGTTGGGATCGCAGGAAGTTATTGCCTAGATAATCACCCTGAACACAGCTCCTCTCCCACAAACAGAGGCAGCGCTGTGCAGGCCACCAGCACCCTCACAGTGGCCTGCAAGCCAGCTGCAGGTTTGTCTTTTCCAGCTCATCAGGAGAGGTAACAGGAGGGTTGGGAGTTGAGTTTGGTGTGTCCCCTCAGTAGCCATTAGAGAAGAGCAGTGTTCTCAAAGCATCTTGGTTTGTAGTTTGCAATCAGCCGGTAAAGATTAATACCCCCCTGAAATGTGCTCCTGGCTCTCCTACCACCTGAGCAATGATCTCAAAATTGAGACAGGATTATTCCATTTAGTCATTCAGGGAGAGGCATCTAGACTTGGAAAGCAAAGCAAAACCTAAACCCTGTTGGCATTTCACAGTGTGCACCTGGGATGAACTTTCCAAGTCATTTACCATTCCAAAAACCAGAAGATACCAACACGTCCAAAAAGACAAGTCTGAGAATGACCTTAAAGCTCCTGTCTGTGTTTGCATGTCCTTTGACTGGAGCTGGAGGTAGCCAACAGGCAGACCACTGGATGGTCCTAAATTTGGCTGTAGACACAGTGGAACTGACAGAGGAGTAACATAGTGACCTAAAATGCTTCTTGATTGATCCTTTCTGCTGAGAGACAGCATCCTGTCATCCCACAGGGGTAAGGAGGAATCCAGACATGAGCTATAGACGGATTCGTCCTCCTCCTTCCATTTTCTAAGCATGAAAGCAAGTTAAAAAGGAGAAAGATATCAAAACATGAATAATTTCAGAAGGTTTGGAATATACTGCTCTGGTTGAGATTGATTTAATGATAAAGAAAAACTGCTGGGTTTGCATGGATGAAGTAAAGAAGAGAGATGCTCATTCCACCTCATTTATGTGAGGTAGGAACACCGTCCTTTGCAGCTTGCAGAGTGCTCTGTATCGGCATGGAGAGCAGAAGGCACTGACAACTGCCTGCTTGTACAGGCACAGAGACAGTCTGTGCTGCCCCAGGCTAGAGAGAGGAAAGGGGCAAGCTAATTTCATTTATAGGTTAATTGAATAAAAGGGAGCAATGTTTTCATTTTCCTGTAATCTGCAGCTGCCTGGGTTCTTGTGAGAGACCTGTCATTGCTTAGAGCTCCTGCAGGAATGCTCTAATTCAGATACTGCCCCATACTCCCTACAGGCCTGAAGCTGAGAGTAGCTGACAGTGCAGAGCTCTGATTCGGTCTACCCTGCACTTGTCTGGTTGATGTGGGACATGTCCAGTCCCACCAGGGCACATTATGGAGAGTTACATTCATGGAGCACATGAACTACTGTCATCTAACAATGATGCTGTTTTTTTGTGCTGTTATGGAGGACCGCATTAAAACCCAGTCTTTACTTGGTGTAGAGCCCCTGAGTTGGACTGGACAGAAGTTGTGAAACGGAGAGGATACTTACCCTCCAAATGGGCAGCTGATCTAGCTGTCCTTTTCAGGACAAGGGTTTGTGTGTTCTCATCATAGGTTGTGTGTTCTTAACCTTGCTTCGTCCATCTCATGCCATGGGGAAAGAGCTTGCAATGCCACATATTTCTGTGTCTCTTCTCAAGTCCTGGTGTAAACTCTCCTGTGTAATCCACAGTATTGGGTTACCTAAATAAAAATCTGAGGCAGAAGGTTATTACATGGAGAGAAGGAGATTTGGGTTAAATTCTGCTTCATATATGCAGGAATGATGTGTGGCTCCTGGAATTACATTTGTCTGGGTTTTTAAGCTCCTGTGTTAGATGTGGAGAAGTATAGATAATACCACTATACTAATAGTTGGAGACAGAGGTGAGAAATGTGTGAATAGTTTATGAACCTGAATAAACTGTGAATATGCACATGTAGGCAGGAGAGCTACTTTCCTTCTTGTATGGGTTTCTTTTGAAGCAAGTATCTCTGCCTTTTTTTAATCCCTGCTGTTAAATAAGAAGTGATCAGCAGTGAGAGATGACAGTACTGTGCATCCCCTATGAATTAGTGTGGTGATGAAAAATCAGCCAAAGCCTAAAAATGTTCCAGAAGTTGTCATATTCTACAAAAGACACCACCAGCATATATCTGGGAAACTGTTTCTTTTTAGAGTTGTACCCTCCCAAATTCATGTCTTCTGCACCTTCCCAAGACACTCTACTAGGATTCAGGTTTGCCTGAAGAGGAGGGAAAACACACCATGTCTAGACATGTAGTAGCTTTAATTTATTTGGTCAAACTAGTAGGTTTTAGTGGAAACTGTATGGTAGAGGTATAGAGGGATTTCATGCCCATCAGAATTTTACAGCTGCAAGTGTGAGGTTTGAGATTCAAGCCTCTGACCATGCACTGTCCTCCTTGGGACCAGAGAAACCCCTTGGGAAGGACTGCTCAAGCTCTGGGAGCAGGGCTCAGCCTGAACCAGGACTTTGCTGTGCTTACAAAAGCTGAGAAAATACAGCCATTAACTGTACGTTCAGATAATTCAGATATTGGCTGCTGCTGTCAGGAGGAAATGAATTAAGTTGATTTCTGCCTTCTTTCAGCACTTTAATCACGAAGTGAGGTGAGTTTGTATGTGATTTGAATTGATTTGCCCTTATCCAGTATTTAGATATCCCTGCTAGGGTCTTCTGGGTCAACCGCTGGTTGAAAATAGTTTACAGGGAGCTTCAGCTCTATTTTCCTGCCCTGCTCAAGATCTAAAAAAGAAAGTATATCTTATTTCTGTGATTTGTGAGCTATGTTTAGGAGAACGGTTTTTGCATTTGGAGCTCATTCAGGAAATGTTTAATTTGTCCCGTTACTAGTGGTGTGTAATTGGTAACCAGTCACAGTGGGAACACCTCTAATCTGATTAGTGAGCCATTCCTAAAAAGGGACAGAAAGACCCTGTGAATCTGTGAATGACAGATATTTTTTGCATGTTCTTGAACAGTGCTTCCACTATCTATGTCCTTACATAGGCCGGGAATATTGCTGCTCTCAGGTCTCTTCTCATTGGTACCCTCTTAACCTCTGAGGTAACCTCAGATCAGCATCTGAATGTGAAAATGCAGTTACAGTTACTCCAAGTCTTTCCACGGAAAACCTACTTGCTTTAGCTCAATATTGGCTTTTCCCCTACATTTTTACCATGCATTTTAACATAATTTACCTTTGGGAAACAAAGCTGGTTGTGGCACTGGGCAGATGCTTCTCTGCATTCCAGCTACTGTCTATCCCCATCCTACATGTACAGAGGAGCTATCATGGGTTTAAATGTTATCACTTAGACCAGGGGAACCTGCCGGTTTTTCCCAAGTGCTGTCAACGCTGGTCAGGGCATTGCAAAGTTAATGAGAGAGACTAATTACAAGGCACAGATGCTTCAGAGCGGACTTTCTTTGGTGAAAGATCTTGTGCGTATGTGCCTGGGCTAAACTGGTTTCTCTGTATGCTCTGTACAGAAATACCTTTCCTTACACTCACACCTCTGTGAACCCACCTCCCTGATGCTGAGCTCCAAATGATTTCTGACAACCTGGACCATTAGGGGGTATTTCTCAGTTCTCTCATATCATAGAATCACAGAATGGTTTGGGTTGGAAGGGACCTTAAAGATCATCTAGTTCCAACCCCCTGCCAGGGGCAGGGACACCTTCCACTAGCCCAGGTTGCCGAAAGCCCCATCCAACCTGGCCTTGAACCCTTCCAGGGAGGGGGCAGCCACAGCTCCTCTGGGCAGCCTGTGCCTCTGTGTCACCACCCTCACAGGAAAGAATGTCTTCTTCTATCTAATCTAAATCTACCCTCTTTCAGTTTAAAGCCATTACTCCTTGCCATATCTCTACATGCCCTTGTAAAAAGGCATATGGTACAGCCTTTACTAGTACTTACCATTTTGCCCTAGGTTTTAGACTAAGAGCTCCTTGTAAGAGCAGGTTTATCCCTAGATGGCAGTTGATGTCTAAGACTACAGAGTAACTGGACTCCATGACACAGAGAGTAATATTATTGCATCTACTGATAGATTCTACTTTTAAGAGGTTAGTTTATCACAGGTATGTGAGTAGAAGTAAATTCTTGACTCAGGGTTTGCACATGATATATTTAAGAAATGGACTACTAATAGAGGTAGATAGGTTGCTTCAAATATACAAGTTCTTTCAATGTTCTGCATTTCATATCCGTAAGGTATGTTAGGCTCTGCCAGGTTTTAACTTTGGATGATATGAAATTCAGAAGTCAGTTACTAACAGCTACAGCTTGATTGCATATGTACACACAGAAACGCACATGCTGAGGGAAACTGGAAAAACAGATCTACAAAAGAAGCTATTTATCTCATTCTTTGTTTTCCTCCTTCTGCATGTGAGCACAGCTGGGTATCTTGCTCTGCTGGGTGTTTGCAAGGGGGCAGATAGTTCATGCAAAGCCCTCTGCTAAAGGCGAGCTGGGAGTTCGGATCATGACTCCTCCACAGAGGTAACTCAGTGTGAGGAGCAGAGCTGGACTGACCTCACAACATGAGAAAATAAGGCTCAGTAAGCGATTTGGCCAAGAAAAAATGGCAGAAGAAAAGAAACTAAAGAAAGCCTCTTCTGAGAGGGGGGATTTCAGTGGCCTATTTTCTACTGATCATTAGAAGATTAACTGCCGGTCATGTTCCCAGTTAGGCACTCTTAGAGCTTATTTGATCCTGGGCAACAGGTTTATTTGCCTAATTTATTGTTGCTCTTAGACTTTTAAACTCAAATATAAATTAAAGGCTTTTGTTCTGTATAATTTAAAAGCATGTCCGGGATGGGGAGTCCAGTATTTGGCTTGGTTTCATGTTCTGAGATGTATTTCAAGAGCTTCTGGGCATTACCAGGATGAGTTTGGGGCTGATGTTTGTTTTCTGAAGTATTTCAGTGCTTAATGTTTCTGCATTAAGAAGAAAGGTCACTGCCAGCTGTTAAGCTGTTGTAAGGAGCCTGTTAGGCAAGCCAGTTGTTGGAAGCTAGCTTCTAAAACAGGATGAAGTTAGAAGCTGTTTTTATCACAGATAATTTCTGTAAGCATTAGGAATAATACTCCAGTTTGGAAAGAAACACTTCCAAAGAGGTGGTGAATATACAAAACATAATGAGTTACAGTTAAAAGATCTGCTGATTATCCTCTAAGATGACTCACAATGTATCTGCATCCAAGAAACTGTGAATTCTTCAATAGCCTTAATAAATGTATGGGGAATGTGAACAGGCTGGCTCTCAGAATGAGCTAAGATAAAAACATCTCCAAAAAAATAAAGAGTGAGTACAATCCATGCTGAGGGAAAGGAAATGAATAAAGAGTGTTTCTCAAACCTGATAAAAATGAGTTTCTGCTGATTCAAGGTTCAGTGCAAAATGGAAGTGAGCTTCATTAAGTCTGGTTTTGGTGACAGAACCTTAGTTTTTCTCATAGATCCCAACACTGAAACAAGGAGGACCTTTGTATGTAATACTGGTTTGGATGGAGGTATGGTGGGTCTACTGGATCAAGTGCTGGCTTGGGACTTCATGGTTTCAGGAGTGGTTCATCCTTGTCCTTGGTGTGCTGGCTAACCCAGGGCAAGTCATTTCAACTCTTTCAAATTTTGTTTGGTTACTGAGGAACTCTCTGAATTGTGATGGATGGTAGTTATACTGCCACTATGTGGGGAAATTGCAGGCAAGGAGATCACATCTTCAAACTACTTCCAAGTGCCTCTGTAGCGCAATGCCTGCCAGATTTACTAAGCTCTTCAAGGTCCCATGCCTCTTCTCTCTTTGAAGCTAGTTGAGATACCCTATGCCTCAAAAAAGATAAATATGGGATGTCAATAATCAGAATATATTGTTCTTGGCCCACAGGGAGTCTGACACAGCAGCTCTACCTTAAATACAGCCATCAGCCTGCAAAAGCCAACAAAATCCCACAGACCAAGTGATAACAACTGTTTCACTTTCTTAAATCTCCCAGTAATCTGAGGGATGAATGAGCTTCGTAACTGAGAATTGCTCTTAAGTACAATTTACTGGGGTTTGTTTTTTAATACCCTCATTTATTACAATTTTTTTCTTTAAAAAGAAAGTCTTTTCACAAGATTTGCCAAAGAACATAAAGGTTTGTCGTAACGGATCAGATCACTTATCCTTATAAATCCAGTACCCTGTATCTGCCAGTGATGACTTGGCTCAGCTTGAGAATCAGCTTGTATAGTACAGCTGGGTGCAGGCACAGCTTTACTAGAGGGCTAAAAGCCTCCATCCTTCCATCTCCCATTGTATTGACCATGGTGGCCTGGTATTAGCATCCCCTTCTTGATACTGTCAAGGCTGCACTGCCTCTGGTTGGGAAAGGCTCAGAGGAAGCAAGTAGTCTCCAGAGAAGCATGGAGGCAGCTTTGTACTGAAAAGCTGTCCTCTGGCCAGGTGAGCAGGACTGGTCCTTCCTCTTCTTTCACAGTGCTTGAAACTTCAAGGGAATTTGATGTAGTTTTTTTGTATGATGGGTCAAGTTGTTTTGGAGGTTGAAGTGATGGGAAAGAGAAAATCAAAATCGGACATGCGGTGTGCGGATCACAACCATGCATAGCAACTGCCAAAAATAATAGGATGGGTCTTGTTCTCTGAGTAATCTACAGTAAAAACAGAGGTTGGCTAAGAACTTCATCAGTGATCAAAGGCTTTGAGCTCTGTTTCTTGTCTGTGTTGGTGTCACAGATGCTTCCTCCACTTCCCAGAGATGAAGTTGCAGCAACTGAAAGGAGGTGTCGCACATAAGCTGAAGGGGCAACCTCATGCTGCTGTTCCTAAGGTTGCAGAAAGCCTGAAAGACATTTCTGAACTAGGTTTATTTGGATGGTTTGGGTTTTTTCCTTGCATCTTACAGAGCTACACTGTTACGGAAAGATTATTGTTGCAGCAAGGTCTATCTAAACCCATCTGTCCTGGGAAGGGAAGAAATCCAGCTGCTCTCTGCCATATATAGGCTGTGTAAGCTTGGGCCAGCTGTGCTTGGTTTCCCTTTTCACCTTGTCAAGCTTTAACCATGTGCCACAAGACAGTTGCCCATTGAAGGAAGGGGCTCAGCCTGGCATCATGGGGAGATGTGGGAGAAGAGAAAAAATTGAAAACCTTCATGTTTTGTATAGGAAAAAAATATCCCAGTTGTGATCTACTGTTGCATGCATAGGTCAGGGAAGGATTACCCTGCGGTTAAGGAAGAGGATTGTATCAAGGGACAAGTTCTGTTCCCAGCTCAGCCACAGACTTCCTTTCGGACCCTAACACTTAATTCTTTGTGACTTTGTTTACTCACCTGTCTGATGGGAATAATACCGCCTACATCAGAGGCGAGTTGTGCTACTCTATGTTGATGCACGTGGTGTTAGTTAGGAACATTAAAATGCTTTGTGATCCACAGATTTTAAAAAAATGCAGTGTAAATGGTCAGGGCTGTTACTTGAGATTTTCATTCCAGACACTGTGTCACAAATCAAAATATCTCCTTTTATTTCTCACTGTAGAGGGTTATAAAACAACTAGTGGGCATAAGGTTGCACTTCAGAAAGCAAGTGCAAGTTTTGGACAGCCCAGCTAAAATCTAGTTTCATTTTTAAGCTTTATTGATGTTCTAGTTTCCATAGCTATTTTCCATGTTACTTTTATACTTACTGGCAAAATGCTCCTTTGAGTTTGTTAGTGTTACATATCCATTGTCCAGTACCATTTGCTTCCATGTTTGGTATTTCAAGTTTTACATTACATCTCCATTGGCTTTAGAGAACTAAATTATTCCTGTGCCCATTACTTAGCTGAAATTTGGAAGGAACTTCAGATCTTTTTTTCTTTAAAGTCTGATTTTGTTACAGGCTTCACTAGTTCACTGAAAAATCCTTTAAGGAAGACACCAAACAAGAAGGCGCAAGCCTCAATTCACTGATCCTGTCTGATCTCAAGCTGGCTGATATGAGAAGTCAGCTACAGAATATGATTTTATTCAGGAGACTTCCTATTGTATAAAAAGCATAAGGTTTATATAGTGTATAAAGGTATATAAAAAGCCCTTTAGAATAGGTTGCCTAAGGTCGTTATGAAGGCTTTGGCTTCCAGAAGGGCCACCAATTTAAACAGCCTCATGGGTTTATAGTGGAGATCAAGCCCCTTGCCCCCAGTAGCCACAGAGTATTAAATTGCAGCTCCATCAGCCAAACTCTTCATCCAGCCATGCCTTAAGAGCAGCAAGTGCTTTATTGTGTGTGATGAGACCACTGAGTTACACAGTGGGCAGGCCAGGCTCTCTCACAGGGCCGCCACAAGGTAATCTCTCATGAACGTGGTTCATGACAAATCCGGAGCTGGGGAGAAAGAGTCATGGTCCAGCTGAGGTTGTCTTCAGCCACAGTGAATCCAGCAGCCCTGACAAAACTAGGCTGAGGCAAGTCATGATGCTTCCCTAGTGTGCTGGAGAAGAGTCAGGTAGAGAATGATTACCAGGGCGCTGTAGTCTCCTTCTCTACTGAGATGTGGCCACAGCAGCAGGCATCTCCTATTCACCACTTCACTGCTGGTGCCCTCAGTTCATAGCTCATAAGCTAACATCCTACTGTAAGTTGCCTTTCATTTAGGCAAGAAAGAAAGGGACTTAAATATGCTGAACGTATTGTGGGAAAGAAAGATCTCTACAGGTTTGTGTAAAGAAACTCAGGACCAAGGATCAAGCCCCTTTCTCATCTCATTTTTTCCCTTTCAGAAGAAAGCACATGAAGAGTGCTGGAGAGCAAGGTTTTCCTCTTCAGTATAAGAGGCAGACCTGTACTCAAAGAGTAGGAAAAG
This sequence comes from Athene cunicularia, assembly GCF_003259725.1. Lineage (NCBI taxonomy): Eukaryota > Metazoa > Chordata > Aves > Strigiformes > Strigidae > Athene > Athene cunicularia. The sequence goes on from NW_020799109.1 coordinate 9,138,030, forward strand.
TGTAACAACCATGTCACTTGGGCAGGGAAGGCCCTGAACATCACTGTTGCACATTACAAGAAGCTGCTTGTTTGCTACCAAAAAAAAAAAAAAAAATTTTGATTTGAGATCAAGACAAGCAGCAGCCTTGGCAAACTTAATCTGCTATGGGTTCCCCACCACATTTCATCCAAGAAGTTTAATCTTAAAGCCCAGTAGGAAGGGAACTTTGGATCTTCCCTCAAGTCAGATAGGATTAAGTGTAGGACAGTGAAAATGGAGCCAAAGGGACGGCTCCAGAGTCTCTTCTCACAGCTGCTTCCTATTTGTCCCTGAGAACATGAGGAGAACTTTAGAGCTCAGAAGACAAAAGTCTTGGTTCCTGCCCCAGTGCTGTAGTTCTATAGAGACCTGTTGGCTCATTTAGACACCTAATCCAGTTTAGGATTTAAGAAAGCTTCCCCCAGACCCTCTACCCCATACTATTTTAGGAGCCCTAATCTAATTTCTTTTTATTAGCCCTCCATACCTTCCCTCTGTTTTCAGATGTGTACTTACATACTCAGAGTAGAGAGCTACCTAAGAAATCTCTAAGCAACAGGTAATATGAAGCATGCAAGAGAAAATTCAAGAAAAAGTAAGGTAAATGAAGGAGAAAAAAAAAAATCCATCTAATTAGAGAGGTTAACAAAGAGGCTAGCTCCAAAGCCTGTCTCCAGCCAACACCCACACAGAGCCCTGTAAAACACCTCCCATGAGTGAGCACTCTTCCCCCTCCCAGTTGACTCTGACCCCCAGAGCCCAAGAAAACCACAGACATTCATTTTTATATTTCCTCTGGATGAGTCATTCACCCCAGGTGAGGGTTTAAGTACACCTTCCTCACAAACAGTCTGTTTGCATCTTCACTGAAGATGAACATCTGTATGGGGCTTAATTGCTATGAGTTGTAGTTATCTTGCTATGTTAACCGAGGGCTAAGGAAGAGAGGTGTTCTGCTTGCTTTCTCCAGAAATGATGCTTGGCTTTCTGTTACAGAGATAGTCTCTGCAATTACTTCCATACTGGGTAAGAAGCAGAACATACTAACAGTGAGGATAGGTTAAAAAATTATAGAGAGAAGTAGGTATGTGTGCTTGAACTGTGTAGGCTATAGGGCATGATCTGGTTTATGTAGAGAGGATGTCAGCTGTGAAAGCTGTGGCAAAAATTTAGTTTGAGACATCGATGTCTTTTTCACATCCTGGTCTAAAACCTAGACTTTTTAGTACTTTAGAAATCCTTACTCCAAGACTAAAATGTTGAACTTTTGTATTTTGTTGATCAAATGTTTTCCTGGATATGAAGTCAGTATTTCTCTGTTAATGTGTTGTCCCTTCCCTATTTCTTTAGCTAGCTTTGAGGTCTGTAAGCAGGGCTCACAACATCTTCCACTTAAGCAGTTGCAGGGGTCCTTTGCTGGCCCTCACCAGGATATTGCTGGAATTTCATACTACCGTTACCTATTGGCCATGCAAAATTAGTTAAAGCTACTTGTGTACTGCCCTTGTATGTAAGAGACACTTCCTAAGGAGTGGAGACAGGAAAATGGGGGAGGGACTGGGGGTGGTGAGAGAGAGCAGGGGTCCATCCCTGTGGTGTGTGCGTCTGGATACGGAGGAAAGAGATGAGGGAAGGGGGGAAGCATAGTTTATTGTGCTAAAGGGAGACAGAGAGGACATTCTGCCGGCGCTTATTGACACAAGCCTCGGCAGTGACTCTGGGCTTCCCCGCCGGCTGTGAGTGATGGGCAGAACAGGCCGCTGCCTTGTTCGGTGGGATCTTGTGCAGACAGAGTTCTTGTGGAGGGATGGATCCTCCTCAGGGAGCTGGCGAGAGGGCAGAAATACAGGATCCTTTGGCTGACAGTCTGCCTTCAGGGGACAGACATTTTAGAAGGGCTACAACTATTAAATTAGGGGCATCTTTCCCAAGAAGCCACCTTTGGATTGTCCTCAAAGCCTGGTGCTGTTCTGGTGCTCAAAAGGAAGAGTTACCTCTGTCTGGAATGACCACATGGGACACATCCAGAATCAAGCTCACATCCATGACTGGTGTCCCCAGTGTCCAGGCCTTCTCTTGGCTGATGCTGTTCCTGGTTAGAAGTGACAGGAATGGATTTCCGAGCAGAGCAGCTCAGGCACAAGGCAGAAAGTGGCTCATCCACATCCTTGGTGTGTGCTGTGCCCTGGAAATACAGCCAGAGAGTGCTGTTGTTCATTTAATTGTAATTTAGGCAAGGATTTGTATTTTTATTCTCAGAAAAGCCCCCAGAAGAACCCCGTGTGCCCTGGCAATTTATCTTTCCTATCATGAACAATAAACATGCCATTATAGATTGAGGAGGGGGTATGAAAATCTTTCTGCAGTTGGCTAAGGCAGAAAAATCAAAGCACTACAGGAATTGGTTCTTGCATTATTGTAGGAGTTTTCCTTGACTAATTGGCTTCTCCTGAGTGGTTGGAAGACCAAATTGGACTGGTTTGGATGTAGAGGCACATACATCTTGACAGGAAGAAGGGAAAAGAGGAAGCATTTATATACGGATTAGCAGGCATAAAATATGTAGTGAGATAGAGAAAGATGGGGAGTTAAGGAAATGGAGATAAAGGGAAAAAAAATGTCGGAGAAAGCACTTAGTGTGGCACTGACTGGTGTTCAGGACTGTGTTAATTAGCTAGTGCTAAAAGGAAGTGCTGGGGATGCAGCTGAATTAGATGTAGATCAGCTGGAAATGGCAGGAAGGGTTTTGCCATTAAGAGTTGTACTGTTGTGGCTGGGCAGGGATATTTGGAGGTGTGAGGAGCTCTGGTTACAGGTCTGTGTGTGGAAAGGTTTCTACATTCAGCTCAAAGGGCCAGTAATCAACAAGTCCAGTCCCTTGTTTATCACAGGTCATTGAGAATGGCAGTTCATTATTCCAATGGAGAAACCCATAGTGGCTGGGTGGCCAAAACATATTTTCCTGAGAGTCAGCCAGTCTTGATTCTGAAGAGATGAAAAGATGATCCACTTTTTCTTTTTGGAACCGAATGGTTAATCACACCCTCCTTTTCAGATTTGCACCTATGATGCTGGTCCAGATTTTGCAGGCTTTAGAAGCTATAACGTGGCTTCTTAAGGGGACCTCAGGCGGGTAAAGTCAGGATGAAAGCAGCTGATGGCATGGGGAATTTCCTTGAAGGTGGAAAAATACAGGCAGCTGACTTCCAAGCAGAAATGTGCGTTCACTAGAGGTAAACTGGGGTGCTGCCATCCCTGTGAACTTTAGCTGTGTGCATTAGGACCAATAAATACGTTGTTCTGCCAAGGTCTGGGCTAACTGAGGGAATGCCCGATGTTGTTGGCTGACCTTGAGGGAATACAAATCCCTTTAGAGTAGCAGAGTGCTATAGGTATTTGAGATCTGGGGTAACTGAGGTTTTGCTGTAACCAACTTGGAGGTCATGATTGTGCTAAAACTTTACCCTGAAGCCACAGACATGTGGAGAAAACCCCATTGTATCAAAATTGAGGTTAGACAGGACAGTCATTAAAGGTCAGTGGAATACAAGGCAAGTACTGTGTACAGGAGAAAAAACCCATGTTTTCTGGCAGTATGGAACCGAGACCATGTTTGTTTATGGAGAGAGCGATATGCAAACAGGGAAAGGCTGCCAGAGATACAAGAAGCTTTTCTGATGCATAGCAGGTGCTCCTCAGACCTGAGCAAAGAAAGCGGCAGCTGGGAGGACTTTTTTTTTTCTGAACATTGTGAACTAACAGAAGACAAACAAGTTTTCAGGTCTGTAGAAAGCAGCAGGAAAACAGATCACTGCACTGGAGTAAGCCAAAGGTTTGAGCCACTTGATGTGGGGTATTCACCTGGGGTATCCAGGGATCCTGCAGTGGGAACACGTGTGCCAGGAGTTGTGTAATGGACACAGGCCTGATACTGGACTGAATAAAAGGTGCAGAGCAAGGATATTTAGAAGAGTTCCCTGGGTGCGAGCGTGAGGGTCATGACTCTTCCAGTGTGCTGTATCCTACAACAAATTTTTTGCTAGTTATGGGTGCTTTACAATGCATTGCTTCACAACTGGATTTTTTTCCTTGCACAGGGAATATCAGTAACTTTCTAAGTAACTTTCCTAATAAGAGCAGGAAATCAAAATACTTGCCAAGGAGGTGGAAGATGCAGTGAAATGAAAATTTCAGGAGAGTTTTAAGTTAGAAAAGTTGTGCTCAGTGTATTCAACGTAAGTGAAACACGTATTTGACACAATAACATTATTCTTATATGGACAACAATTGCTAGTGAAACATGCCAGTCTGCTGGGAGTAGTAGATTTGGAACTCTTTTAGTTTCAGTGCTGTGGATAAGAAAAATAAATTTTAAAAAATGCAATATGGAAATTTATGTTTTTCCTGCTTACTTACACTAGGTGAGAATTTGGCTCAGACATCAGGTCACCGTCTGGTCTTATGGGGGATTTAGGTCTGAGAGTCTCAGAGTACTGGACATATTTGAATTGAGGCCACTTGTAGCCTAAACCTTGAATCCAGTAGTGCTTTGCAGCTGCAGATAAGGATGAGGTCATACGCCAGATTGTGGTCTCCACAATACATCATTACCAGGATAATCACATCTGCAAGAAGGACTGTTAGCGTCATGCGTTATTGAATGAGATCAGGTACTTGTATTTCTGAAATAAGTCCAAGAGTGCGTAATTTGCCTGCTTATTAGTTTCTAGGGTGAAGCTGCCAAGAGACCATTACCAGGAGTTATGTGAATTGACAGGGAAGGCTCAGAGGACAGTTTGAACCCTGTGATGGACAGGCATAGATTTTGTAGTCAGTGGGCTATCAGTCTAGTTAAAAAATGATGGTCTACAGACATCCCATTTCTAGTGTAATTGCTATATCTTTTTCTTTCCTTAATTGCCTGATTTCTGAATGCAGCTATCTCTGATATTGACATTCAGGATCGAATCCAACTGGTTTAATTGGATGCTGTTCATTTAAGACAAACATTTTTGGTCCTGAGAGAATTTCATGTTTTAAATTTTGGCATCACTGGGATATGTCTAGATGCAGGCAAACTCACTTTGTCACTCTGCTCAACAGATGCAGACTCTTCTGCTTGCAGTCATCCTGAAAAGACATTGTATAGGCATATTAACTCCGCTGTGAGCTTGAGACAATGCATGATGGCTTTCAGCATGGTACGCCCAGCTATATACTCACAGCCAGCATTTGTTTTGGAGCTGGCTCATTTCTAGCAAATTTGGGGCATAAACGAACTGCAAGACCACATCTGCTGGCAAATTCCATCTACACATACCCAGAGACAACTGTATTTTGTAAATTGTGAGACTGCAGTCTGAAAAGTAGGGTTTGGGATTTAATCTTTATACCAGGCATACAAAGGATAGCAGACCAAAGCAGGGAGACTGAAAATTGGATGCCCAAGTTTAGGCAGTTGAAGCAAAACCTTCCAGAAATGGCCAGTAGTATTGGCTGTTTCAGCGGTAATGGACAACTTGAATCCTTTTTAGAGAAGTCCTGATTATTATTTTTTTTTTTCCAGGCTGATTCCCAGCACTTCTTTCAAACCAGGACTTCTAAGGCATCCTTAAAGGGAGCATTTCAAAATGGCTATACTCTTTTCAGGAATGTAGTCGTAAAATCCATCCTGTGGGTCCTAAATGGAGCTGCACAAATTCATAGGTCTTATAATCCATCAAGAGCTCTCTGGTTCTTCTGCATAACTGGTGAGCCTTACTCAGGAATTAAGCCCAACACTTCTTTTTGAGCTATAGCAGAGTGTTTGGAAAGACTGCAGCCTTGATTTGAAAGACTTTGCTAGAAGGAGGATGTACTCTGGTTTCCAGGACAGCAGTGACGCCTTTGATCTCCTCTAGTTCCTTCTCCTGGCAAGTTGCAGTTGTGACATTTGGTGTCTCACCAGAGTCTCAAACTATAGGTTTTTGGGAGCTGTTTTGTGGCCTGGGGGAGGGGTGGCATATGGAACAAATGTTCTGTGTTCAATTGCTCCCCTGAGCTTCAATGCAGGCTCAGCACACTAGCAGATCTAGACAAAGGAACATGGTATTTCTAAATTTTGGGATTTGAAAAACTATTAAAGTCATTTTCCCACTATAATATGCAAGAATTCTTGAAACAAAAATAAGTTCCTGTCTCTGCCACTTACCCAGAGCTTTAGAGATGCAATCAACCCAGCAGTCATCCCCTCGCCAGAAATAAAAATATCCATGGTGGGGTTTTATTTCCTTCTTCTGGAGACCTGGGATAAGCAACACATGATTTGGTGCTGCTGACATCTGGCAGCATCGTTCCTATTTACTGTAAACACGAGTCATCACCCATGGAGTATTTTATTGCTTGTGGTTTCCATCTTGTTGTATGCAGCAATTATGCACATGGCGCAATCTTTCCATGTCAATAAAAACGTTTCATTCTCAGCAAGGAACATAAGAATAAACCCAGCAATTCTTATGGGCTACTGTGCTGAGTTAAATGGGATGTGATGGGGAGGAGCGCTGCAGGGGGCTCGGCGCTGAGGGCGGGGTGGCTTTCTCCTCCGGGGTCACTAGGTGGGACTCACAGACTCAGGGCCAGTGGACAGAAGGTTGGTGTGAGCCATTGCTTTTCCAGCCTGCAGCTGAGAAAAGGCCTCACAGCTTTTGTTTGCCTTGTTGGCAAAATGTTGTGCAGCAGGACGCCTTATGAGTGCTGCTGGAGACTTTCCTGCATGCTAATTTCTGTTTCTGTCTTTATAATTTTTTTCCTGGTTATCCAGGAGTTTAGAGATGTTTTCAGTAAAGGATTGATGAGAGAATCTTCAAAGGGGACCGCAGCCAGGGGAAAAACATAAACATGAGTGGAAAAGCAGTGTTTTAAATTAGTATGAAAGTTTGAGAGACATCACTCAGGCCCAAATCCACAAGTTGCTTTAAGCTTCTTATTCCTGCTTAGGTGTTTGGAGTTAGACATCTCAAGGTCTTTATGATTACTTCCCACTTCGTTCTTCCCTTGGTTTATTGGGAAACTGAGTACATTTGCCTGCTTTGGTGGGAGCATGAGGGCATTTGTCTGGGGCTCCAGACAGCGAGGCTAGTCTTAGCAAGTCATGCAGCCTCTCTCTACAATCGCTGGGGAGGGACAGGCCCTTCTGGTGGGTGATTCATCTCCACAGAAGATAGGTGTCTGAGATACGTGGGATGAATCGCTCCCTGGAGGTGCCAGCCTCTCTCCACTGGCTGTCAATGGAGCCTAGCCAAAGAGTTTAGACTAGGCGCCTAAATTTGAGGCAGCTAATGGTAAGGGAGGTGAATTTCACCCCCAGGAACTTTGAGTGGAATTTAAGCTGTCTGAAAATGACAGTTGTGCAAGCAATAATAAACAGTCTATAGTTCCACGTCTGGAATCTCCTTATAAACAGGGGCATGCAAATCAATTAGATAAAAATCTGAACATTTCTGAATCTCCTGCCCAAACTTGAACAGAATCTTCTCTTGGTTTTGATGAAAATCCCTTTTACTCTCCAAACTATATATATCTTTTGTTCTGCCATACAGGCAACCTTCTTGTTTGACACAGGCATGGGGATGCAGGAGCCTTGGTTTGCTCTCAGTGTTTCATCTCTGGACACCCCTGACTTGACCAGGGTGGTGAGAGTCAGTGCTGGGAACCTTCTGGGAAGAGCCCAAAGATCACACTGTGGCATGATTCCTGGCTCAGTGCTGCTGATCGAAGTGCTCCAGATAAGCTAAGATGTAGATAAGCACCCCAACTCCTGAGTGCTTATCCAAACCAAACCTTTCAACATTTATCCACCTTGACTGTACATGACTTTGCCCTTAGCAACGGAGATTACACCCACTTTTTTCTTCTCCACTTCCAGCGGAGGAGCAAGAACCTACTTGAAGACAAGTAAAACACCTTAGGCTTTTAGGTTCCCACACCTTTCTTCTTTCTTTTTCAGAAACTAGTCTGATTATGTATTCATTTCTCATTGTAGTCACTACCTGAGAAACCGCAAATTCAGGTAAGGGTGCGAGGCAGCTTGTTGCAAAGGCAAGTGCTCTTTAGCTCTCCTACAGTGGGTGGGTAGGCCAGAACATGTGGGTCTTGCCTTCATCAACATCAGTTAACAGTTGCTCTTGGGATGGGACTGTAAGCTCATGGTATCTGCCCTTGTCTGATGCACCTTGGTTTTACTAGCTGCTGAAGGGAAGGATTTTATTTATGTGTTATTTATTATTTTTTGTTTTCCCTTCTAACCCTGAACATTTTGTTGGTCCTGGGTTTTTTTTTTTTCCTTTCTCTTGAATCCTTGGAGAGAAGAGAATAGAAGTGACCCCATCCATTGCTCCCTTTGGTGTCGTGCTCAGGTCCCTTGTGGCTGTGTATTGCTCATGCACTCAGGGTAAAGCCAGCATTTGACTTAAGGTCAGGAATAATTTTTTCCTAAGTTAGACTGACGCAACCCATTCTTTTCCCTCTGTTTTTGTGTGTTTCCTAAGTAGCATGGGATACGGGCCATTTTTTCTGACCAGTAGGCATTATTGCCTAACAAATTACCTGTTCTTGCAGGGACTTAGCATTTCTTCTTTCTGCCTGCAGCACATTGTATTTTTTTGCGGCTTCTGGTTTTTCAAATTAAAGATTTTAAGTTGTTATAGATTACATGGAAGTGTTTTGTGGCTTGTGGTATGTAGAGTTATGTGGAGTCAAGTTTGGTGGACCCTTCTGAATAAATGTTGTTATACATTGACTGCAAGGGGCTGCATATGATGAACCAGGAGATCTCTGTGCTTGAGTTCAGGGGTTCTTTGGCTTCTCCATTCATTTGGACACAGACAAGTAAATGTTACTGCACTTTCTTTCAAAAACAGCCTTAATCTTTATGTTTATGGGGAATTCAAACTGTCCAGAGGTGCTAACTCACCAGGCAGCCTTAGACATTCGTGTTCTCTCATTCGTTATTCATAGATCAAGCAACTCATTGGCAACGGTATAAGAAGCTTCAGTTCTTACCTGGAAGGTCACTTCTGAAAAGAGGCCTTTCTTTTCCCACGTATCTCTCCCCTCAGCCTTTCCGTTAGGGAGGACTGGGCCAAGAACACAATTTTTTTTCACAGGAAACTGAAATAAAAGTAGTTATAGAAAAAGATAGTTTTATTTATTAAGAAGTAAAAAATATGTGTTGAATGTGTTCTATGTATACTTATTATATGGTAAGTACTAAAAAGCTTCCATTCTACACCCTCTACCTCTTTAACTTTACAATAAATATTCTGGTTTCAGTCCCTTTTTTGATGGATTGAACAGTTCTGATGCAAACAATTTATTTTAATCCCATGGAGTGTTAATTTTTGACAAACCCCCCACTTTTCATCAAACATATTTTGATTAAAAACATTTCAGCTATCCCTACTATCAAAACTCCAGTCACAGACGCTAATTGGTACAAATTGTGGCATGAATGTGTATGCACAGCAGCTTATTTCCTGGAATCCTTTGAATGGGCATCAGATGGAAAAACCTTTGAGCCCTAGTGATGTGATCTGCATTCGACCACGGTATCTAGAACCAGTGGGTCCATATCTTCTGAGTTATACAAGTTTGGCTATATTTACTTTTAAAATATTGAAACAGTTTTCTGAGTAAATGAAAACTCTCACTGCCAGAATGTGCTGAAATGCACGTGAATATTGGAATCTTGGACATAAACCTTAAAAATGATAATTTAAAGTGCAATTATGTATTTTGTTTTGCTTTTCCTCAGAAATAAGACCAGACACACACAGAGGGGTTAAAGAGGGAAGGTACAAAGAACATTTACGATGACGGCATAGAAAATATGACTAGTTTTCTCCTTGACCATGGGTTGGTTTGGAGGAGCGCTCTGGAGGTCTCGAGTCCAACTTCTTGCTCAGTGCAGGGCTAACTTCAAAGTCAGGCCTGGCTGTTCAGAGCCTGGTCCAGTTCATGTTTGGAAATCTGCATGGAGAGATTTGACAAGGACCTCTCTGGACTCTTGTTCTAGTGTTGGACCACTCACACTGTGAACATTTTTGTTGCCTGATACCCAGTTGCAACCTACCATGTGCTATTTGTGTACATTGCCTTTTGTCATTTTTTCCAGGCACCTCTGAAAAGAGCTCAATTCCATCTTCTCTATAACCTCTTTCTGGGCAGTGGTTAGTTCTCTCCCTTTACCTTTGCTTCTCGGTACTCAACTAAGAAATATTTTAAAAATCTCACTGAAGTACCTTGTATTGCTTTTTTTTTTTTAAAAAAAAAAAACCAAACAAACCAAACAAACACAATTTATTAAAAGCATTGGCAGTTTTATCAGTAATTTCCAGGAGAGCAGAGTTAGTTCAATAGTAAATCCTTTCATGAGTCTATTCCTTCATGTTTTTAATGTGTTTTCCAAACCAAAAAATGGTTAAATGCTCCCTAATACTAATCCTAATCAAACAGAAGTTGTGACCTCTCTAAGCTGTGACCTCTAAGGGCAATATTTGCAACCCAAAACTGTCTAACCAGCAGTCCTGGGTGTTGGTAAACGTTAGTGGTCAGCGGGCTGTGCAGACATTGGCCACATCTCTCTTTTAGGCAGTTTTGGATTCAGGAAACTTGCTTGAGTTGCTGTTTTATGAATGACAACAAAATGAGAGCTTTTGGAAGTCAACCTTCCCCTTCTTCTGAGGAAAAACTTGCAGAAACCAAACACACACTTGGGTCTGTGTATGGAAAATACATATGGCACTAAAGCACTTGCAAGATTGCTTCAGCAAGGGGAACCTAACTAGCCCAGCCAGACACTTGCACAGATGTGGGAGGTTGGTGGGTGGGGATGTTTACCCACTTGGCATATGGCACTGCAGCATGTCTGCATTTTTATGTGTGTCTCTTCTCTATGCAGACTTCACTCTTCTGCCCTGAGCGCTGAGGAGCAGTTCCTCTGCTGGTGTATGTGCCTGCAAGCCTCAAGGAAATCAGCTAGGAACTTGCCCTAATATTTTCCATTGTCTTTCCATGGGATAAGAGCAACTCTTTCCTAGGTATAAAATTATGAGCATTGAGAAGTACATAGGTACTCAGAAAAGCTAAAAATGGCCTCCTCAAGTGCAGCTGGATGGTGGTCAGAAGGATCTATTTTTACTTGACTTGCATTTGCACAGAGGCATCCATGCATGACTTTCTGTTGTTCCTGGAGTCTTTCAAGCATATGGTAAATAGACTTTCAATGGGTTGGAACCTATTGCTTCAGGAAATGTTGTTACAAATTGTTTTTCCACTGCAGTGCATTGAGGATTTTTGGTGCCACCCCTAACATATGCTCTGAAATCCAAGTGGTCTCCAGAAGGGAGTGGCCAAGAGGTTTCAAGGCGATGTGAAACCCATTAATTAGGCTTGCTGAGAAAGTGGTAAAAGCAGCACAAAAACATATCGTTGTAGAAAAGCAGGGACTGTTACTCAGAATGCAGTGAAGCCATGTTTCTCTAACTAGATTAGTTTACATCTCATGGTATATAAAGAAAGAAAAATTACTTAGATTGCAATAAACCATGTTTTTCTAACTAAATAGATTGGCTTACATTTTGTAGCAGGAGGAAAAAATGTTGATTAAGAGATTGCTTTTTGTTGTTTTTTTTTTTAGTCCCACTTGCGAGGCAGGGTTTCTGATGCCTGTCTTATTCAGTGATAATCTTTTGGCTATAGGTGCCTTTGGGGCACCTTCTTTTTTGGCTAGTTCTCCTTCTTAGATGCTTGTGAACAAAAGTTGTCCATATACACCTATGGGCAAAGCATATTTTTCTTTAGTGATCGCTCTTCATCTGTTACAACTGTTCGCCATCTCTCTTGAGCCTCGGCCTCACAGGAACTTTTCTATTATGTAGGGCATCTCTTGACCATGAGATCCTTCTTCTTCTACATGAAGTGCTCTCATCTGTTTTTCCTGGAAAAACTTTGTATCCACTTCGACAATCTCTTTCACACAGCGCTCCCTTTATGATATCAAGGCCTCATCCTGTTTTCCTCTCGAATTTAAAAAAAAAAAAAAGTATATGGGCAGACATCCAAGGGTTACAGTGTGTTTTCCATTTATACCAGCTGACAGATCTCATTTAGTGAGTTGAAAATGCAAGAAATTGAGCTGAATGCCCGGCACAGCAAACTGGCATAGGTAGGAAAAGAGGGATAGATTTGTTGCATGTGGGAGATGTGCAGAGAGCTTGAACAAAAATAGTGTCTTACTTCATGGAAAACCTTTAAATCCACAGTGCTGGGATAGGATTTGAAGGATGAAATCAGGGCATAAAACTTCTATTTAAATTAAAAAAAAAAAAAAAGTATCCCCCCCTTCTGCTAGATTAAAGCATCTATTGGCTTTTGTGGCATCACATTTGTGACCTGGGTTTGGAGGAAGACTGTCAGTGGGCTTTTGGAAAATTATAATTTTGATTCAGATCATACTCTCTGCTAGCTGAGCACTATAGAAATCCTTGCTTTTTTCCTCTGAAGCAACTGATACTGCTTTTGACAAGATACTGGATTTAGAGGCACCACTGTTGCAATATTATCTGTCATTTCCTGTGTTTCCACAGGTTAGAAAAAACCCACAGTCCTCTCCTACAGTGTATGCAGACTCAGAAATAATTACCTTCTGGCAAATTGTGGTGCTTCCAAATTGTTCTTTGTAGCTTGCTGAAATGTGTTTTCGGGGAGTCAGCTTCATATAGGCAAGGTATGCACTGCACATTAGCATCTGCTGAACACTGTAAATGAGTAGAGACTAGTCAAATTCATGAAACTCAGAAAAGCGGGTACTCAGCTTGTACCCAAAATGAAGAGCAGGCAGAGTAAACCTGGCACAGCAAGGTATCTCTGTGATGAAATAATTAAACAAAACAGAAGAATGTATCTACCTTGAAAGCCTGCTAGAGTCAAATCGAAAGCAGATGGAAGGCATTTAGAAGAAATTCAGGCTGTCTGAATTGCATTCAGGCAGATAAAAGACTTTGCTAAAGAATATATCTTCCACTTAACACAGAGAGGAAGTCCTACAACTCATGTGGGCTGCAAGTGATGACATATGGTTCAAGTATCATGGTCCTTTTCTGAGAAAACAGCACAAAGGCTTGTCACCACCCTGATGAAACATTCAGAAGGCTGCGACAGGGCTGAGTCTGTTCTCTTGAAGCAGAAAGCAGAGCCAAGGACTCTGATGACAACAGATGAACAGGGCTGATTTTTTTTAAGGAAAACAGCTTGTAATTAGAGGCCTTGAACCCCTCACCCGTAAAGGATTTGTCCTTATATTGCATAGATATGGGGCAGGTATTTCAACTTACTGAAATCTGTCTGTCTCCTAGTTTCATGAAGGCAGAATTGGCCATGGATGTTTTCAGATCCCTGTTTCTTGGTGTGAAACTGCCTCCTCCATAAACACGCGCAGTGAAATAAACCACATCTATGAGGAAATATTTTTTCTTTTATGCGTTGCTTTTGTGTGACTGTAAAAAGTACATGTCATCTTGTTACAGTTGATGATTAACCCTTCGGAGTGTGTGAACCACTTCTGGCTTCACTGTGATTACCAGCAAGTCCCTTTGTTAAAACAGCAAAGTTTGTGACAGTTGGAAGATGCTTGTGGATAACCGCTTCCCGATCTGAAGTGACACCTGCTGGTGTTGAAATTTGAGCCAAAATGTGACAATCAGAATCTCATCACGGTGCAGAATCTCTGTATATGAGTCACAAGATGTACCCATTGAAAAATCTCAATTTTCAAAGGTAAAATGAGCCCACAAACTTCCCCTAGACAAGCCTCTCCCCCATTATTCCTGTCCCCGATTACTAAGGAAGAAATTTGAAATACATGTAAGGCAGTTGAGGGTGTGTGTTAGTCACGCAAAGAATAAACAGGGAAATTAATTAAAATAAAATGATTCATTATAAATTATTCTCCCAGCTACATTCATAATGATGTGAGAAATATTCCAAATACTATTAGAAAAGCACTCCCTCCGCCCCTAGTATTTCTGGCACCTCTAGAAACAGCAAGTGCTGAAACTCCCACGTGAGGGATGTTTCCTGTGAGCTGTACTGCCAGATTGTACCTGTATTTTTGGATAAGTATTTGAACATTTGCCTGCTTATGGAAAAAGAGCCTGATGCCTGAACTTTTCTGAGGGTAGCTGTTACCAGGTGGATCCCCATATTTCTGTGCTGAGTCCAACCACAAGTAGTTAATAGAAAGAAACACTAAGCAATGCCTAGAAAAGGTGAAACGTGAGCTAAGGCACTTGCTCAGGATGGGGCCCTGGAGAACCACAATGGGATGGCTGCAACCCTGCTTAACTCCTGGAGATCAGAAGAGCCCTTGCATTGATTTGACCCCTGGCTTTTTTTAAAGGGCAGTGACTTCTTTCATTCCCATTGGGTTTTCAGCCACACAACACAGTCTGTCACATCAAGTCCTTCTGCTTGCTCATTTCAAAAAACAAAACATGCCTCCTACCCCCACCCAAAAACCAACCC
>NW_020799109.1:9152659-9208494 GCF_003259725.1 Athene cunicularia
ACCCACCCAGCACCCCCGGTAACTGTCGGGGTCTCCTAAGGTGCTCTGAGTGAGTGTGTCTGTCTGTCTGTCTCTCTGTTACACATGTGTTTAATTCACATATTTTCTACTGGAAGGGATGTGAAAGTGTGAGTTTAGAATTTGAAACAGAACGTTTGGGGTTATAAAAATTTAGCTTGGCTCAGAAAGGCTGTGTGTAAGCAGAGATTTAATTGACTTCTGCTGCCTCCGATGGGTCTCTGCCAGTCATTCAGGCTAGATCGACGGGCTCTCACGTAATCTCTGCATTGGGGGAGTTGGACCAACAGTTCCACAAACTGGGCATTTATTTTAGGCATCCCAAGGGGATCCTGGAGCACCAGTCCCCAGATCTGTAGCCTCTCTTGGGGCTTTCTTTGTGAGAAAGACATTCACCTGCTCTGCCTTCATGACTTTGTCGCCACTGTTTAATTTGCAGCCGTTGTTTTGCCTTGCCCCTTTTTCCTTTACCCTTGCCCTTCACAAACTGCTAAATAACACTCTACAATAGTGATGGAAGTTCCTGAAGAACAAGCCTGCCAAGTCTATAGAAGGAGAGGTTTGCAGTGCTGCTGGAGGTGGAAAACAGTGCCTGATAACTTCTCATCAATTTAAGCAACAAAAAGGAATTCAGCAGACAAGGCTGATGAGTAATCTCTGTTGAATTTGTCTGGGAAGTTTTATAATACCCCAGAACTGTTTAGCAATACCTTCCAGGGTCCTTTTCTGCTTAAGGTGGTCTTCATGTCCTCAAGCTCCTCATACCTTCTGGTCCTGCACTAGTACTGTCAGACTCCTAAATCCCTCCCTGCAGTGATAGTATAAGAAGTAGTTGCAAGCCAAGCTTGAGATCTGGGCTGGGCTGTATATCTGGAGAGGAATCCCTACAAGTTTACCGAAGCAGTTTTGCCATTCACTGAAACACAGTGTTCATTGAAAAACAGTGTTCCACCAAAACACTGAAGGGGAAGCTTTATTCTCTTTCATTTGTTTAAGACCAGGGATTTGGCCTGGGAATTTTGTTTATTGCAATATCGAAGGAAAGTCTGTCTGGCCCCATCTTTGTAGTATCTGAAGTCTTTCCAAGTTTTTGAGGGTGGGGTTGCAAACTCAGTCTTCTTCGGTCCTTTGAATTTCTCACCCTAAAAGTGGTATGACAGTATTTTTTTGCTGTTTCTTCACTGGCATAATGGGACATGATTTTACCCAGTGATAGCTCACACATTGTACTTATGTGCAATAAAAATACAGCAGTGCATTGCAGCAGTGTAACTCCCCAAGGTCAGGCAGGGACACTCAGAGTACAGAACTCATCACTTCATAGGGCAAAATGGCAAACAGCCTGGTTTTCGATTAGGGTTTTTCAGAGATACGTATTATCTGTTAAAAATCTCTAAGTACCTTAATACAGCCTCACAGTCTGTTGAAGGTAAAATTTTTATTAGTTGCCCCATATAGTGTGGAAAGCCTGAGTTAATATAGAGCACTTGAAAATTGCGTATGAAAAATGTATCGTGTACATGTGAAGAAGTGATCAGAGGGAAGTGGGAGGGAGAACTTCTATACTTAATCTTGAAAAAGGCAAAAGTTGATGCCATCCTTGCTGGGAGTACTGATGACCAAAAATTGCTCATTTATTGTGGAAGGTATTGAATCACTTTTATTTACTCTAAAATATTACTATTAAAATTGAAGAATTATTTTGATTTAAAGTTTGTCTTTTCAGTTGAAAAAGGGCCTTCTATTTTGTTTTCTTTTAAAATAATTTGATTTCTAAAGACCTGAACCTTTTTTTTAGAAATTTGCTTCTCATTACTGATTTTAATTGTCACAGTAACCTTTTCACAGTGTATGAGGTTTTGGTGAGAAATGCCCATTTTCCTTGAAATAGTTCAGTGAAATTACATTGCCTATCTCCTTCTTGGCTCATCTGTGTTTTTGTCAGGTGTAATATAATGATCGCAACATTGCTAGATAGCTAAGATGAGTAGAATGTAATATATATATTTTTTTAAAGCTACTAGGGAGTTTGTTACTCAGCTTCTGTGAAATTAATGTGAAAAATGTGGACTTTGAAAAGCACAAACACCATTTTCCCTTCACTTTATTTTGATACTTGGTTGTAGGGATGTAGCCGTGATTTACTTCCACTGGAAAGATGCTTATGTTGCACAAAGTGGGCTTCTCAATCCAAAATTAGACAAGAATAGCCAAAACAAATGTAGAAAAAGAAAAATCTGTTTGGTCAGGAAATGAGGAGACATTCACTTCTCATTTCACTAGTTAAGGGTATTTTAGGTGCATTCCAGCAGGGAAATCCTCTCTTGTAAACATGAATCTTAGGCAAGGTTCCTCAGGGTCCCATGAACCTCTCAGCAAACCTGAGTCCATTTGGACACATGAATACTGGAATGAGCTTGACCTGCAGTTGACCTGGTATGAGTTATGTCTCCAGCTGGAAACCATGAGAAGTGTGATGGTTCCATACAGCTAGTTATGACCCCAATCCCAGCAGGATTGCTTAGGCTGAAGTCAGCAATGGAAGATGTGAACGTTTCCTCCAAACCACCTTCCAGTGCTTCCTGAAGCTCATCCATCACTGTTTAGGTATAACATCTCTTAATGTGCTAAATTAGTGACCTTAATGAAGAACAGTGATTCAGTGTGATACCATTTGATGCAATTTCAGTTGGTACAAGTCAGTTTGATTCATTTGATTGAATTTAATCACAGTTAACCTTCCTTGGAGGTTGCAGTGATAAATCAGAAGAATGGGTGATCCCATACATAGAGTTCCCCAGCTCAGGAAGATGAGAGTGGGTAAACCTGACTTGCCTATGGTGGAAGTCAGTACGGTGTTGCATCACTGGATCCTTTCTATATAGCCCCGTGCATAATATTCCTATGAGTATCTCTGCTGTCTGTGAATGGAACAAAAGCTCATCCATATCTTTGAGTGGAGACAGAGCAAATAGTAAGTGTGACCATGTTTAAAGTGTCGTAGGTCGCTGAGATAAGTGAAGCTGCAGGTGGCAAACATGCAGTGTAATGGACTCAGGGCTGAAGCTATGTGGGAGCCAGCATAGGAAATGTGGGCTAAAAGCAACAGTCGTCAGGAAATTAATCTGGAAGTTATTGTTGAAACAGCCCAGGGCAAAGCTGTAGAACAGAAATGGCTGCTGACCTCCTAAGGTAAATTGTGAGAGCTGGAATGAGTAAGCAGAAGGAAATACATAGTTTGAAGATCAGAAACTTGTATTTTCTCTGCCGCATAATAAAAGGAGAAGGGGACATTTGATTAAAATAGAAAGGTGGTGAAAGAAATGCTAATAAAAGAATACTTCTTCACAGGGTACGTAATTAAAAAGGGGAGCTCATTGCTTCAAGGTGTCTTTGAGATCAGGAACTTAGCAGGAATTAAAAATAAACAAATGCAAACCCCACAAACCTGTGATTTCCATGGATAACAAGAATATCCAGTTTTGTCAACAGTTCTGCTTCACTGCATAAATTCACCTCTGACTTGTCAGGGTTAATACTCTGTTCCTCTGAGAAAGATACTGGAACTGCTTACTGCT
This sequence comes from Athene cunicularia, assembly GCF_003259725.1. Classification (NCBI taxonomy): domain Eukaryota; kingdom Metazoa; phylum Chordata; class Aves; order Strigiformes; family Strigidae; genus Athene; species Athene cunicularia. The sequence goes on from NW_020799109.1 coordinate 9,156,256, forward strand.
CGCAGTTTTTCTCTGGAAGTGCTGGCATCTCCAGGAGTCAGGCACAAAACAGGGGACTAGGCTGACTACTGATGTGATGCAGTATCCCTGGGTGATGCTTTTAAGGCTCCTGGCTCTCAGTCTGTCCTCGTAAGCAACATTGTTCCAACCGGGGGCCGCTGGACCACAGACAAACATTATTGCTTTTGGAAGCGGTTGTCTGGGATAATGAGGTGATAGACAGTCTCTGTGAGGAATGAATGCTTAAAGGATGTTAATCTCACCTAGTGAGAAGGGACTGCAGAACTGTGGCATATATCACGTAATTAAATAGCTCATTGCTACAGGATATTGTGGAGGCCAAGAGTACAGATGTATATGAGAGGGGAGTACACACATTCATGGAAGGTAAGTCCGTGAGCAGCTCCTAGTCCTGATGCGACCTCCAATTCAGGCAGTCCTTGAAGTGATGACTTCCAGGAGGACATGCCATGGAAAGTGACCATTTTCTGTGTGACTTTTCCGTTTACACTCTTTCCCTTTCAGTCACCATGGAAGACAGAATATTCTGTTAACTACGTGGATGTTGACTCTGTTCTTTTGTTTTTATCTTTATGTACTTAAGAGGACTTAGAAATTCCTGAAGGGCAGATGAATCACGTTGGCAAGGGGTTCAGGAATCGGAGGATAGTCTGAAAAAACCTGGGAAGCTAAATGGGAATAAGGCAGACATATTATGCTCAAAGAGTACTTAAGCATATGGAATAAGTTACTGGGGAATGGCAAGCGATGTAAAGACATTATACTAAGACTTTAAGATGATACTTTAAGGCGATACGTTCTAAGTTCAAGGGACACCTCCATCTCTCTTTTGAGGAGGGGCTTGGGAAAAGAGCAGCCTTACGGAAAGGAGTAGGATTAGGGAGATTGCTGGGAAATGGCAGGCAGATCATGCTGAATGCCCTTTCCCTGTTCCTAAAATTTCTACCATCCTCATGAGAGGAAGAGAAAATAAACCGAGGAATGGTAATGCTCGGGGTTACACAATCAGGGTCGGAGGCTGCTGACCTTGCCGCTAATGGTTTATGGGCAGCCACAGGCGTCCGCTGCTGCCCCATGTTTTTGTTACACATTATCTAGCAGTTGCCAAATGACTCGGTCCCAATATGCAGGAAATTACTTGAGAGCTATATTTAGCAAGATGAGCCCATATCTTGATTTGGCTGGATGCTGATGCAGATTGAATTAATCTAGGGGAAAGATGGAGTGTGTGGGGTCCTGGCAGAACATTTTCCCCCAAGTTTCCTGAGGTCTTTCGACCTCCTTGGGGTTTCTGTTGTGGACCAGCCTGAGGGCCATCACAGTGAAGGCTGAAGAAAAGGAGTTTTATGCATTCCTGGTGCTGCATGTTGTGGCACAGACCAAGGTGGCTGATCCCACTTCTGCCACACAGCAAGGATAGCCACGGTGAGTGAATCCTTCTGAGGGACCACAGGGTGGGCTCCATCCTTCTGTGGTGGCCCTGAGGCTGCAATCTCAGCCAGCTTCTCTGCCTAAGGATAGGCATGATTCACCTGCCAAGCATGAAGCTTTCCACCACTCTCCCACCTCAAGCTCCCTCACAAGCTTCCTGGCTTTCATGCAGCTCTGGTTTCTCTGCCTCTTTCCCACCAGAAACTGGGATTAGGAGGTGAAATGGAAGTTCCTCCTCTGGTTGATTGCCACTCAGAAAAAGGCAGCTAAAAGACACGTTCTCTAAGAGCATCCTTTGTCCCTCCTTGTCCCACCTGATGGTATACCAGGCAGGTCCTCTGTCACAGGACAAGCCATGTCATTGATCCACAATCTGCATGTGGAGGGTTTCTATCCAGATTCCCACCTCTCTGAAGCTGTGCAGGGAGGCTCTCCCTGCAGTTGCCTGCCCTTCGTGCAGTTGTCTTCTTGGAGGTGTGTGTTTGTGACAGGCCTGATTCACAGCCCGTGAACTCAGGTTGGTTTTGGATCAGACCCCGTAAGGAGTTTGTATTGTACTTCAGCACACAGGAACAAAAAAGAGCAGAGTCTGGTTATTTGCTCAATAATTAGCAGCTCCGTCCCCTGAGGGGAGATAGATCAGTGCTGGGATGAGTCTCTAACCAAAATGCCTGACGTTCCCCTGCAGCTACCGCGCAGCAGCCAGGTGTTGTGGGAAGGAGGGATTTTATCAGCGCTATGCGCGTTAATGAGTATCTACTGTGCAGTCAGCTTTCGGTGAGCAACGCTGGTTACAGGCTCACGTGAGGGAAAGAATGCAATCCCTGAGCAAATGCAGAGCCCTGAGTTTCCGTTTAACATAGTGAAGTGTTTTGCATGGCCTGAATACACATTGGAAGATATCTGAGAGGAAAGAAATGACATGATAGATATTCAGTGAGACATCTCCCAGGGAGAAATGCTAAGAGAAAGCTTTTAGCTTGAAGAGTTGCTTTAAAATGTCACCATTTTTTCCCATCCTTTAGTATTTTCATTAGTTTGCTGATCTAAAAACCAGAAGATAGTGTCATGCAAATTGAATGGTCTGCCCGGCGGGTGGGCACTGAGGTTACTGTGCATGGGTATGACTGCAGCAAAGCCCCCAAGGTCTTGCACAGAACCCTTCACCATGCGGAGGTGTGCTCCGGTCGCTGGAGCTGGGCCTCAGCGGAGGAGGACAGCCTGGGGTTCCTCATGATCAACAGCTTCTCCCATTTGGGGTGAGTAAGTGATAGTCTGTCTATGCTGCAGGTCTGAGATCTCATGAGCTGTTCAGGTTGTGTGAAATGCTTGTCTTTATTCAGCATAGTATTTAAGGATGTGCTGAGTTCAAAGGGAAACCCAAACTTGGGTGCTTTTATGAATCGGGGCTATCCTGCCTACTTTTATTCTTACTAGATTCATTGATGAGATTCTTTATAAATGTTGTCCCAGCATTTGGGCTTCTGACATCTGCCCTTTCAAGTGGGCAATGCAGTGACTCAGTAGAGGACTTGCATAAATTTACTTCTTGTAGCCGATTGTAGCATTCAGTGCAGTTGTGGCATTTTGAAAGCTGGCAGTGCTAGAACACGGATGAGTATTGGCATGCCTCTGACACCAACTTACAGAGAGCCAGTCCTGACTTCCATTGTCAAAAACATACCCTTGGTTTCAGCATTCATCACCATTTGTCTCTCATAATTGCATTTTCTTGAGTACTAGAAATTAAATCAGCAGTGAGAGAATATTTATGGCTCAGAAATGTTCTGGATGATTTCTAGAGAAGCTGTTTCCAGTTTGGTTATTTATGTTCTTTTATCATGGATTTTATAGTAGGAATGGGGAACTAAACAGCAAAAACCATAAGAAACATGCTGAATAATTTCCTCCTTGAGCCAAACATAGATTTACTATAGGCAGAGAGATGCCCATGTGAGTGCACACGCAGTTCAGAGCAGCCAGACCTGTGGACAGTGCTTCAGCTCCTACCATCAGTCTGCAGAGAGGTGTGGGCTCGTTCCTGAGCTCACCGGGCACATTTTCTTCATCTGGATGTTGCCATCATTCCCTGGGGAGAGACTGGGACTGGTCTGGGAGGAAAGGTTGCACTCTCGTAGGTCAACCACTTTGATCTGCTCCGTGCTGTCAGTCTCAGTCACGTATGGGCATCGCAGATGAAGCTTGTCAGGGGGGCCTGACCGCTCTCCCACTGAGAGCACGGCAGAGCCAGGCTTTTCCTCGCTAGTCAGAGTGACAACTGAAATGGCTAAATTTCCAGTGAAACAAAAACTTGGAAGAATGTGTTCAGGAAATTGCAAAGTGAACTTGTCAGGACCATTTCTGTGACATCAAATTGTTTAAGACTGACTTGCCTCTCGCATTGTCCCACTCTTTCTTCTTGTCCATAAGGCAGTTGAAATAAAGGACTTTGCTGAAGTCAAAGATTTTGATAATTTTCCTCGTTAGAAATTTTGCCAATATCAGCATACTTCTGAGAAACTTTCTGGTATCAGTGTTTTCTCATATAAAACTGTTCCTTACGCAAAACTGACTATTCTCAGTGATAAGATCTTTTTACAGTTCCTATCCTGGTCTTAGCCCTAGCCTCCCTGTTTTACTGTAAATTTTTATCGCATGCTATAAATAAATAGTAATCATGTACAGAAAGAGTCTTGATCTCACAAGGGTGTGTCATGATCTAGCCACGATGATGACGTATTGCCAGTTAAACTGATGACCCTGTTACTGACTGCAGTTTTGCACATGGCTTAGATCAGGGTTAGAGATATGAGTGGACAGCCTTCCTGCAGGATCCTCAAATTTTCTACATGGTCATGAACCACAGGGCTTATTGCAATCTCAGAGAGCTGAGGGAAGGGGCAGGTGCTCGACTGGCTCAGCAGCAGACATAGAGGCAGCGTTTCTCTGGGCACACCCCTGAGATGGAGAACACTGGGGAAGGGATGTGAGTGCCCTGGGATGCTACCGCGGCTTGGACACGCTGGCTCTTGCTGCCATGCTGCATCCTTTCCAGTGATTTGCATGTTTGAAGCAGCACTCGTGCTTAAAGGCTTTCAGGAGGTGTGCGCTAGGTGCTGTCTGTGGTTCAGGACCTCAGGCAGGGTACAGCTGTGAAGATTGACTGTGGCATCTTTCTCCTCTCATCTATAAAGACCAAAATAAATCACTGCATCAATGCTGACAATCCTTTTCAGATTTTCCTCTGGATAGCAGTTACAGCTAGAGCTGACTTTCAAAAGGCCCAAATTGCTATTCCTGAGATACTGTAAAGAAATCCTGTGCAGCAAACAGTGCACATAAAATAAAAAATAAAAAGGAGGACCTTTGTCTGCCTTTAATAGTCCCAAGTGTTTCCTCAGGCATTGCAGGCAGCCTGCCCTTCCTGTCGGCATGGCTGGCTGCAATGAAGGAGATAACAGCCTATCTTTTTATAGGATGCTATAGACTGTAGGTGGAGAGCCCAGTTCAAAGTGCAGGTCACTGAGCTCCTATAAATTGTTCCTGACATCCCCGATAAAACCCATGCTCTCCCTTCCTCCCCACATCTTCTTTTAGCAAGGGGAAAGGGCTGGTAGTAAAGATACTGTTTTTCCACTTCAGTCAATACTTTGATGTCTGAAACTGTTTAATATTCATTAAAACTGCTCCTCAAATGTAATTGCAAGAATTACACTTCCCTTTTTTATGATTGTCTGTAAACCTTACAGGACAGGCAGTTAAAACCATCTCCGTGTCAGAAGAACGTTATATCCAATGCAGGGCTCTCCCCCTACAGATAATACCTAGGCTCCCCCTGTCCCCCAGTAGAGGTTAGATATATGGGGCAATATAGGTTGTTTCCTGGGAAAAGACATTTTTGAGTTAATTGAGAGTGTTTGGAAATCTGTGCTGAGTGGTGACATCTCTGCCCCCCCCCCCCCTTGCATACTCCATTCCTGGGAAAAGGTGCTGGTTTAATCTTTTTGGAAAGAAAAATTTAGATTCCTTATTTCAACATAAAATTAATTTGGAAATTTGTTGAAAAGTTGTACATATCTATCTATATCTATAGATATATGTACATATCTATATCTATATCCTTTAAAAGGGTTTTGTTTAGGGGATGGAAAATCTTTAAGATTGTGTCTCTAAGACACTGTGAGTTTGAGAATCCTGAAACAAAAAATTTTACTTCAATAAAATTAAGAAAACTGGAAAAAATGAAATAAAAGTTTTCTCAAGGCAACCTAAAGTAATAGTTCCCATTACTGCTGACAATGAATTAAAAAAAAAAAAAGTCAACTATTCACCCACCTTGGGATGAGCTATTGGGTATCTTTATCAAGGTCTTTCTTCGACTCCTGCAATTACAGATGTGTTGCCTGAAGAACATCTCTGAAGATCCTTTCATGTCTCTCTATGACAACGCTTCTGAGCATTTCACAATGTTTTCATCAGAATGTGCTCACAGGGAAGTGCTAATACCTCTATTGTTTTGATGGGAAAATGATGAGAGACTGATTTATCTCATCTAATTTTAGTTATCTAAAAATTAGACATCTCGTCTAAGCTGCTTATCTAAAGCTACATTGTAGTTGATTTTCTCCCACTGTTAGATCTTTTTGGGGTTGTGGAATGTGGGCAGGGGAGGCTGTTTCTGCCTTAAGGAAATTTCTGAGCCGTATTATCAGGGGAAGAAGAAAAGACAGGAATTGATTTCTTCTGTGGTAGCATAGTGCTCCAAGTGACTTCTGAGATGTGAATTTGGACTTCATGCTGCAGCTGTGAGAAATACTGCTCCTCTGGCCATCTGCTTTTAGTGGATATATGGTTAATGAGGCTGGGGAGTCATGAGTGCTGGAAGGGAAGCCAACCAGTTACCGTCTTCATGAATCTTTGGCTGGGAGACATTTGCTAAGGTGACCAATATGCCAGAGAAGCTCAGATGGACCTTTTTCTAAGACTACATCTAATAGAAGGCTTGAATACAGATGCAAAAGCCTTGAAACATTTAAACTCAGCAATTAGAGCAGGTGGCAAGACCTTTCAGGAGAATATTTTCACCTGTGATGTTAAGCTCCATTGGGATTTCTTTGCAGTCCAGCTCCATGCTTCAAGGACTGTCATTCAGCTCCACATGCACTCCAAGAGCTACAAAAGAGCCACTGTCCTCTACTTAATCCGTGGATTGTATGTCTCTATTGGTGCCTGGCTGACGTATAGTACACACAGCTCTAATAGAAGCAATTAATGTCAATCAAATGATACCTCCTCCCACACACCATTTGAACTAATATAACCATCTTAATTGCCCACGTTTCTCTGCTTTCAAAAGTATGTTCCATCATGTTAATGATGCCTTTTCTAACACTGAAAGTCTGTTGTAGCAATCCCGTTTCTACCAAAAATAATTTTCAGCAACAATTCTCTCTCCCCCTGCTCCCTTTCAGTCCTTTAACTTTTGCTTCCTTCATCCCCAAGCTATGCACAGACCAGTTGGCTCTAGCCAGTACTAATTCCTTTAGTTGTCCTAGTGAAGCACTCGCATAAAGGCTCTGACGTTTGACAGTGTGGCATTGTTCTGCTTGTGTTAGTAAAGCTTCTGAGTTGTACAACAGGGTTTGGAAATGCTCTTTTTAGCTCAGGGAGACATCCTGAGAAAGGAAAAGTGAGTTGGCACACAAGGAAAGTTGCAATTGCTCGGTCACATTAAAGCTGAGACAAAATGTTTCTTTTTAAAGAGCTTTAAAATAGTCCCTAATGTAAAAGCTTAGCAGCTGCAGAAACACAGAGCCTGAATAATTTCCATGTATTTATGTATGTGTGTGTGCCCACATGTGTGTGTATTTTTTTTCCAATCCGTTTGCACCACTGCTGTAATAAGCAGCACAACGTCACATGCTCTCAGGTCGACACTGATTTATTTGCCACTCAGGTGTGAAGAACAACCCGTTGGGTTATGTCAATCTGAAGTGGGCCATCTGATTTCAATTCCAGCTCCTAACAATTAATGCCTTATACACAATTTCGGCACAATACCTAGCTTACGGCCTATTATGTTTATCATCAGACCATGAAGTATTAGTTACAGCAAGCCAAAATATGTCAGGTACCCCTGGCTTTCTCTGGCATTCTTGAGAGTGAGTTAAAAAGAAAATGTTTCTTCTATGAGCAGGAAACTGAAGCTTTGAAATCCTTAAATGCACATGGTCAGCCTATGAAATCTAGCTTTGATTCTCCTTGCCAAACTGGCTGTAATGGATTTCAGAAAGAAATCAAATTTCCAACACTGAATTAGAAGAAGAATGGTATATTCTGTGCAATGGATGGAAATGGGTGGACGTGTAGGTGTAAGATAGGAGTGTAAGATAGGAATCGCAAGGGAATTGGTTAATTCTTTTAGGCATGAGAATGCAGAAATTTTAGGGAAGACATAGGTTTCATGGTATTTAGTGAAAAGGTGATTCTTGGCTTAAATTTGCACATAAAGTAAAATATAACAGGAGTGCATGCTGGGATCATGTGCCAGGTGGAATGGGGAGTGAGCATCATGGCTGGGATTGCTCACAAGGATGTGGACTAGTTCAACATCTCTGTTTCCTGAGAGCTAGGGTAGGCTGCTTCTGCGTGGTCAAAACCCATGCTAGATGCTTATGTTCTGACAAAGTGAATTTTCCTGAAAGCTCCTTCTTGGATGTATATATATACTTTTTATCCTACACTTGGGTTTGGAATTTCTGGAAACTCATGAACTAAAAAACTCCTGATTTATGGGTCTACAAGTTCCGTGCTCTCTGAACTTCTTAGGTAGGACATTCTTTATAAGCTACAACATTATAATGTTGGTTTTGTTCCATGTTTCATACCAGGAAATGAAGAAGTATCTTACAAGCTCTTACCTGTGCTTGTATTGATACTGTGTAAGTGATCCTATGGCTGTAAGGGAAAAGTTAAAGTTTGGATAGGTAGGTAGGAACATTTATGTGATTTTAGTGGAATGGATGCAAAGCAGGTAGGCTATGGGATTCTGCAAGCTCGTGGTGCAGAAACAGTCCATCGTGTCTCCTAAATCAAGGCTGAAGAACCAGACACCTGTCCTTCCATTTGTCTGCTGATCTGTCAGCGTGGTGCTGCTGGCTGTCATGAGAGCTGGATGCTCCCATATGAAAGCAGTGGCAAAGTGCTTACTGCACTCCAGGTGAATTCCTGACTCTTTGATGAGATACTTGTACCTACAAGAACCCTTTGCCTGAGTTTCCCTTGCATGTGGAGGAGCCCAAACGTAACAGCTCTCACATACAGTGTTTAATCTCACTGTCCTTCAAAAAATTAGTTAGGAAATTGCTTTGAGGAATGGTTTTGTTTTTTGTTTGTTTGATTGCTTGTTTTTTCCAAAAGGAGGCTGGAGATGTAAATCCTTTGATGTATCCTGTTTTGGATGAGACAAGCAAAGCATACTTAAGAAAAGCATATATTCACTTGATAAATGTGTATTTTTATGTATCTCCAGAAGAGAAGGTAAAATGTCTAAAATGACTGGCCCATTCAGTAAGGGAAGAAAGGGTGATTCACCAGGGCTAAGTGTCTTGTCACTTGATGGACGTGGAGGAAGATTTCTCAGATACTGTCATGGTACTAAGAGTATTAAAAGTGATTTAATAACAGATATTTTAGAAATAGCGTGGGCAATCCCAGCAATGTGTGTAGAGCACAAAGCTCTCATCACGTCAAGAGGATGCTTCACAAGTGGATGATTAGTATGAGACATAAGGATTTTTACCACCCATCTGCACTCTGTCTTACTGCATCGGGTTTTGTTCTGTCTGTATGTGTAAATAACCTTTGAGTAAGCAATTTCAATTTAGGGGGGTTATGACTCCTTAATTCAACTTTGCACATTCATGCCTGTAGCTATGGAAGGACGTACCAATCCTCAGTTCTTCAGAAAAGGTGGAAGCTGCTGTCTTTTGAAGAGATTATGTGCTATGCATTGGGTAATAGGTCTCAAATGGATCATTGCCATGAGAAAGTGCTCTTGTGCTGATATACTGATTACTAGTGCTACACTGAATAAATTCAGAATTCTCTCCTGTGTTTCTGTATTCCTAATGTGCTCACCAATTCTATTCTAGCAAATACTCAAAAGAAGTGAAGAGACACACCTGTAGGACAAGAACTCAGTCCTGCTATATCAAAGGTCCTTCAGTCTGCAAAAGAAGATGAGAGAGTTTTGAGGAACATACTTTTTTGTCAGTCAAGTGTTTTCAGAATTGATCAGTGCTTTTAGGTCATATTTTGAGAGTGTCTTTAGAAGTTCACATACTCAGAGGATATTACTTACTTTCAGTATATATTGCTCAAAATATTCAGGTTTTGTTGGTTCACTGAGGTCAAAACTACTTCAGCAAAATCTGTGTGGTGTTTGAAGTTTCAGTTACATGCATAGTGAAAATCAAGAAGGGAAGAGTGAGAAATTTGGTCATCTATATCTGTGGCTTCCATCATCATTGAAGCGCAAACTGCTCTCAGTCACTCTGTGATTTCTCTTCAGCAATGTTCATGGCAGTAGGGAAGTGTAATCCTCATTGTATACCGGTAGGCACCATCTAATCATAAAATGATAGAATAATTTAGTTTGGAAGGCACCTGTGGAGGTCATCTAGTCCAGTTTACCACTCAAATGAAGGACGACTTCAAAGTCAAGTTCAATGTTGACACTAAGGTTGCTCAGGTTACCAAGGAGTTATTTGGTAAAGCTAAGAATTAAACTGAAGTTTCTTGTATCCTAGTGTGGAGTCCCTCAATTACACCTCTAACCCATATTTTGTAAGTGGTTTTAAAAAAGAGTTTGAAATACAAGCTAGTCTAGCATAGTTTATGAGTTGGTAGCATCATCTATACATGGGCAAAGGAAGTGTTCAGTGGTAGGACACAAAGTCGAAAGAGTGAGCGGTAGAAGGGGCATATGAAAAAAATAGGTGTTTCATTCTGAATGCATTGGGGAAAATATTTATTATGTACACTGAAGATTTAAGAAAGGCACCCAAATGCTTTCATTTTATTCAGCTGATTACCTAATGCAGTGCTCCAAAGTTCAGGCTTTTACTAGCTGACTAATATCTAAAGACGTTTTCTGCTTGTTTTCTCTGCAAACCTCATTGCACTGACAAGAAATACATTGTCCATATGGGGTGAAGAATGGCATTTAAGTATCGTGTGTTGAAATCCCACTCACTTTTACACATTATGCTTCAAAGCCCTGCTTCCTGGATACAAAAGTAGTTGTGTTTCCAGCAGAAGGTTTACATAGTTTAGCATGAAGTAAAAGCACCAGGGTATGAAGCCAGCCATGTATATAAACCATTAAACAATTTCAGTGCAAAGCTGCACAAAATGTCTATTAAATTTAACAGTACTATTAAAAATCCACATTTAAGCTTTCTTTGTTTCTAGCAATGAGGCTTTGAAACATGGAAAAATCGGTTAAAAAAATCCCCGACAATAAACAACCGAAGCCCAGCCTTTGCTTGGTACGTAATTTCATAGCAAAGACGCAATGTCCAGGTCCCATGCTTCCCAACTGGTCTTGCTCCAATCCTGAGATGACTTTTAAATTTTCTGCAGTGTAAATGTTCCCTTTATGAAGGGGGCTATAGCCAATGCCCATGGAAGCCTCTCCTAAGGAGGTGTTATTTTAATATATGAAGGGCAGTCATTTCATTTCATAAAGATAGCTTGTTCCACATAGGAAATAAACATCACACTTGACAGATGCAGGGACGCTCAAAGATCCTCAGCTCCTGTGGGGGCAGGGGGAAGGCCTATAAAGCTGTACTGTATTCCTTGCATTATGGTGCATGCAGCTTTAGATGTCTTCTCTGAAAACCAATTCTGTGGTATAACTGTGGCCACCTAATAATTTTATTTTACTTTTAAATACCATGCATGAATGCCATAGAATGCAGGGAGAAGCATGGTATTATGCAGAAGGGTGCTGATGGCACATGGAGAAGGATCCCTAGGTAAGTGTATAACCTCCCCTGTACTCAGTTGTAGTAAACTTGCTGGGAACTGGCATCAGGCAAGATGTGAGTGGGTTCAAAACCAGCTTACCTATAATCATTTTATGGGAATAGCATCTCTGTTGAGATAAGGTTAATGAAACAACTTGTTTCACTCAGAAATTTTTCTCGTCATCTGTCCCAAGCACATAAGATTCCGAGATGGTGGATTGCCCCTAAAATTCCTATTTTATATTCCCTTGTTTTGAAGCTGTTGTGTCCTCAGCATGTTGGGGGTGACCGCCCCTTTTCAAGATGGTCGCAGTCTGTGTTTTGATTTAATTCTTTTTGGATGTTGCATGTACTTTGGGCTGATGAACTACTATTTCTGATGCAAGGTCTAGAGGCCAAAACGCTGTGGCTTAACAACTGGAGGGAAGAGTTCAGATGAAAGGGATGAGAAACCTCCTGCTTTATCTATTAATCCAGTGCTGTATTTGTTATCCAGAAATTATGGGGAGCTGGCTGCTGAGCAGAGGTGAGGCTTATCCAGAGTTATTCCAACCGCATTTCTCAACGTCATGTTTGTTGTGCTTGGAAGGAACTGGATTGCTCTGTCATCTCTCTCTCTCACTCCTTCTTAGTGAACATAGTAGCTATACTATGTTCTTACTGGAGACCTGTGGCACTTAATGGTGAACCAAAGTTGCTTCATTTTTCCCTCATTTGATGAATGAAGCTGGGATTGAGGAGGGTAGGGGGAGTGGAAGCAAGGAGAGAAGGAAAATTCACCTTGAGAAAACCCAGGTTTCTTTAATGAGCGAAAGATGTTATTCTGAGAACAACACATATTGCAGGAACCTTGTTGGCCAAAAAAGGGAAAAATGCTCTCTGTCTGTCTCACAGTGCTTACAACCTTTCTGCTCAATGCAAGAATGCAAAGTGTATGGGACAAAACTGAAAGGAAGCTTAGGTAAGATTCCCATTCTGTCAGTCAAGTAACCTGTACACATGCCATTCTGTCACCCAACATCACTGCTGCTTGAATGAATGCAAAAGAGAGAGGCTGTGCTGAAATCCATAGTGCTTTCTAAATAAAGCTTATAGTATAGGTAAACATAATTTAATTCCTAGGATAAGTAGCTCTAGAAATGGAAGAATTTCTTTCTCATGCACAATGTATAACTTCTGATAGAAATAATAATTTCATCATCAGCAAATACTGTTGTTGGCACTACTTTAGTAACAGTTCTGTGATAAAACAATTTGTTCTTTCTTTTGGGTATTTTTTTTCATTATTCATCATATATTATGCACCAGCATTAGTTCTTACCAGTAAAGGTTGCTGTGGAAATCACCTCTCAGAATAGTGTTGTGTGATGTGGTATCCGCTACTTTCAGGGAATCTATTATGGAAGAAGTAAATACTGCAAGATTAGTTGTACAACGTTTCATTGAAACTTCAGTTTCCTTTTCAAAAGTTTGCAGAAATGGCAGCATCTACTGTATCTTTTTTTTCCTTGCAAATTTTTATTTCCTCTTCGTGTTTTGCTTTTCAAAACTTTGTATTTTTATCTAAATTAGTTCAAGATGTCACCAACACATAAGCATTTTTATTTTTTTTCCACACAGCAATCTTCCCCAAGAAACCAAAGAAAACAATGCTTAATTCACTGCTTTGCATTTTTCTTATAGATATTGCATGTATTCTATCTCATTATTTATTTCAGCAGCAGACAGACAATAATATCACAAAAGAGTTGTTGTGATGGAGGACTTTTTTTAGGTTTGGGAAAAATCTTGGGGGAAGACAACCAGTGTGATTTGGCAGCTCCATTCTTTTTGCTTTTGTTCTCCTTGGACCAGATGGGTTTCTTACTCACAGGTTCCAATGGGACTTCTTGTGGGGTAAAATACGATATAACATCAGTGAAGTTATGATAATCTGGCCCTCTCTGTGCAAAGAGATATTAAAAGACCACTCTTCCAGGGACTAAGACAATTAGAGAATCTGCTAAATAACAGTTTTGAAATGTTTTTTTCTATATACATGTACTTGTTTTGAATAGGAAGCAGAGTTTCCTGGACTAATTCTGAAGCTCATGTGAAGAGGGAGGGTGATGGACTGACTCAGTAGCTGGTCTGGGAAGCCCCTTGTGTGTTAGGTCCTTCACAACCAAAATTGGTCAGGTCTCAGACATCACAGCCTGGCCCCATGCAAAAGAAGGGCAAGATGGGTGCAGAAAGTTCTCTTTTTGTACTAGTGGTATATTTTGACCACTCTGTATTTATTTTGCTCAGACATAAGTGACAGCACAGGATGTAGGGCAAAGTGAAGCAATGCCTGGGAATCTTGCCACTGATGCTACTGGTGTTGATCTCTAATCCCTTTCCAGCAAAGGCGAGATGATACATCAGCAAAATGGCTGCCCACACTGGGAGAGACACCAGGACCATTCACAGCTGCTGAGACAGTGAAACAGTATTTTGAGGAGGAAAAAAAAGAAAAATTTCATTCCTTAATATATGGTCTTAAAGGGTAAATATTTATCCAGCCATCTAAAGGCAGGAGTAATCGCTGCAGTTTTCCCTTCACTCAGAGATTGGAGATTTTCCCTGACTGAAAAAAAGAGAAGTCCAATTTTGTGTATGTGAAGAAATCAAAGCATTGCCCTTGAAATGGGTTTTTCAGCTGTCTCATGGGTATTCTGGGGTTAGTTTTCACCACGTGAGGTTCTGAAGTGCATACTCAAAGGTTCAAACACAGGAAAATTGGCTATCACTGCCAGCTCTGTTGGGTGGGGAGAAAGCAGTTCCTTTATAGAAAAAGAAAAAAAATTTAAAAAGGAAAGACATTTTCTTCTTATTTCAAGGGACTGTATGAGAATGAGCTGGAAGAAGTCTTGAGTTTTATTATATCCTGTAATCAAATTTGAGCATCTTATTTGCTTCTTTTCTCCAAGACCACCCTGGTGGTAACAGTCCACACACACACAATTTTGTTATGCATAAACCCATAAATTTCATAACAAAATATAGGAGCTGAGGTTGTAGGAGGACTGTAAGGCAGAAGGTGCTGAAATGTAAAGTCTGTGTGTGTTTGAAGGGATGTCATTTATTACATACTTCTGCCTTTAAAAAAAAAACCCCAACCTTACTGTTACCACACAGACTGTATAAATATATATTGCCTAATGCAAGATGGTGTGGTGTAAAGATTTTATTGGCAAGGAGTAGCTTAGCTTGAGTAGCGAAGGCCTGAGCAAGCTCTGTATCACCTCAGATGTGTGCCAAGAAAACATGTCCTTGGCATGGGCAATGAGAACATCCACAGTGATGCTGCATAGGTGCAAATCTAATGAGGATAATAACCCATGTGCTTCAGGGCATCAACCCATTACTGGCTGCCTGGGATTAGGAAGGAATTTTTTCTTTGGTTGTGTTACTCTAAAGCCATTTATTGTGGGGCTCCACACACTTCTCTGTGAAGCCCCTACCACTGGCCACTGGAGGAAGAGGATAATGAATTTGATTGACTACCTGGAAGGGCCTGATCTGGCCACTCATATGCTCTTCTGTGAATACTTTAATGATACCTGTTTTATGTGGTTTGGAAAATGTTTTGATGGGGCACTTTGTGCTCATCTCTCTGTAATGCCAGCTCCTGTAAAGCTTCTTTCATAAATGCATGGAATAATTTAGGTTGGCAGGGAGCTCTGCTGATCTCCAGTAAACACCCCACTCCAGGCAGGGCTGACTTCAAAGTCAGGTCAGGTTGATCAGAGCCTTGCCGATTCAACTCTGAAACCTCCAGGGGTAGAATTTTGCTGCTTCTCTGTCCATTCCTTCATGGAGACTTTCCAGCAACTTTAGTAGGAGTGACACTTCTAGATACATCTGTCTTAACTTGAGCTGTAGAAAGGTGGAGTCATTCTAGTCACAGTTAGTAATATTTTTCTTTCTCCTATAATCAAGGGAGAGAAATACATGTGTCCCAGTAGAGTTTCCTTCATCCAAAGATAGGTGGCTGAGCCCACCCTTGGCCTGAATAATTTCTGGAAAGGTCTGTCTTTCTCCAGTGAGCCTGGGAAGAACACAGAAATGCCCTTTAGATTTAAGACCATCATACTGGGCAGCAATAGTTACCTGGAATGTGTCTCAGCCAAAATTCAAAGTCGTCCAAGATGAAGGAAATAGTGACAGTCAGTGTTGTCAACTCACGTTGAAAAAAAAGCCCCAAAACACTAGAGAAGGTAGTTCCTGTGATGTTACTGGTGTAGAACTACTATTCCTGAGCAAGAAGACCTTAAAGACAGCAAGTTTCTCAATACAGCTTTATATCTGACTTATTGTTGCACATCTCAAATCAGTGAAGGTTTATCCTATTGAAAAACGGCTTTGGATTTCAGCAATATCTTCTGATATTTGAAAGTTTGATGTGGGATGTCCTTATTACAGCCATTAGAAAAAAATCAGACTATTACTGATTCTTCAGGAGAAAGACATTTAAAATAAAATACTGTGAAAAGCACATCTGTCTTTTAGGTGACAGATTAAAAATAGTGCGAAGAAAAAGTAGGGAATTCTGTCCAATAAAAAAGCAAGCAAAAAAAAAAAATCACAGAATCTTTTAAAAGAGTCTGGCAAGAAGTCATTGGCAGTTCAGAAAATTCCACTGAATTCTATACTTGCCCAATGAAAACTGCTTCCCTGGAACTGGATCTAGAAAATCCCTGGGCATGGTGCTCTCCAAACAACAAAAACACAAGCGCACTAATCACTTGGGGAAAAGAGTCCCCAGGATTTTGTGATGAGATTATTCCAATACATTTCTCCAATGAATTGCTGTTTACTTCTACTTCATAAAGAGAGGCCTAATGCTTATCATAGTCTTTTATATCTCAAGAAGTCCAAGTGAATTTCTTGAGAATGAGTAAGGTTTTCCTATTACAGCCTAAAGAGAAAAAAATAAAAGTCAAGGACAATGAAAAATCTCTTTTTATTCCCATCTAAGAAACTTCCATAGCTTTTGTTAGCAAATCCAATTCTGCATGGCAAACCCTGTGCACACTGTCTCATTTTCAGGATGTCAGGGGAATAAATGGAGTGATGGAATCTGGAAAGATCTCACTATAATCTGAAAAGTAACTTTCTCCTTCCTTTCCCCCCACCTACTGCCACAGCAGGGGAAAATTATGGGAGTAAGTAAAACAAAGCTCCCACAATGTTAAAGCTTGCTGCTCTGTCAAATAAAATTTTCTATATTTTTCCGTGAATTATGAAAAAAGAAAAAATTTAAAAAAAAAAAAAGGATTCATGTAGAAGTATGTTGCCCGAATGATGTGCCAAACTAGTGCGGGCAACCCACACTAAGAGCCCACAGAGCTGCTGCATTCCTCACCCCGCGCACGTGGGCAGGGGAGCTCGGAGGAGCAGCAGCTTTGGCTTCCCCGGCCTGGGCGAGGGCCAGCATAGCTGTGGCTGGTGCTCCGGAGGCTGTGCGCGGCGGCGAGCCCGGCCCCGGGCAGGGGGGCTGCCCTCGCTCCCCAGAGCCAGCGAGAGGCCTCGAAAATGGCAAAACTAAACACGCTTTTGATTGCTTTTTTTTTTTTATTGTGGTAAGGGTCGGCTTCTTGGAAGAAGGGTGGGGGGCGGGGGGAGAAGTTTGTTTGTCTTAAAAATGCTGAAAAAGAGGATGTTTCAGGAAAAAGGAAAAAAAAAAAGAGTAATGTTTCAATTTGGGTACATTTATATAATATCCCCTTTGGAGCTGTAGTTTGGTTAACCTCTGTGGGTCGAGCTCCCAGCTACAGAAACCTCTCCTCAGGCTTGCTGGCCAGAGAGCCTCATGAAGCAACCACCACCCTGGTGCTTTGTGGACGATTTAAGTAGGGAATTTGGTCTCTGGAGAAAAAGGGAACACAACACACCCAAGCAATCATCGCAGTGAGATTTTTTTTATTTTCCTTTTTTTTTAATTTTGCAGAAAGACTCTTTTCCAATTAACTCTACTACATGGGATTAACATTTGCTTCCTCTGTCCCCAGGCCACTACAACTGTGTTTTGCCTCTTGTTTGGAAGGACATGAAATACATGATTAAGATCAATGGGATTTTGTGGTTCAAACAGGAAGAGTATTCCATCCTGTGCTTGCAAGTTGTCCCAGTTTGAAGTCGACAGGTTATTCTTCAGGTGTTAGCTCCTGCAGAGCCTCTCTTGAGGCGGCTGGTGACCCCACTGATGTGTAACATGCGTGTGTATCTACAAAACACATAGTTATGGTCTTGTGAGAGGCATCGGTCAGTTGGTGAATCTCATTCTTGGTGTGTGAGATGTCCCAGGTTGTGTTTAAGGAGTGCCCCAGGAGACCTGGGTTGTATTTGCTGTCCTGCCACTGATGTACTTTGGTGGCCCTGGGCAAATCGCTGCTTCTCTGCAATGCGGAAAAATTACTGACTTTCTTTGTGGAAGTACTGTGAGATCTACTGAGGAAAGTAAAACGTGAGAGTTAGGAAATTATGATAATACATGTAGTAGGAGTTTAGACTGGACCTCCCGTTGGGGAGTTTTAGGGATAGGTCAGTTCGGGAGTGGATACCAGATTTTAACAGTTTGGTTTAAATATACAGTCCTGTGAGTATGCAGGCTATTAATGAGTGGTGTCTCTTTTCAGCTCCTTTCCTCTGCCCTGTCTGTCAGTTATCTGGAGCCTCTCGTAGAGCAGCAGACAGTGGTAATCTCTTTCAGATGCTCCCAGTATCTGTCTATATCTTGGCCAGATCATGAGTGAAAAGGGGATCATCAAAACCAGAATAAAACAACACAGCAGCCATCTAGCATGAAGTGATGGAAATTTGTGGGTGAGAGAAGCTGAGTTTCTGCTGTTGCTGTTGTGTTTTGTTTTCAAACGCAGAGGGCATGTTGCTGCTTCTCAGTTGTCATTTGCTAGGTCAAAGTGATCTGTGACTCCAGAAGGCTGTGACGTAAATAACATAGAAAAGGAAATATTTTGTCAATTGCTGATACTGGCCATATGTTGCAATCAGATGTGCAGGAATTAGAAAAACAAGAACAAGGAAACTTTGTGTATAGCATCAAAGGCAGAGTTGGCTCACACTTTGAAGAGCAGAAGCATGGCCCTTATTGTTTGTTGACTTTCTCCTAGTTTGCGTGCTTGAAGCACTTGAGCTCATGGGCATGTTAAGGGTTTGTTGACACTGGAAGGCAAAACCCACATCTCATGGGTGCAGCGATGTTGTTAGGCAGCTGAGATATCAGAAATAGGTTTATAGGGACATCCTGAGCGCCTGGAGCTGTGATAAGGATACACCTGGGGGGAAAAAAAAAAAAAAAAAGTATCGTTTCAATGGATCATACAGAATCAGATCTGATATTTGGATCCATATGGCTATTACAGGTTGTTAAGATCTCTCCCCTCAGCATGGTGTATCTATCCACAGCCATACAGGACTATGTTTGTAGGTGCTAAGCAGAATCCTTATCACCTTTTTGGTCCACTGCGACCAAATTTCTACCAGAAGTTATTTTTTGGCTGGATTCTCAGTGTCTGGTAAGGGTTGATTTTGTGCTGCAGCCATGCTGCTTCTGTAGTGATTTTTAGCGGATATTTTTCTCCCTCGTTTGGTTATTTCACTTCATGAAGGATGTAGGACTTAGTAGCCTTACGTTCCCATCATTTTGATGGAGAGAGGCCTATGGAATGAAAAGTTACCGGGAGCTACTGAGACAGGTAGATCCAAAGGGAGCAAGTTAGATAAGGCAAAGGAAATGAGGCTATAAAGAGCATTGAATGAGAGTTCAAGTTGTCTGGGAAAAACACATGCACAAAAAACATTTCAGCATGATTTGTTGAAAGTCGGCGAAGCGTTGCCAAAACACCATCAAGGTGTTTATGCTGGGATGTGTCTGACAATGTTGACTCTTGACTGCAAGCTGATGTGACATCTGTGGAAGCATGTTAGAAATTCAGGTCCAACGTGCATTTCACCTCTTTCTATACCTAATAATCCATAAGTACTATTTCAAACATTCCTATTTTTCAAAAATAATCTGTTACAAAATGCTCCTTCTTTGTCCCCTTCCAGAGCCTGGATTTATCTCCCTAACCCCATGTACTAGTAACCCATAACGGATGAGATATAGATTATATGCTGCCTGTCTTCATGTTCATCCAAATGGCAGGCATGCTCCAAAGGACGTTTAGTCCTAGACTATCTTTTTGCACAGAAGGAACAAAGCAACTTTTACATGTCTTGTCATAGACATCTTCCATAATCCCTTGAGCACAATATTGTCTCTTGAGTCTGTGTTCACAATTTGAGTCATGGCAGCTCTCCTGTGTCTTCTCTGAAGACTGAATTTTGCCTTTTGTGATTTCTGCAGAGTTCATAGACACTTGTGTTCTGTGGCACTCTAGGCTGAGTGTTACCAGACAGTCTCCAAATGTTTGTGTACGTTGCAGACATCTCCCAGAGTCTATCTATCTGACCCGACCCTGTGAGTGATGACAGTAGGGAAGGAACAGGACATGCGTGTGCTGGATTTATTGCCAGTCTGAAACTGCGTGAAGTGTTCTAGATGTAGCTGCTAGGTCTCTCAAACGGTGCTCATCACACTGAGGATTTCAAATTAATGGCCATGACTGAAAGCACTGACCATCTGTATTTTCTGGAATTACAACAAAAGAAACAATAGTTAAGGCCAGGAAAAGGAAAGAAAGAGCACTCACTGCTTTCAATAATTTTTAAAGAATCATCAGTTTTATTTAAGACTAAAAAAAGAGATTTGCATCTAATAAAAGTGGCATTAGTGCAGAGCTAGATAATTAATATAATCATGTCTAATTTCAGGATAATTAGCATGCTGTAATTAGAAAAGTCATTAGTATAATTAGAACATGTATGAAAATAGCAAAAAGGAATTGTAAGTACAGGATCTGTTGTACTGTTGGTTAATGTGACGTGGACAGTAAAGCTGTTGTCATTTTGCATTTCAGGTGTTTTCTGGTGGGTAGCTCGTGTACTTGCGTGGCAGAGGAACCAGTGGAGGGTGGCAGTGGAAGTGATACATCTGTAGTTCCCTGCCGTGAAGTCTTTGCTGGCGGAGAGTGTGTTGTCGGGCTAGTAATTTTCATGGGAGGATGCTCAAGCGTATAAATCAGCCCTGTGTGGATTAGCAAGACTTTCCTGCCTGCATCCAGCAGACAGCACAATTTGGGAATGACCATGGGGTACTTCTCTGGATTAAAAACTGTCCTGGATCCTGTAGTCTTTGGCAGGACTGTGTCAGTTTTCACCAGCTGAAGGTGTAGTGGCCTTTTGAATTGCAGCTGGACATTGATTATTGGAACATTAAGCTGCACGAAGGCTATTTAATTACTGACCTACAATGGTTTCTGCATGCTTTCCCTGGAATTCATTGTACATTCAGGAAGGTGTGTAAATCAAACAACCAGCACATCAGGTGGGGAGGTGGGGGCTGAGCAGGAGGAATTATTGGATGCCCTCATAAAACTTTAAAAGGCTTGAATGTCAAGTTTAAACTCTTGGGGCCTTAAAACTTGAGTCTCAAGGCACTTCTACCTGCTGTTTCATCACATAAGCTTTTCACTGTTCATGAGCTGCAAACCCAAGATGATTATGACTTCTATTTCCCTGCAGTGTATTTAATTTCCCTTTACTGTTGTCATCATACCCATGTCTGAACCACCTTTCATCTCCTCCTACCACTCATCATCCTTTCAGTTGTAGCCAGTGATGCATAGGCTTTTTAAATAGAGTGTTCCTTGTAGGCTCTTATATCAAAATCTGTTTAACCTCTGGTGCTTTCAAGCTTAAGGCAAAATCACTGCGTATTAGCAGTTCTAATGCATAACTGCACTCAACAGGAGAGTTAGCAAATCTGCAGAGTGATACCGCAGCGCAGAGGGGATAAGCGTGCTGCCAGCTGTGGCTGGCTGTTCGGCTGTGTGCTCCCTGCCTAAGCCATGGGTGCCCCACGCTGACCCCGTGCAGCAGCCAGAGACCTCTTGTGCCACGTGGCTGTGGACGCCCACTCTGGTTGGCCTGTCCTTATAGTGGAAGAATGACAGAATGTCCTAAAATCATCTGGCAGAATAAGGAAGGCACTGGGCTCCTCCTCTCTGGTGCCACAGACAGACCTTTCACTCATTTCCTTGCAGTGGTTTTGTCCAGGTGAAAGAAAAGTGACTCATCCTCTGCTGTTACTGTGTCCCATGGAGCCCCCTTGCATCCAGTCTCCTTGTTCTTTATCTCTCTGTGCTCTGTCTGTCACTGGGGTCATCTTAGACATTTGGGCCTCTTCTCTGCTGTAGTATTTAAGAGCAAAGGCTCCACATGCACCATCAAAAACACTTTACATGATACCCTAAGTGACATGGAGATTTACAATCGGATAAAAGTAGCAGCATCCACAGCAAAGCAATTAAACTGACAACTCAGTGGCTCAAATTTGAATTTAGAGGAATTCAGGGTCACATGTAGTTGGATCTCCCATTGATTATGGTTTGCTGGAGCAAAACAACAGTAAGTAACAGTTCCTAATGCCTCTGCCAGAAACTAGCTCAGGAAAGCTGGGTTGTATTGTCGTTTCTGTTTGACAGCTGGCATTTCTTCTTATTGGTTCCTTCATCACCCCACAAACTAAACCCTTTAGTAGCAGCTGTAGCAAAAACGTTAGAAAATACGCCTGGGGAGGGGATCCTGAATTAAACTCTTGGCTCCCCAGTTAGTTCAGACATTACATTTTTTGGGTCAAAGCAACAATTGTGACAACAGAATAACTTGCAGATAATGCTTCAGTTTGGTAAGTTCCTCATAAAATATCCACTTAAAGCAAGATGCTTCAGTTAACACTGAAGTCCAGGGAGAATCTTATCACTTGATGATCATCTTGCAGGGGAGAGAGATATTCTGTGCTACACAGTACTCATTCCTAGAGTAAGTGAGTCTCTTGGCTCAGTTTAAGACTTCTTGCCTATTTCCATCCTGCATATTTATTCTATCAGTCCAGTTTTATAACATCCTAGAAATAATTCACTCAATTTTCTTTCAAAGAGTCAGAAACCATGGCTAAGCATTGGATTGCAGAGTATCAAAATGCTTTGCTAATGAGAAATGGGCAAATGAATCTGAGGAAATAACTCCACTTTCCCTGAATATTTCCTCGTGCTTGGGACCAAACCCAAAGCCAAGCTGAGCCTTACTAGGATGGATTCATGTTTTTCCAGTGTTGTTTTTGATTGCTTCTCACATCCCATCTCTGCTTTGGAGTTTGGGTTTGGACAGAAGCAGCAGTGCTGAAAGGTTATGAAATTGTTGTTTCTGTCATGTCTCTGGCCCAGTCAGCCACAGAAATAGTTAGAAGTTTTGGTGGAGCCTTTGAAAATTCATTTTCAGCCATGAACTTTGGGGAAATCTATGGATGGCCTGGGAGAGGCTGCATTCTGGGGCTTTCAAAGTTGATTAGCAAGATTATGGCTTTGGAAATGCAGCCTCTAAATGGGAGATAATGGAGATACAGCTTCATTTGGTTCTATTTCATCATCACTGCTAAGTGCAAGGAGTAGAAGGTTGAATAAAGATTTCCCTTTTTATCTGATCTTTGCCATGAGAAAACGGGGTTCTTTGGTTTAGCAAAACCTCATCAGTTGTTATGATTTGGTTTTGCAAACCTCAAGCCAGGGAGGCTGGGGTCTGGCTCCCATTATGCTCTAACCAGAAAGTTCATGCAGAAGAGCTTTTCTGCTCAAGCTATCCTGAATTTGTCCTAACTTCAGTTTAATCCCAGAAAAACCTAAACTCTCAGCCCTTTAGGGTCTGTCTGTCACTGTTGTTAATGTGTTACAATATCCTGCGTTGGCTTCGATAGACAAATGGACTCTTGGAGGATATTTATCATACACACACACAAACACACACAAATGTGTATATATACATATATATATTGCAGTATTATGAGGTTCTCTTTCATTTGACCACAGTGGTTTCTACTTAGCCACAGAAATCTCATGCATATACTAGCCAGCTCCTATTTTCATTTGTGCTGGGGTGAAATCAAAATCTACTCAGCATGCTTCAAATGAAGTCAGACAGTGTGCCAACACCATGCCACCAAGGGAGAGAGCTCTGTGCTGGATTTTGTCTTTTCTGTCTTTACAGTGCTTGGTGAGCTGCAGCCTAAAGTGGACCAGAAAGAGCAAAATTAACGTGGTGATTATGTGCTGGATGTACTGGATGTGAACAATACTGAGAAATTCAAGATCAATCCGTATAAATACACTTACAGTGTATGCATATAACTAAATTAATAGCAGGCATAACTCTTTTAAAAGTCACTTGACTTCAATTGACATATCAATATAATTGGCAATTATCTTAATTGATATACATGGCATAAATATTGTGCTCTGGAAAGCTTCCAGTCCTCCTTTATTAGAGTATTAAGCCACAACATATGCAGATTACATGGAAATACCACTGAAGCATTTGTTAAAAGAAATTCATTTCTTATGTCTCTTTCTTATATTTTTTTATATACATGTGTATATATGTAAATATGCAGAAAAAAGTCATGAGGACATACTGAGTATTGTCAATACAGTCTTTTAAACAATTTCAAGTGATTCCACTAAAGGGTTTCTACAAGATTCACACTCTGCTTTTGTGGAAATCAGCTTTCAAGTCAGTCAGGCTAGAGATTAGATCCAAAGATTTAAAACTCCTATAGATCAAAAGCAGATGCTCTTAGAAGACATTTCAGCCAAGACAAGCCGTCTGGGGACATTGTTACAGCGGGAGAAGACAATTTATCATTAAAACATGAAAGCCTCTGTTCAATAATAACCAGATGTATTAAAAAAAAGAAGGAAAGGAAAAGAAAGAGAGAAAGAAAAAAAATAGGGGTGTCAAGGTCTTGATTCATTTGTCTCCCACTTGAAATCATCTTTATCCCATACTTAGGAAACGAGTGCAGATTCTTTGATGCCAAGACATAATATAAGAAAAATTGAAACATTTCACATTGTAAATCCTTGGCAATTGTCAAGGAAATTTTAATTATATAAAAATCTGTGAAGCCTTAGGTAAAGATAAGGAGCAATCAAGTTAAAGAACAGTTTCCGTGACTTAAAATAAAAAGAGACGAAGATCTGAGAGGAGCATTTCAGACCCTTCTCTCTTTCTTTGTACCAGTTTTCACTTTTTTCCCATGTTCACTCTTGACCTAATGCAAGTTGGCAATTGTGCTTAGCTTTAACTAAAAACCTCCCCTCTACACATTTGCGAACATCATTTAAGCCTTCCCCATATAGCAGAGGGAATGCTGTGAGCCACAGATGTGTAGGGAAACCAGGGCACAGTGAGATCAGATGAGTTGCCTCCTCATACACAGCATAACCAGTAGGAGACAGGAAGTGAAATTTTTAAGATCTCATTTTTTCAGTCTCATACTCTAACCACTAGAGAGCATCCCTTCCCAGTGAAATGTATAGCTCTGTAACACAGGAAATGCATTTGCTGCCAGTATAGGGAAGTAGGAAGTCCTCTTCACTTCTATTCTTGTTTTACAGGCCATACTATAGGAAAGTGGGTGTGATTAACAACATTTGTTGTATTATATTTAAAATCATTTCCAGGTCTGTGGTTAGACGTTTCAGGCTTAAGTCCCCTAGTGAACAAGTATATCTAAGGACTCAGAGTGAGTGGTGTGAAGTTAGCACACAAATTCTTTGCTGTTGTCACCAAGCAGGTCACAGAGCAATCTGCCTGAGCTCCCCGTTCTACCCACAAAATGAGATGCAAACCTCATTGCTTTTCTTGTAGAAATGTGGGAGTGAGATGCACATAACATCAGAGAGATGAGAGAGAACTTGCTGAAAAATGTTTTCATTGATGATGCTGGAAAACACTAATTCCTTGACATGGAAGCTTTTGGGAGAAGTATATTGACTTAGACAAAGCTCTGGGAAAACTACTCTGGTTCAAGATGAAATTTTTGATTGGTCAAAATGAGAGACCTGTCCATCCCACACAAGTTCAGAGGGGAACACAACTTGTAGGGCTTTTTTGATACCTCCTTCGAGCAGGCAGATTTGAGCTAGAGGGTCTGCTTCCCTGGGTACCTTGAAGGATGGGCTTCCCTATCTCCAACTGAGAAGAAAACCATTGTCCTGGCCCTGAGGAACCTTCCCAATAAAACTGTTGTCAAAACCAATAAAGAGATTGCCAGATTCAGTAAAATGTGAATCTCATTTTGCCTATCATATTGAGTATGTTACATGTGAGGCTCTGTCATCATCTGCTTTTCGTCTAGCAGTATCCTTGAAAGGGGATTTGGAAGAAAGAACCAACAGATCAGATGGACAAAGGTGATGACTGGCCCCTCAAGAGGACTGGGAAGACAGTTTAGAGAGCATCTGTGATCAGAAACTCTGGAGGCTTAAGACATGGGTGTTTGTGGATTTCCATGGCTCTTTGAGCACGGAGCACAAGTCAGAGGTCTCTTGTCTGTAGGTGTCTTCTGCGTTCTAGTCAAGCCCTCTTATAAGAGTTCAGAACCAAGAGATTCTGTGAAAACATTTTCCAGGGAAAGTATAAGGAGACCATGACAAGGTCTGAAAAGCATATCAGCATGCCTGCCCTCTAGGAATTGGAACCTTTAGCAAAATAATTCCATTCCTTTTTCTTTGAATAAGAAAAGAAAGACATTGCCATCTTCTAGTCCAACTAGAGAGTACTTAGCTTTCTGAAAAACTCAACTTGGTTGAGCTGGAAAACTGTCACCATGGAAAAAATTAAATTAATTGTATTTTTATTTCTCCTGTGTGTGCCAAGCACCATTCGTTTCAAACAAAGCTGTTTACTTTGCTAAGGATAATAATGTTGATGTAAAGTATGAAGAAAGCATGAGATGGATGCTAGCTTTTGACTATTCTGTTGATGTCTTTGGAACTACATGTCGTAGTTTGGGGAGTACAGACGCACTGGGGATGACAGCCCTTTAGTGACACATTTGCAAGTGGCAACATGCGGCTGTTGGCTGAAGGTATATGGTCTGGTATTGCAATTTCTGCTATTTCAAGTGGGCTTCATCTCCTTTTCTTCTCTTGGGAAGAAATCTCTTTGCATCTGCCTTGGAAGGCAAATGGTTATAGCAGAATGGACTTAAGCAGAGAAATCAGGTCCAGGGCCAGATCAACAGTGCTGCTGTCATCAGAAAGCTGAGTACTGTCTTCCTTATTTTGACTCACAGGAGAAGATCTGACTTAACTGGATCCAGACTGGATCTGTACGTGGATTTGGAAACCCCAAAAGTTTGGGAGTTCACATCTGGGGTTCTTGCCATAGATTCAAAGGCAGGAAAAATTGGAGAGAAGGGGCTGTTCAGCAGTCAGGGAAAGACAGGATCAAGGAAAATATGACTTACAAGGGGAATTACAGGTAGAAACATTTACCTTTTCATTGCCAAATGTTATTTCGGCTGTACCGATATATTCTACACGTGGACAACATCACGTAGGCTTCTAGGTACCTAGTGCCTCACTTTTGGAAGGTAGAGATCCACTACCACGTAGGTACCAGTGGCCACCACACTGACACTGTAGCTGTTGTCACTGTGCTTGAATAGAAGCTTGTTTGGGGCACAACAAGTGGTTCATGTGGCCACATACACCATTTACACAGTGTGGGAGATCACACACATAAAAGTTTAGTGCAGAAGTGGACAAGCACAGACTCACACAGCCCTCGGGCCTTTTCTGTTAACAATCAGACCCATAAAGCACATTAAAATAAACCTATTTTTACAGCTCTGCACTGCTGTTCAACCAGGCATTGCAAGAAGCAAACAAAAGCACCCACTTCTCTGGAAATATGAGACTTCATTCCTATCCAGGAGCACAAATTGTACTCAGGAGGGAGTTATGAAACCCTGTTTAAGTTCAGATTTGTATTCAGCTTTACATACCTTTGATTCACCCTTCTGTAGGAGGTGGTTTTAATTTTTAGCCTTTGATAGCTCTATACTTTTGTTGAGAAACCATTTCCAAATAGTTTTTCATCAAGGTTATGAGACCATGAGGCAGAAACGTGAGGTTTTTTCCTCCCCCTTTTCAAGTGTAAATAGATACAAGAGGGAATGTATGTTCAAGTGCAGAGAACGTTCTTGCCAGCTGTTTCATGGATGCCTACAGGGTGAGTTAAAGAGAGCACAGGAAGATTCTCTCTGTCCACTGCCACTCTCAGGCAAGGGTGAGTTTAGGCTCCCTGCGGATGGCCCAGGCTGCAGAGCAGCTGAACCCCTCTGCATCTGATCTGTCCTGATCACTCAGACGAGGACTAGATTTCTCACCAGGCACCAAAACACTTTCTGGCTAGAGGGCTCCTATTTGAATCATAAGCAGCCTTGTGGTGTGTACTCAGGATGCAAAGAGATGTCTCTGGAGTAGAGAGGTGGCTACTGTCAGAGAGGCATCCTCTGAGAAAAAAAAATATATACTCTCTGTCTTCAAAACAATGTCTTACAGCATCTAGACCAAAAATGTCTTGTTTTTACTTGGAGATCCAAACCCAAAACAAATGAGCATTTATAATAACTGATGGTAAATGCACAATTGTTTGTTCTCCTTCTAATTTTTCTTTGATTTTCCTGCAATCCTTTCAAATAACATCACAAATCCTTTTGCATTTGTCAAGCTAAGTGAGCCACTCATTTTTCCCAAACCTTGCTTGGCTGTAAGGGCTTTAAATATTGCAACGCTTGACATAAAGCAAAGATTTTTGCTGATAAGCATGCGTAATGGTTCAAAACTGTTCCAGAGAGCAAATCTGGTTTCTCAAAGGTAAACGACAGAAAAAGCTGGCCTTTGATTAAATATTCCAATCATTACGTGCTAATGGTGCATGAAGCTGTGATTTATCAGCCAAAACAATGTGCTGGAAAATGAACATAATTCATTAAGCTTGAACCAAACTCCGCTTGAGCTTTCCACTCACAATAATTCTTGGCCAAGAGCAATTGGTGTTTTGCAGCAGAGGCCTGTTTGTAGGAGAATTTTCATTTTTTATGCTGCTCTGCTCTTGAGACACAAATTCAGCCACTTGAGCTCTACTCTGCAAAAAGCAACCGCCTGAGCATCCATCAGCAGCACTGGCCTGAACTGCTTGTAAAACCAGGGGCTGGGGGGGATTATTTTTCTTGCATACCTGTTTTAGGCACTGTGAGCTGGACTCTGAGTGCCCTGAAAGGCATAAGGTTCAGGATGAGAAGGGACAGATCCTCTCCAGAGTGCTATTTCAGGGGCTTGCTTGGCATCAGCACAACAATGCTGCTCTTCCAGCAAGGAGCAAAGATGACAAAGAATTGTTTTAACTCATGCTGAGTGTGAGCAGAGAGCTAAGGATTACTGCTCAGCTTTGGCATAGTGTGGTGCACCCCTCCTCTCTGCCGGTTCCTGCCTCGCTGCTGGGAAGCTGCGGGAGGATGGACTGGTAGCAGATCCCCTCGCCTTGGCCTCCTGCCTCCGCCCTGTGAGAACGGTGCTGGGCGCCAATAAGATATAATTACTTGTCAGGCTGCAACATGTTTATTTTTAGGCACGCTGATGTGAGCTGGGGACACAGGCTGATCAGAAGTGGTTTCATGCTCGTTGCTACCTCCAAAGAAGAAGGGTGTTTGTCAGTGCTCAAGCGCTGGAGATGGTGTGCCTGCTGATAGCAACATGTGCTGCTCTGTTTTGATAACATCCTGGGGCTGGTTATCGTGTAATAACAAGGAGTTAGGTCTGTTTATTAAAAAAAGATGTCTGTTTTGTTACTGTGTCTTTGCTATAAAAGCATTTGGGGAAAGGAGAGGAAAAGATGCCAAATTGATTGTTGCTGTAGCTACAGAGGAGGTTCATCACTATATAGATATTTGTGCCATTAGATTCCACTCCTAATGTATATCAGGGTCAGGAAGCAGTTTAGTCTGTTCCCCGTAGTCTCAAAACCTCAAAACCACCATGATTAAGTTCCTTCTCACCCACTTTGCACATCCAGCTGAACACCGAAGACGTAAACCAGAAGAATTTCCTCCCCTCATGTCACTTTATTTTTGTGTTCACACACGGAAGAGAAATAAAAAAATGATTTATAAAGTTTAACCAAAACCAACTCATCAGGCCTGTGAAGCTTTAGAAGGAGACAAGGGGAGGGAGGAAGGTATTTTTGGCTGGAGAGGTGTACACAGGCATGTGGAATTCACGCCCTGGCTGATATGTGGTCACGGGGCAGCAGCAGTCCAGGACTCACAGGCTGCACCGCTGCCCAGAGCAGCTGCCCCACGTGACAGTGTGGTTGTTATCACTCCCAACGAAGCCAAAAGTCCAGATAGGATGGGAAAGGGGGGCAGGGATGCCAAGCGCCATTCAGGAAAGTCACCCAGCATGGTGTATATGTGATACCATGGAGCTGCAGGATTGCTTTCTGCCCATGTTGCTGCAGCGTGGGGTATCCAAACCGCGCCTGGGACTGAGCCAACAAGTGCGGTGTTGGGGCATCACGTCTACTGTGTCTTTTCTGCTCCAGAGACGCCAGAGCTGGGCTAGAGGGGCCTCTTTGTCCAAGCTTGATGGTTTGTGTCAGGGATGATGGATAGCTCTGCTTGTAGAAGTAGGTTACACCTGCGGTTAGCTGGCAGCGTGCACATGGCCGGGCTGGGAAGCTGACACGCCGCTGCTGCCTTAGTGGGGTAATTGACTAATTTGCTTCTCCTTTGATCTCACAGAAAGCACTTGACAGTTTTGGAAGAGAGAAGAAGGGAAAACCCCTCTCATCTCGGTTGCGTTGTGTAAGCAGAGTGCTGTGGGCTGTGCTGGCAGTGTATGCCTGGGTGGGGGCAAAGAGGGTTGAGAACAGGATCCAGTCCAGCCTCTGGGGCAGGGACCAACACTTGGCCTCTGCTGGAGAAGAAAGTTGGGTGCTAATCTGGAGAGTGGGATGGATGAGCTCTTTGCTGCAGTTTGGTCTGGGAAATGAAAGGATGTTGGGGGTACTGGAGGCATACTAGCAAATCATTGGGAGACTGAAGAGTTCATGGCGCTGTAGATTTGAGAAGCACAGGAGGTGGGGAGTGGGTTGCTCTCACTGAAAGCTACAGGGGTGATGAATGTCCTGGTAGCTCTGCTGTGTGGACACCAGTGTCCCTCCTCTTTGTTCTCTCTGCCACTGTTTCTCTCAGAGGCTCAAATTAGATGCCAGGATAAAAGCTGTGATTGTATGATACGGTCACTGTTTTTATGGACAAGACCTTTATAACTGGACAGAGTGCTAAAGACATTGAGCCAGGGAAAGGAATGAGTGTAAGGAAAATGGGGAATAAATATCTAGTTTTTCCAACGTCTGCCACAGACTCTCTATATGACCTTTGGAAATTCCTGCATCATCTTGGCTCACCTTCAGCGGTCTGAGTGCAGCCCCAAGAAGGTGCAAACACTTCCTTTCATCCACTCTTTATTTAAATTGTCAGATCTTCTGAGCAGCTTTTTTTTTCTATCTGGGTTTGTGGAGTACCTGCCAATAGGTACAATGCCATAGCAAGTTGCAAGCAGAGGCTCCAGTCTTCCAAGATATTTAGGTGCCAAATTCCTGTTCAGTAAGAGCTCCTGCTTACTTTGGAGATCTGGCTTTAAAGACACAGTGGACCACAAATAATCCTTCTAGCACACTTCAGACTATTGCAAAAGAATAAAATAATTTTTAAAGTTCGTGTGCCTGTGTTGCTAACCCCTCAGACACATTTTGATTTATTGAAGGACACAATTTTTAACCTTGAGCTTCCTTCTCAATATTCATTCATTACTTTTCCATTGTAGTTTACATTCCCTGTTGCTAAAACTAACATAATGTTCATGTTAACAGAAAGTCTTCTCCCTGCTGGGCCCCAAATTAAACATTCCTGGAAAGGCAGGAGGCAGTTGCTTTATTCTGTATTGCGAATTAGCATGTTTGCATAACTTAATGGTCACTGCATCAGACAGGAATTCCAGAAGAGATCAATCTTCAGCGCTGTGTTTGACTTCATGGGCCGAGCATCCTCTCTCGGTACAGCATCACCACATAGGCTGCTGAAATGGCCTTCTGGTGTGTGGCTATCCATCACTGGCTTTGTGTCTGGTTTCTGTGAGGAAACCACAGAGAATGCAAATACATCAAATAGCCTACTGAAAAGCAGACTTATCACTTCTCAAAACAGAGAGCAAGCAGTAGCACATCCCACTGAGAAAACCAGCTCCAGCTTATGAAGAAGAGTACTGAAGTATTCCACCTTCAGCAGACACACCTTGGAAAACCATCTTTACCTCCAGCTGCCGCTCTCCTAGTGCTGAGAAACCCACATTTGAGGGATGTGGGGAAACTTCGCTCCAGTGCCGCCGTATGTGTTGTCTCAGCTGCAGCGTATGAGCTGCTTTGGAGGAGGAAACCACCCATGAGCACATTATTTCCTGTCCTGTGCTCTGCAGAATTTTCTTCTTTAAGAAAATATCTCAGGGTTCTTCCCTATTGTACATTTTTTGTGTTTCCTTGCCAAGTTGAGGCCTGATCCAGTCTCAGAGAAAGGGAAAAGACTCCCCTGGACTTCCACAAGGGCAAAGGTCTAAAGGATGGTGTGTATTTGAAAGGAGGGGAGATTACCATGCTTGTACAAATTACACTGAGTAGGAAGTAGCATCACCAATATTTCTAAAATCTGGAGTGATGCTACCGAACTCACAAAGTGCTGATTGAAATCATTGCTGTATACCTCACTATTACTATTTATTTGTGTTAGCAAATTACTGAGGCAATCATGGGCTGAGATCCAAATGGCTTAGCTGCCATACAAACTAAAAGCCAAAAAAAAGAGCCCTCCCTAGGGTCTGCATGGTCTCTGCGCAAGGTTTTCCCACTCTTAGTGCCCATGAGCGCTGCCTTATCCTATGTGGTGTTTCACTAAAGTCACTGTGTGGGTAGGACAACCTCATGGGTAACACTTGTAGGGGAAGTTTGGGTTAGTATTTAAAATATGGACACTCGCGGGATCCTAAGTGTGTGTTCCCATTGATGGAGCCCACCCTTCATGTTTCCACCTAGATCCACCCAAAAATTCAGGACACAGTTTCTTGTAACATTTTATGGCAATCTGGGAAAACAGAAGGATGGTTTGCTGAAAAGCTGATAGAGCAGAGTCACTGAATGGCCTCTTCCCTTCCTCCCTAGCAGAGTTACTTCAAAGTTTGGGGTTTTAAAAATTCCTAAAACTGATTAAACAAACATTTTTTGCACCAGTGATATTTACCCTGGTTTCTTAGAACTGATAATACCCGTTTTTTTAAAAATGCAACAACATGCAGGCTGTTAATATTTTAAATATTTTTGCTAGTTCTGCTTCTTAGAAAATTTGCAGCCTTTTTGCATATGTATCTTATCATCCATGCAGTATTTCTCAGACCAAGTCTAGAAAAGCTATTTCTATCCTATCTCATTCAGTTTCATTGTACTGTTATTTCAGTATTTCTTTCCATCTGGTCCCCTCTTGCTTTTATCTTGCTGTGTTCAGTCACCCCTCACAGCCAATGCAAGTTAAAATACCAGGCATTTATCACTCTCTGGTAGTATTTTCTTACTGCTTTTTGCTCAGCATTTTGTGTTTTTCCTTTTATGGTAGGCTTCCCAGGCAGGCAGTAAACATTCTTCTTTTATTGTTCAAATCCATTTAAAATCATCGCAATATTGCATAAAGATTTTTT
Organism: Athene cunicularia; assembly: GCF_003259725.1. Lineage (NCBI taxonomy): Eukaryota > Metazoa > Chordata > Aves > Strigiformes > Strigidae > Athene > Athene cunicularia. The sequence continues at coordinate 9,189,536 of NW_020799109.1, forward strand.
TTTAATGTGCATCAAAAAAGAATTAAAGTATATATTGAAATTTACAGATAGGCAGTGGTCCTGTAAAACTTGCCTTGTCCATAATCAAGCATTAGAGTTGACAGTCTAAGTTAACAAAATCCTCAAATATCCGGGATGTGTCTTTAAAAACCAGATACCTCATTTTCTGAAATTTACTGCATAGGACTGCATTTTTTTAGTATATGATCATATTTTTTCACTTTGTGTATTTAGGAGCTATGAAACTAATATATGTTATCAATGCATAAGAGGTCTCCAAGTTCTTCTTTCTAATAAATTCCCCCTTTTGCTAAAAGAAATTGTTTTGTTTGGATGGATAACCACTAACTCCTCTCTACTATATTGCAAATTATGAAGTGGTTTTGGATGTCTGCTTTCTAAATGAGTGTATTTGATGTAGTAAATGCCCAGACGTAACTGTTGTCTTAAGCTGGTCAAATTATTCATTACAAAAAATACTGTTTTGTAACGACATTAATTCTCCTCATAACTGTTCAGTGGAGAATTTATGGGAAAGCAGACCATGCCACAGGTTAATTTATAAACTGCTAGCACATGCTTTTCATTATTTATTAATTTGTGATTAGTTGCTCGAATCATCTGATGTTGAGTCTGGTTTTTGATTGGACAACAGAAGTGTGATGAATAGGAGAACAATTAATTGTAAATTGAGATCTGTAGTGCAGCAGCATCCATCACAAATGCACAGAAGCATTTGCAAATGAGAAAGGCAGGCACCACTTCAAAGGTCTTCCAGCTGAGCATCCGCTGACATGATGAGTGCATGCAGTGAAAGATCAGGAAAATGGACTTGCCACTGCAGTACTCTTGGTGTCCTGCAAGCCAAAGCTCTTTCCAGTTTTATTTCAGGTGAAGGAGAGTTTTAAGACAATTACCAAAGGCAGTACTGAGAGAGTGAACTTCTTTGAAAATGTAGCCAGGGGTGAGGAAGGTATGGCAGGACAACTGGAAATGTAAATTAACTCTTTGGTACCAAATGAGAGAATATCAGTAGAAAGAGTTTGTACTTGAAGTGGGGACAAATAGTTTTGGTTTGGAAGCCAAAGAGGAAAAGAGAGCAAAGTAGAGATACAGGTGAGATCACTAAAATGACGGGATTTGTAGCAACAGTTTGGAGGGATATGTGCCCAGAATAACTGTGTATCTCAAACTCAAACAGGTAGGGAGAGGCAGTGTTTTTAATTGTCTGGATAGAAAGGAAGGCCATGTTTTATGGTTACTTTGCTGGAAAAATGTGGAAGACTTTGATCTAAGCTGGACCTACACAGAGGTCCAACAGATGAGGACACCCACCCAGGCTGTGGTCCCGAGGGATGAGCAGGAGAATTGTGGCTGTGTCCCTGAAGGGTGATGGTGGAACTGGTGTCTTTAGGTTGAATAACATCAATTACAGGTGTCTTATTGATTAAGGGAGAGTGCAGACTGTTGGGCAGAAATTTGGTGAGGGTGGTGATTTAGTGTCAATTTTGTTTTAAATGACAGAAAACTAAAGCCGATGATGTCCTCCTGAGCAGCAATCAGCTTGAGTCTGACTTGTAGTGCGCACTTAATGCACAGGTATATGAGGTTAAATGTTGTGAAGGGTTTCTGTCTTTGTTAACTTTCATACTATATGTAAGGATGTGTGATAAGGTTGGATATAGACCTTGCAGTGCCCACAGTGAAAATACAGGTATTTGTCCTAGGAAATTCCTGATTTTGAAGCAGCAATTGTATTCTTTATTTGGGCAATACACGTCCAAAGCAGTGCAGACAGCAAAATATTCTTACTATCCACTGGTTGGCCAGCAATGCAGGGGAAGGTTCAAGCCATTCAACAGTATCTGTCATGAAGCTGCTATTTATTCATCTTTATTATACTAAAGTTCCATGTGTTTTTGCTATTCAATGAATATGATGGTCTGGCAAAGTTCTTACAGAACCCTAAAAAGGTGACTGTTTTTAGAATTATGTGTTGTTTCTGGTTTCTTTTTTTTTTTTTAAATTTTATTTTGTTTTTCAGTTGCTAGAAATCAATTGATCTTTCTGTAACTGGCAAGCTGGGGTAAAGCAGACTTAGAAAAAGCTATATCCCATGGAATTTTGGCTTGCTTTCTTAAACTGTGGCAGGACATCCTGATGCTATGAAATTACATGGAAAAAAAAGTCTTGGAAGAAAAGGTTGGGATTAGTAGCTTTGTTACTGAATGGATTTGATGAGTTCCTGCTTTGATAGGAACATTGCGATGTTGAAAAGTAACAAAATCTTTGAAGAGCTCTGGTGGATTTCAAAATGAAAATTGGATACAAAACTCTGGAACGTTTTAAAGAATAGGCACTTCACGTTTATTAAGCCCCCTCCATGACTTACAGGTACTGAGCTTGCCTTTACAACAGAAACATCTGGCTTCTTTTCTGTTTTTATTAAATTATTCCAGTGATTCAGGAAAAAGAAATAGTACTGAGAGAAAAGGGAAGTAAAGAGAAAAAGATACATTTGTGGAGAGGGACAGTGAATAATGCAGCAATTTCCCTCTAGTTGCACCTCAGATATTGTATGGAGCGAGACTGACACAAGGGAAAAGGAGAGAGCAGACATCTGGACCAGCAGTTTTTCAGATTACCAGAAATTTGTGACATGTTACTTGGAAAAGATGTAATTAAGATTTATTTATTTTTCTGAATGCTCTGCTCTTTTGTATTGTTTTAGCACACATGGCATTCATATAAATCAATTATAATAATAATAGTCTATGAATATAGTGTCTCATCCACAGCCCACTGAAGTCTATGGGAGGGCTTTCCATTGCCTTCGCTCGGCACTGAGTCAGCCTCACTGAGAGCCTTTGATCAACCAGTAACAGCCATTAAATTCCCCCACGTCCCTCTGTGTGGGAGAGGTGGCAGTTTTCATTTCACATTTTGCTGCTGGATATACTGAGGAAGGGTGCATGTGGGTGTGTGCTGGTGCAGAAACTCGTCTCGTTGGTCCTCCATTGCCAAGCTCTCCTGATTCCTGGTGGTCGGGAGGATCACAACACATTTATGTTGATGCACTTGACAGGTTCATTTGACTGCTGGAAAGCTAAAGAGTCATGAAAGTCTTGGTAGGTATGCCTGCTGCATAAAGGTGTGAGAAATACTGGAATACGTACTGAAGCCTGCTGCTTTGGAGGAGCCCAGTAGATCATATGTGCAGTTAAAAAGGACCCACTAACCACTAATACACTGATCTGTGGTACCCATGTTACAACCAGCAAGGTCTGACCACCAGAAATGGTTTTGAACCAACACACCCCACTTCCCAGTTGTGCTAAGAGCATGCATGCAGCCTGCTGTGGCAGCTCAGCTGACAGACCATAATTGCTTTAGTTATGAAAGCCCATTTGTGTCTGAATGTGGGACCATGTGCAAGACAAACATGGGGACTGGGAAAGCAGTGTAACAAAAGTGACATTATACACTTGGTTTTAGCCAATAGGAAAAGCAATCAACTCATCTTCAGCTCAGCTATGGCTTCTATAACTCACTTAGCTACTGTCATTTTCCCAATAAATATTTTCTGAATGTAGAACTGGGAAGAAAGTCTGTTGTTTAAATCAAACAATTGTACACCACATTAAACACAGTGGTTTTCTCTTTATTATCTGTTGATGAAAAGAAAAAGATGCCTCCCTAAGAGAAACACTGTTACATTAAAATAAGAAATTATGGCAAAGGAATAAATCACATTTGCTGTGTAACAATATAGCAGAAGAGTCCTCACTTCCCAGTGCCTCTCCATCACTAGTGAAATCCAAACTTCTTGGAATTACTTTTAAGCACATGCATTTTTAAGAGAGTAAAAATAATTAATTTGATTTTGAGCAATTGTCTTCCAAATAAATTCCATTCCACAGCGCCGGCAGTGGTTATTTGGTAAAAGAGAAAAGAGAAAAGAAAAAAGAGCCAGACCCTGCTCTGGCTGTGGGACTTTGGGTTCGCTTTCTAAAGGGTAAAGTTATTTAGTTCACGTATCCTGAGCTTGGAACAAACAAACCCAGACATGTTTAATGTAAAAGATACTGCGCTAGTATGCTACCGATATGCCAGCAAACCCCTAATCCAGTGCATGTTAACATTGGTTAGTGAGACGCTGTTGCCTCCAGTGGGCTTTGGAGCAGACCCAGAGACAGTTTCATGTACTAGTTAATAATCCTACTGCAGGGTGGAACCTGATTCCTGGCATTCGGCAGGAATTTCCTCATTTATTTCATTAGGCTTTGAATCAGACCGATGTGGTGATATTCATCTCATCCTATGTTAACAATCTCAGGATTTAGTATCTCATTATTTAGGCTCACTTTTTAATCAGAGGACAACATGGACACGTTTGGAGGGCAGTTCAGCTGAGCTGTCTCAGACTACTGGCTCTGGCTGTCTTTCTCTGGATGGCTTCTGTCTCTCTTGGCTCAGTATGATGGAAAGAGTCAAACTGGAGAGATGAGGCAGCTAACTATCAGATAGGTGAAATCAGGTAAAATCAATCCCACCTCTGCTGATCCCTGTGCAGCTAACTTAGGGTATTCTTAGTGCAGAAAAGATTCAGCTGAATTACTAGGCACTTGAAGGTGATTGAGAATATTACAGAGAATTAAAACCAGATCTTAAATTTGAAGAATCACAAGAAAAAAAAAAATACAGTACTTTTTCTTTTAATCCAGAAAGCAGTTAGTCCCAAACGCATAAGGAGGAGGACAGGACACAGACAAACCTTCAGCATTTACAAATACTGTGAAAATACTGTCACCCTGAGAATTGCTTTGATTAGCAGCAGTATCAAGTTCTGAAATAAGATCAGGACTCACTGTAGAGGATACAATGTACGTACATACTAAGAGGTGCCCTCTAAAGAGTATGGAGACTGCTAAATAAAGAGTCAGTATTAAGAGAAACCAAACTTAGTGACTTGCACAAGTTTGCTCTGTCAGTGGGAGAGACCAGATGAGAACCCCACACTCCTTTCTCCTTGTTCACTTTGTTCTCCCGCTCACAGGACAAGTCAAGAGTAGAGATCTCAATCCTAAATGAAATTATTACCTGAAATGTAGTGGCTGGTGAGGTTGCAGAGGTGGGTTTTCTCCTTCTGAGTCAGGGCTGAACCAGTGAGTCATCCCAGTTTTCAGGGGTGGCATGTTCCCTTCTGTGATCATGAGTAATCTGCTGTTTCTGATTAATATCAAAAGGATGCAGTGAATTCAAAACAAAACAAATGAAAAAAAACCTAAAAAGCCAAAGTGTTTCAGACCTATCTATTAAATAAATGTTTATTTTACTGATACTTATCTTAGATGAGCAAGGGAAGCCATGAAGAAATGCAGTGAAATATATATCTGCTGGAGTGAAGGTTGGTAAAGGTCTGCTCAGTCTCCTTGCTGCAAGCCTTAGGAATATTCAGGGAAAGCAAGACTGGACTGAAAAAATAATGAAGAGAATGGCCTTTTCCATGTAAGATGTCATTCATTAAGCAGTAGACCCATTGCTGTAGGAGGGTACTTGGGACATGAAATTAGCTGGGTTGAAAGGGTGTTGCAGATCAGTGTGGCCATACCAAGCTCCACCCAAGGGCTGTCACACTGGGGTGCTGATCAGAGCCATCTGTGTTTGCAGCCAAGATATTCAAGAGCCTTCAGTACGTATTTTGGAGAGAAGTGAAGGATGCAGGCTATTTTAAACTGGTGAAGAGGAGATGCAGGGGTGATCAGATAGCATCCTACAGCTATATGAAGGGCTGTTACAAAGATGTCAAACTCAAAGGAATCCCACACGATAAAACAGTGAGCAGTGAGCAATAACAAATTACAGCTTGGGAGGTTTAAATTAGACATAAGGGAAAAATTTTTCTTGAGGAGGGTGGAGCAGCACTGGAAGCACTCCTGGTTACCCAAGCTGTCATGGTATCTCTGTCCTTGGAGGCTTTCAAGACTTGGCTAGACAAAGCATTGGCTGGCCTGACCTACTGTCAGCAATAGTCTTGCTATGAGTGGAAGGTTGGACTGAAGAGTTTTAGAGATCGCTTCCAACCAGCATTTCTGTCTTGTGATATCCAGTGTGGAATTTCCTTAAAATTATGTCAGTAAAAATTAAGTCCCTGGAATTTGCCAGTCTCCATTACAAATCCCTTGTCCTGATTTCCCTTCTGCTGGTGTCTTTTTTCATCTACACTGCCAAATCACTTCATACCCCCTCACAGGGTATGTCAGCTGGTGCACCAACATGAAGAGTATCCTCTGTGCTTGCTGAAAAATATTCACAAAACAAAAAGCATGGTTTTCCTTTTTGTGGTGCTTGACTTCTGAAAGTCTATTTGGCCAATAGCCTGAAAAAGCTTTTTTAGCCCCCAGTTGGCATTTCTTATGCCAGCTTTACTTCCAATGAAGTTTTGAAGTACTTCCTGGATTTTTGAGTCCTTGGTTACCAGCTTCATCCAAAGGAAAGACAACTCCAGCTTTAATCAACACTTGAAAAAACAGAATGGGCCACCTAATACCACTCTGTTATCAAGTCTTGTGGCAGGAAAACCCACACCTCTTCAGTGAAATTATGAGAAAAGAAAGATTTGAGGCTGTACACTTCTGGCTGCCATCTCTCATTACTATTGCCATGGAGATGCAGCCACAGTAGGCCCCCATCCAAAGCTGAGCCAGACATATTTTACATAATAAGAGGATATTTTAAAATATTTAGACAGATAAGTGAAAAGCAAGTGGCAATCTGCTGCTTGTATTTTTTTGTCACTGGCTATTTGCTTTCTTGGGCTGGAATAATTTATTGTTCCTTTTCTGTCCAATAGGAGAGATAAATGAGGGTGAATTCTTCAATGAGCAAAACATACGTTTGGAAACATCATTTTAGTATCAAAATGAGATTTCCATAAGAACTTGCTGAATGAAGCTGTAGCAGTATGTCTTGATTCCTCACTAGGAAAGGAAAAGCAGCCAGAAATTTCAGGACTAAATCGCCTTGTAGTTCGTCATCTTCTTTCTTTGTTATTTTTTTGTTTATAGAAAAAGTAAATTCATTGATGCATGGAAAAATACCAGATTGACAGCTCTGGAAAATGAAAGCCTCTCTTAATCCAGAGTGCAGATGTGGCACAGTCAGGATTAATGCAAAATGCCTCCCTGAGATCCAAAGAAATCATTGCAAGTCGTTAGGCAGAGGGTGGGCATTCTGCCCCAGTACTTAGCCGGGGTGTTTCAGAGGGAACAAGTGCCGGCCAGTGCTGAAGTGCTTAAAAGTCAGTTGTGCCTTTGCGTTTCTCTGTGCCACTCTTGTTGCTGAGCCACTCTGCCAAGGGGAGCGTGGAGTAAGGGAGAGGGGAAGAAGGCCAAAATGGGGAGGTTTATGCTCATTAGGAAGTCATTTAAGTCAGCGAACAGGCTGTCAGCAATTCACTGTGACAGAAATGGATGGAGATCCAGAGTGGTACTGTCTTGAGAGAGTTGGCATCATTTCTGATTTCTGTAGAGACGATCCTGCCTTGAGCAGGAGGAAGCTGAGTTTTGACCTGTAGGCCTGAGAGCTTGGAAATCTCCGCTTCCAGGCTCTGGGGCTCAACACCTCTCCAGTTAAGAGCTGCTTAGTGCTGGTTGACACAGATACGAGGTGCCACTGTCTGGTAGCAGGGCAGCATAGCCTAATACATGAGTATAGCATGAGTATAGAAGATGGGACTTTGCATACACGCAGAAAGGACCAAAGCCTGACCTGTCTGCAGACAGCACCTGCCCTTGGTACTGCCCGTGTGGTGGAGCGTGCCCTTGCCTTGGGTCCAGCACGACCCAGGTGATGTCTGCACCTGCACAGGCGTGGATGTGGTGTATGGGCAGCGCTGTAGAGCCCCTCACCTCCGAGCCACAGGGAGTCAGGGAGTTAATGCTATTAAGAGCAGAGGACCCAGGCTCCTGCCCAGATTTTCCTCTTCACCTAACAACCCTGTAGCCTGGGGAGAGCTGTAGGTGGTTGTGAGTTTGATTTGGTGTATTCAGTCTTTATTTTGCGTGCTTCAGGGGCACTCTGTTGTGTGTGGGGAAGGTTGTTTGTTTTTATTTTGCATTTTTTCTCTGAAGTATATGACTTTTTCATCAGGGTGAAAATCTGTCAAATGGCCATTTCAGACTGCCTAGAAATTATGAGGCTCTGGAATCTATTAAAGCATAAATGTCAAAAGAAAATTACTGCAGAGTTTGTCTGGCCTTTCTTGTTTTACTCCTTGATGTTAACTTTTCTTGTTTGCTGATGTATGCTTCTTGTGCAGGGGTTAAAGCAAAAAAATCTTCTTTAAAAAGATACTACAGTTATTAACTACTTTTGTATGTCTGCAGTGTGCAGGCTCTGTATGTGTGTATGTTTATGTATGGTTTTCCATCAAGATAAACCTGCTTAGAAAAACGTTGTGTGTAAAAAAAAAAAAAAAAAAAGGAGAGAGGGACTGAATGCCAGAAAACCAGAACTAAATCATTCTCTTTTTTTCCCTGTGAATATTTCTGAATTATACTTGTAATGCACCATATCAACAAACAACATGTTTTCTTAAGTGTAAGGAGATTTGCTGTTGAGGAAGGCTGTGCCAAAGCTATTTTTAAGCAAGCAGATGTCAAGGGCCTAAACAAAACCTGAAGTGTGCATTGGCATTATGAATTTCACTTGCAGAGAAAGACTGAAGGCAGATAGCTTGTTAAATTTTATTACATTGTCTGCGAAAACATGCCATTTAGGGGACTACATGGTATGAGATTGATTATGGTGTATATACCAGCCTCTTCCAAAGCTCAACCTGTAATCCTTGTTTTTGTTTTAGGGCACTTCGTACTTCCAAAATACTATTGAAATAAAATTCAAAGAAGCGTCAGATCCTCTGTTGGTTGGCATAACTCACCAGCCAAGTGGTCTGCTAGCCCTAAGGACACTAGCAGAGTAGGTGCCACCAATGTCTGAGGGATGTCCCAAGCAGAAGATGAGTGGTACCAGGAGCAAGTGCAGAGAAGTGACATGCATCCCTTCTTCTCAAATGCTGGAAATCACTTCCATGTCTATAGGAGTCATCAGGAGTTACTGGTGTGTACACAATACTGGGAAAGCAATCTGAACAGGCAAAATGAAAGATGTCCCAGAGTTTGACTGCATTGTGAACTTTCCTTTCTCCAGTTTCTTTCTGCATAGATGTGTTTAGTTTATTGCATATTTCAATATAGCACTGGGAAAAGGTGTGGGACAGTCTGGAGGTTCCAAGGATTTAAGAACTGGAAACCTACAATTAATTTTGGTTAAGGAATTGCAATGGATTTAGATGTTTTAAGCAGCAAAGAATGAGCTAAGGGTCTTGTGCTGTTCTGCAGGGCTGGAGTAAGTCCAGGCACAGTTTGCTGCGAGGAGGGAAGTTATGACAATACCATGTCTGGAAGGACAGGATGGCTTCTCAGTTGGGTTTAGTAAAGCCTGGGGGCCTGATGCTCATTTACACGAATGCTCCCTTGCACTGTGGCAGAGGTGTTGATTATTGTCAGCAGGCTGTGATGCTGTAAGTGAAAATCAGACATGTTTTACAGGGAACACTAGGAAGGTTGGCAGGAGACCCTTTTTCCACGTTTGCAAATAACGTGATGTGAAATTCAGCAGCTTTTGTGGCTGTTGAACAGGGCCGCAGAGAGTCTATTAGGGCACATGTGTTTCCAAACTTTACCAATGCCGAAATACCTCCCAGTAGCTGTGTATCAAAGAATAAGGCATTAATTTTCCTAAGCACATGCTGTAGTGCTGAGCTGCACCAGAAGGGAAGTTTACAGAGTTCAGTTTGATCAGTGTAAGGCTGCGCAAGGGATCACTAAAACCCAGTAAAATAACATTGCGGTCCTTAGAAAGTGAGCTTGGTGAGACTGCAGCAATACCACATCCCAGTGAACCCTCAATTGTCCTCGTTAGGGCATCCATCACTAGAAAATTCATCTTCTTGTCTAAAACACTGTCCAGAACTTGTCACATGTTTTATTATTACCTCACCAATTATGTCATAGGATATGCTTAATAAAATACTTCGGGGAAAAGATTTAGCGATTTTAATATATGTGCAGCACCTTCATTGTACTATGTCTCTTGCTAGTTTGTGATCCACCAGCATTTGGTGTGATTAGTATTAGCAATAAAAGCCTTCAAGCCATGCAGCTGATCCCAGAGCTTAGCTAAGGGTAAAAAAAAAAAAAAAAAGTGTTTTTTTCATTTACTTTAGCTTTATGACTGTTAAACAGATGCTAAGATTCTCTGAGCATCTCTGAGTCTAGTTAGCTGCACAAACAGGGATGATAGCAGATATAATGCTTGATTTCAGAAATAGTGTTTTTCTTTCTTGGAAATTCTTTATATTTACAATACATAACAATTTTTTCTGGGATCTTTGAAGTTTTGGAGAAAGTTAGAATTTAAAACTAGAATTTGATCTTTTTGGTGCTGCTTCCCATGAGTTGAGTTAGCTGGAACAAAGGCAAATAATTTCTTCCTGGATTGCTACCAACACTGAAAATAAAATAGTTGGGGGGTGAACTCCAAATGAAAAGTTTTTTCATATCCTGGGTGAAATTAACCACGAATTGTTTTAATTCAAACATGATTTTTGGAACACAAGGTTTTCCTTGACTTCTGACAAAAACAATTGTAGAGTATTTTGAAAACTCAACATGTTATTAAGATGTGTCAGTCTGAGAAATAAAAATGTATAATAATTTATTCTGAAGCCTTTGTAGCAAAATGTTTTAAATAATTTTACTTTTTCCATGGAAACACTTCAGTGAGTATTCTAAATTTGTTTAAAATTTTTAAGTGTTAATAATTTAAATAACGATTATTTAAATAGATCCATACAGCATATGCCATGTTCACAGTTTCTCAAATTTCTAGCCAGCAGACATGGAAGCACAAAATTATTTCTTATTTACTAGAAACTATATAAAGTTTAGATCAAGAGACTGCATTTGCGAAAACTCCTTGCAACGTTACTTGTAATTTTTCCCTAGAATGACAAAATTAATTGAGTAGACTTGGGCAGGAGATGACATAAAATAGGCTTTAATAAAATCCATGTACCTCTGAATAGCCCACAGGCTATGAAGTGGAAACCAGCCATACTGTCTACACATATTGCACCCTCATTGCAGCTCAGGTGGTGCAAGCTGGGGTCTTTCCCCTCATGTAAGTGATCAAAGGAAAGGCATAAATACGATGAAGATATGACTGCCCGACCCAATGCAGAAGGAAATGTTCCTGAGGTATTCCACCATTTAAAGTTGGGTGGAAAGGGACCTGGGTTTCTTCTCACAAGCTCTCAACAGGAGTTAGCAAGAAAACAAATCCATGGTTTGGTCGGAAGGGAGAACTTCTGCCTCTGCGAGGCCAAACAGTGCAAATTTAATGGGTGATTATAGGGATGTGCAGGCCACCACCAGGTCCAGGGCCACTAAACGAAGGAGGATGACACACTGGAGAAGGCAGTCTGGGAGAATGTAATGATAATAGCAGTCCTAGACCTAGCTTTGTGAAAGGAAACAAGAAGATTACCTCACAAAATAAATATTACTTAAGCTATTCACTTAAGAAAGGAAAGTTAATGCCTAGGCATCATGCCTAAATGTGAGAGATTTATCCTTCTCTTAACTGTGCTTTTTCTGCCAGAAGTTCTGCATTAGGTTCTCCTGCGGGACGACACCGCCATCTGGTTCAACCTATTGTTCTAAGGACTTCTAAGACTGTGTTTAAGTATCTAACCTACATTCTGTATTCAGTTATGCATACAATTATTGACATGGTTACACACATGCACAGGCTGTTTACTGAGAAGTGCTGAGGTTTATGATATGTAAGCAATGCCCTGTAGGCTGTAGTAAGTGTTCACAAGACTTCCAACCCAAGACACAATAGTTCCCCTTATAAACACAATCCCTAGTCAGTGTATGTTTTATTGCACTCTTGAAGAATGCACTTTCCTCTCCAAATCTGATTCACTTTCACTTACTGTCTGTTGAAACATCTCTTTTTTATAATTCAGAGGGACTTGCAAGACCCGTGGCCAGTAGAAGGACTCTAATGAAATCCATCTTGGGTAGAGAGGGAGAGGCTGCTGCTATAGCCTTTATCCCAGTATGCAATGATATGGGCAAGAGTGGATATGACCGGAGGTCCATACCCAACACAAGCCACCACAGGAGCTGCAGGCCCTTGGTGCTGAGAGGGTCTCTCGTGTGCTGGTGGGAGTTGCACTGAGTCTCAAGATGAGTCTTATCACTGTGGCAAGATCAGTGCTTTGCTGTCCTTGGTAATATATCTTAAATCCAGGGAAGTCTGGAGTACTGAACTCTCTCCCCAGGAGAACTGCAAGTATTCAGTCAATGGAAATGATGCAAAAGCTCATGAAACCCAAGTGAAATGGAGAAATGGGTGGTGCTGGGATGGTGTCGTGCAGGCTACATGGCTGCTGATGGAGCCAGATTTTCTCCTCGCACACATCAGTGACTCTAATGAAGCCCCGACATGTTTTCCACCTGAGAGGTCTTGACCATACATACAAATGCACAACCAAAACCCATCCATTTGATTAACTTTCCCAGGGCCTCTTTCTGTGGGCTTTACTCCTTATAGGTAGGGTTCACTTGTGCAGTGGGTCTGCAGGAGGTGAGGGTGTTCAGCACCTCCCTAAGCTGAGGCCTTAGGTTGGAAGTCCAAATGACTTTCCTCTCCTGACACGAGTGCTTTCAGCTACCCATAACTGCACTTTAATTATTTGCAATTTAACTGGAGTCAAGGAGTTGCAACTACACCAGACAAAGTGCTTGTATTTGGATCCTGTCTGGGTATATAGTTGCTCATAGTGGATTTATCCCTCTAGGTACAGAGTCACTGGGTTGGCCCTTTGGAGGTTTGGACAGTGCGTGCCCATACCCAGTGCATCCTTTAGGTGTTCAAACTTTCCTTTCCATTTGAAACTGGTGGCATATGAACATCATCTAGAGCCGGAGTATATAAACATCGTCTACAGCCTGGATGGGAGCACACTAACGATCTGTGTGTGCACGTGTGTGTAAGCAGGCTGGAAAAGCATTGCTCCATCCACAGATGGCTGTGAGGGGAGTAACCACAACACTGCAGAGAACCTCTTAACGCTGTGGGCTAGGGCTTTACAAGCAAAAGAAAACCCCTTTGAAAACAAACAGCCCCCAGGCTAATGATCTGCTGCTCGTATTTTGTGAATGGGGATGTGGGACAAGGATGCTGGGGAAAGGCGGGGTGGATATGGAGCTGTTTAGCGTGCTCAGTAGCTGGGGTCTTTTTTCTATCATGGCTCAGTCAAGCACAACCTCAGGTTTCAACGGCTGGTTAGCCACATCCATTCCAGGGTTTATTTTATTATATTTTATTTTTATTGTTATTGTTGTTTTGTAACCAGGAGGGCTGCAGTGATTTCCAACATGCTACATCTCTGCAGACCTTGTGAGCCTCTCCTGTGTGAAGTGGGAAGGAAGGAGAAAGACACATTTGAAATGAAAACAAAATGGGAAAAAAAGAGCATTGGTATTTGCTGAGGAATGCTCCCCACAATGCTGAAGTTGCATAAGTGCTGTCTTTGTTTCAATCAAAAATCTGCTTTTTGGGTTGAAACAAGGCCACCACTAACAAGCCCAGGAAAGAAATTTCCTAATGCTTCAAAGTGAATTTAGGATTTTGATGAAGCATTTGATTCTGGGTATGGTTCATATAGCTGAAGAAACAGAAATACAGTCCCTCCACATCAGCCAATACATACAAAAATGCCACAGCGCAGATGCAGCCCAGGCACCCTTGCCACATGGCAAATGGATTTGAAGGGGAACCCTGTTCCTGTATGAGCAGGGGAAATGATGAAGTGACAGATAAGGGAACTCAAAGGGAACGACACAAGGTATTTTGCAGCATTTGGGATGAATTTTATGGTGAGATGGATTGATTACAGACACTGTTATTGGACCATACAAGTCCTCAACTGCAGTGAACCAGCCCAAGCCAAATTTGGCTTAGATAGTGCATTATATAATCCTCTCAAGTTTGCATGGAGTGTGTTTTCTTATCTGAGGTTTTTTTTTTTTCCCTTAATTCCTTCATTTCCTTGGTCAGTTCCTGAAACATTCCCTTTTTCCTCTTTTAACATTCATCACTGAGAAATAGTTTGGCAGCAACGGGGAGCCGGTACCAGTGAGCGTGATGGTTTTTCTACTGTATTTCTGTGACTCAGAGCACCCTTCTGAGGTTCCAGAAGAAAAACGGGTGAAACTGTTTGCTGCAAAACACAGGTGATATGTTGTGCACATTCATTATTCAGCCTCACAGCTTCTCTAGCCGTGGACCCATCCTGCACCCACCCTGCCCCTTGAGCAAACCATGTCTCTCATTAACCCGCAAATGGGTATGTTGCCACTATCATGGTGTTAGTCTGTAAGAACTGGGTCAGATCCCGCCCAGACACAGGCAGGAGCTGGTGGTAAATATTCAGCATGTAAGTGCAGCGATCTTTTCCCACGAGTTTCTGGCCAGTTTGGGGCAGACAGGCATTTTGAGAACTTCCTGAGTTGGAGGCTACATCTGCAACAGATAGGTCAGACCACTCCCAACAGTGAAAAATATTAGACAACTTCATCCTGAAGTGTCTCTGAGTAGCTCAGGTTGGCTTTCCCAGCAGCTGCTAGTCAAATTACACCACCTGAAAGCAATGAAACCCAAAGGAAAGAATGGAGAGAGAGCAGAAAACCACTATCCATCGCTTTCATAAGTAACTCACCTTTTCTTCCTGTAGCAATAGTTCTTTCTGTCCCAGGTAATTGAATTTGACACATTTTAGCCACGCTAACCTTTGGCTTTCAACACATCTCTCATATTGTGGTCAATTATTTTTTAGCAAGGCAAATACCATCTGCAGTTACACTAGTAAAAATAAAATCATATGGGCCATCAGTTCTCATGCTTGAGGCATAAGCTCACAACAGTTGAGGTCAGGAAGAAATCACACCACTCATAGCAGATTGAGGCTTTGACACCTTCTCCTGTAGCATCTGGAAGCAGCAGCTGCTGGAAGCAGGATAACAACCCTGCTGGGCCAGATCCCGCTATGACCAAGAGCAGGTCTTGATGAGGCTTTCCCACTACAGAGTGGTGTTGTACTTACCACTTTGTTTTCCTCCCTTGTGAAACTAAGCCTACCTGATTGGCACTGATAATTTTTCATTCTTGATTCTTCGGGCAGTTGTAGCAGTAGATCACACAAGGAAGGTGTGGCAGAGCCAGAAGTAAAAATCCAGTTGCCTTACCCCAGTCACAGGCAAAAGAGCCAAGCCTGGCTTTCTGTCTCACAAAAAAAAGAGTCATTTTAATGAGAGCAGCCCAGAGAGGTTTGTATGGGTGAAAAATGAATGATTCAGTGTGTGTCTCAGCACACAGATTTCCTAGACCATGAAGCCAAAATGTGAGGATTCCCTATTGCTTGTGCTTCTGTGAACCTTTGTGAAAATTTCTGCCTCAGTTTCTCCACCTAATAGAAAGTCTGATTGTTTTTCTCTTCTTTTGCTCAGTAAATTGAGATCTGTAGCTGCAAACTACTGAAGTTTGTTACGCTGGTACTTTCCTTAGGGGTGGCATAGTGTGATTTGCTTAGTTTATCACAAGGAAGGAAACATGCTTCTTCCACTCCCAGCTTCATTCCCTGACAGGTTGTGCCATGGCCAGGAGGAGTAGCATTGCAGCATCACCCATGTCAGAGGCTTCTGCCCTTGGACAAAGCCAGGTTCTGCTTGCCGCTAATGACTGCCCTCGGATGACATTGGCAGATTTTCTTCCCTTAATCATGTAGAAAGGACTTGACAGTCTGTATTACAGATTTACAAGAACACAAGCTTGCAGGGAATTTTATGGATGAAATAAATCTCTTTAAAGGAATGCCAAGACTCTAGGACACTTGAGATTTGGGGTTTGAGTGTGTATATATTTATTTGTATATATTTATACGATTCTCTGTTTCCACATGCCTCCCTCTGTGGAATAGTAATGATCCTGCAGATTCCCTGCTCTCATGACCACCGTGCAATGTTGATACATTAAACTGAGTGAGCAAGATGCTGATGCCCTCCATCTTCTCCTCTGGGGAGAGAATACAAGGAACCTGAACTTAATGGGGCAGCCAGCTGGTATGCTGGTGTGAAGCCATTGCTTCCCCAAGGAGAAAAGCTTACAGGCCTAATGAGCATCCAGCAGCAAAAAGTGGATCTAAGAGTTTCTGGGTGGTAATATTAACACTTTAGTTATGGCTTAGAGGAAAGCCCTAAGTCCTCTTGGACCTGGCTTCTGCCTGGTTGAGAAACCGCGGAGCTCAGCTGAACATTGTTCCAGCTGGAACAGAGCCTTTGAAATGCTCCATCCTGGAGAGGGGGACAGGCAGAGGAGAGAAGTGAACACAAACCAGGAAGGCAAGATGGAAATAACGTAAGACTCGAAGAGAGGCATGAACCTCTTTGGATGCTGCTGAGCCGCCCCTTTCACTTTGCCCTGTTCTCAAGAGGAAATGGGAGGGACTCCAAAGTTGTGCTGTGTCTTCACAAAAGTTCCCAAAGGGCATCTCCGCACATACAGACACAAAGACACACATGCACATTTCCAGATTCCTGTCTTGCACGCTTCACATGCTCAGGAATGTCTTGCAGGGTCGTGCTGTCAGCGTTTCCAACAAAGTCGGTTAATATTCCTGTGCTTGCCAAGCAGTGCATGGATATAGCTAGGGGAACACATTTTTATTTAAACAGCAAAACAAGCGAATAGGCTCCCCATTCCTTCCCTCCTCCTGTCTGCAATTCAAGTGGACTCCAAGTCCTGGGCTATTATTCCTGGCTGAGAGGGAAAGTTTATGAGTCCCTTGTTACTGCTCTTGGCAGCTCATCACACTATTCCTGTAATACTGCAGCACAGGTCTGGCCAGGGAGCAAAGCGCAAAAGAAGATGGGACTTCTGGAGAACCAAGAAATGGTTCAGGTCAGGAGCAATATACCGTGAGGGGAGATGGAGACCTGTGGGTGTGGTGTACAGATGAGCTCCTTCAAGCCTCCAATTCATTCCCTGAGCTGGGGAGAGAAGCACAGGGCAGGAAGAAGACAGCAGACAGCAATCACTTCTCAGAGTGTTTTGCCCAGATAAAACATCTTTCTGAGTATCTCCATTTTCAAATGTGGAAGTTGCTCTAAAAAAAAAAAAAAAGAGGTAAATTGTTGCCACTTGTACAGGACTTGACGTGCTAGGCTTTATATACAGCCAAGGAGAGTCGGGTTTGACCTTGGTGAGGTCTTTTCCAGCAGGAGAGGGGGGATAGATTGGGCAAGATGCTGAGCTTCCACCATGGGAGATATTTCAAGGGAGATTAGTCACACATCTGTCAAGAACTGGCTTATTTTCTGTGATTCCATATTAGTCCTAAAGATATCTCTGCATAACAGATCCCAGGAGAGTAAATTGTAGGCTGCCAGCAGACAACGTGGTGATGTTTCCCACAACAGCAGAAGACTGCTTAGGTGATACACACCTAGATAACCCTAACAGACCATTCTCTACCATCCCAGATGATTTGGCTGGGATGGAGTAGAGGGGGGCATTGCATCTGAACACTTAAACCCTGCGTACCGGTCCGGCATTGGTTTTCTATAGCCAGCCTGCAGCACCAATCTAGGCTGCTCAAACTCTCCTCTTCCAGTGTTACAGCTTCTGGTGTTTCTACAGAATGACTAGAGAAAAAATAACCTCTAGACAGTGGTGTGCATGTGCATGGGGAGAGGAGATCCCTCCTGATTCTGAAGGCATCTGAATTCCTGAAAAGAAGGGTTTGTTACATCCATTCACTGCAAGTAGGACCAAGATTAAGACAGAGTATGTCAGAGTGAGTCCAAATACCCCCATTCTATTCAGCCCCATGAGAGATGAGAAGGAAAACAGGGACAGTCATTTTAATTGCAAGAGGGGCCATGATGATCATCCAGCGTGATGCACCGAAGCTGGTTTAAAATGTGCTTTCTCGAAAAGATATCTGCCCCCTGGATTTATTTTTTTGATATTAAATACACAAGACAGTAATTCTCTGGCCGTTCAGATTATCTGCATGTCTCATGAAGAAAGCAGACTTGAGACATTTTGTCCCAGTGTTAGCCTGTACAGCCTGTACGGCCCATGAGTCATACTGTCTTTAACTGGTATAATAAAATCACTCCCGCAATTGCTCCTGTGAAGAATCTGGCCCTGACTTTGGTGTCTGTCATATGCACATCAAGTTTCTGCTTTGAATAACACAAATGGGAACAGGATTCTGCAATGCGGGGCAGTCACTGAATTTTGAAAGTGTTGCCAGCAGAGGTCTGAAAGCTTCAGCTCTCTACCACCCAAGGCTCTATTCTGTGTCTTTGGGAAGGATGCCTGACATCCTGAACGTCTGTTTTGTAAGGGAGGTTTGCCCGGGAATAATCTTGTGAACTTGTGTGGCTTTCATGGTAATTAATTTTAATACAAGCACCCCTGTGTGTTTGCAGAGCTGTAAAAATATGGTCAGATCAAAAGCATTAGATTTTGCCTTTGGATGAATGCTGAAGCCAGCACTTTAGGGAAGAAATGAATGTTGGGTGTGCTCTGTGCAATTTTTGCTCCTTGTTTAAGATGCACCATGAATATTGGGTAGTAAAAGGAATGGCTTCTCCCCTCCAAATTTTTCTCCCATGTAAACGGAGTGGTTTCAATTGTTTCCATGAATGAAGGATGGGGCATGAAGAATCCTCCCTCCCTCCCTCCCTCCCTCCCTTCCTTCCTTCCTTCCTTCCTTCCTTCCTTCCTTCCTTCCTTCCTTCCTTCCTTCCTTCCTT
>NW_020799109.1:9208544-9226784 GCF_003259725.1 Athene cunicularia
TCCTCCCTCCCTGCATCCTTCCATCCCACCACACAGAATACAGTAGCAGCCAGGCTGACTCTGAAGCCCTGGGGAACAACCTGCCCCTTTGCAACCTGCCTGACTTGTGCCTTGCCAAGTGGCAAAGCCAGGACTTGCCGACTCATGGCAATGCGGCCCAGTAGTTCCGGGAGTGATGACTCAGCAATTTACAGGGTTGAGTCTCTACAGTTCTTGAAGTCCCTGTAGATGCAGGCGTAGTCCTTGGAGGCGCTCAGTTCCTACTGTGAGTGGCCACATCCTCCTTTCCCACTGGTTTACCTCTTTTCCATGGTTCACCTTCTGGGGCAGGACTGTGGCATAGAGGACTGGTACAGATCTCCTCCATCACCACATCCAGGCTCTTGCTTTCTTTAGCAAGCAGACTAATTATTTTTTCATAATTGCTGTTAAAGGTATTATTAGAATTTAAGCATGTCATATAATTATGCAATTAGGATAATAATGGCACTAGTAACAGACACTATAACACTACCTTCTACCTTCCCATACCTGAGCAAGAGAAATGAGGCAGGTCCTGGATGATAGAGGAGGGAAAGAAGAAACCTGGCTCCCTCCCCCTTCCTCTGCAAAGTCCTGTGTTACAGACACCTCAGGCTGAGCTTGGATTTTCCACCCTGAATCCTGTTAAGCCCCTGATCCCTCTAGCAGGGAGCAGCGATGACATTGTATCCCAGGGCAGCGGAGCGGCGGCTGGGAGCTTCAGGCCTGGGGTATTAAATCAAAGCTTTCTTGCTGGGTTTAGGTAATCCAAATGGGCAAAGTTCCCTTTTGTTCACCAACAGGCCTGAGGGGGCCGACGCTCAATTATTTTACTGGACTGAGAGTACAAAAAGATTTTTAAAAGAACTAATAATAGCCAGATTAATAATACATCTGGAGAGTATGTAATAAATTAGGAACCTTTGGAGTGGGACTCTTGACCATGTAAAAATGTCTTTGTTGCCTTTCTTCATCAGAGGATAGTTTATGCATTTGAAATAAAAATTAAAATGCTTTGTGCTAGGAGAGAGGAGAGCAGAAACCACAAGCATCCCAGCGACTTATCCTTCCCTTTACTGCAGCAATGGATGGTTGTCTGTTAAAACCTCAAGTCTCACTTCTGGCTGGGAAAAGAACTTGAAGCCATCCCTGGAGAAAGCCGTGTCCATGATGCCGCCCCCATCTAGGAGGTTGCTTTAGGGCATTTCCAAATGAAGAGCCAAATCCTGCGTTACTGGAGCTCCATAAGAAGCTGGGGGCATCATTACTGGTCCTACACGAGGTGGTGGGCTCCACCTCCCAGATGAAGGTAGCTCCAGCAGCCACATGTCACACATGCCCATTTACATTCAGGCCACTTGGGGAGGACAGATGATGTTAGGCTGAATTTAGGAAAGTCTGTAGCTAACACTCCAGGAAGTTTAGTTGTTCCAAAGACGAGGCTTGGACTCGTGGGGGAGATCTAACCTCAATGTTGATGGCCAGTAGGGTGGGATTGACATTTCAGGCTCCTTTGCACTGGTAGCCAGGATTTTTGTCATGAAAAAATTTCTTGGGAACTGTGATGGGGTATCTAATGGAAGACTGGCATATTCCACGTCTCCAAAAATTTTTCCATCCCACAAGATACCCATAGCCAACACCACTTCCTGACTCCTAATGGATCACTGGGTGGGATGGATGTCTGTCCAGACAGCTATACTGCACGTGGGTGTATTTGATGTGCTGCCACCAAGTGCCTTCTGATCAGAAGCCAGCTGGGGATCTATAAAGTAGTTTTGGCTTTATTTTCTAAGGCATCATTAACAACAAGTCTGGCTTGTGCTAGAGCTGGACCTTGCCTCCAGCTGGACGTGGGAGAAAGCAAAAACACAGGTGATGATGGTGGCAAGACAGAAGTTATTTCAGGACAGGCTTCCCTTGGAGCAACTTATCTTTCTGAAGTGTGTAGTTATGGGGGGAGAGAGCTGCTCGTCAGCTACCAATGCAGCAAAAGCTTGAGCTTCCATCTCGCTCAGGCTGCAGCCAGGCTGGCTGGAGATGATCCATATGTAAGACAAAGGTGGAAATCCCTTCAGCATCGCAGCACAGTTCAGCTTGCTAGGTATCTCCAGAGGTCTCCAGTCCAATCCAAGGGCCAGCCTTGAAGTTACAACCCCTCTATGTGTTCCCATGAGCATCTGGGTTCATCTCAGTCCAAGTAAGCTCTGTTATCTTTCAAGTAGTGGATGTGTGCTAGGTCTGCACATTTGGAGAACAATGGGTTTGGGAGTGCTCTAAGGCACAGCTGGGCTGGCCATCCTAGCACCATCTCCAGCAGCGTGGCTGTGCATCTGCAAGGAGATCATCTCTGGCTGGAGCAGCTGCAGCTGGAAGGGAATAAATGAACACATCCATTGGGACCACCCCTGCCTTCCAGGGACTGGAGTTAAACTCCCAACATGGAAAGAAAATGTGGAAGGGGAAAAGAGAAGTCAAGTTAACACACACAAAGTCCATAAGAGAGCTGGGAATAGAAATAAAAGAGGTTTTGGGAGTCACGGGCCAGGAGTTATCCAGTGGGCAAGGTCACCTCTCTGGTGTGGCATGCTCTGGCCATGCTCTTCTCCATGAGCACTGCCCTGATGTCTCGCTTCCCCATGCTCACAGCCCAGGGAAAGAGGAGGCATTTCTGCTGGAGAAATCCCATTTTATGCTCAGAAAGGTTCTTCATATTTTTTTTTTTAGGAAGAGGCTAACAAGATTGAACAAAAAAGACAAGAGGCATGGGAAAGCATTACCTGGGCCAGCACTGGGCTGGGGCTCAGCAAAGGTGTTTTCTGACTCTGGCCAGGCATGGGCACATTGCCTTGTCCTCCTGTGCCTCAGTTTTCCCATCTCTAAAAGTAACACCCAGGTGATATTCCTGTGCGTGCTAACTCACGCTGTGCTGAGGTCTTGTATTTCATGGCATTCAGAATCTCTCTGCTCTCCTGCAGTTCAAACTGTTGTCAGGCCCTGGGCAGCAGAGGCAAGGGGAGGATCTAATAAAGTTGGTGTTGACTTATACTTGGCAGTTCAGCTGTCGGATAGAGATCAGCAGCAATACCGCTGAATAAAGGCATGGATGGGAGTCTTCTTCCATAAGGAACAACTTTGGCCTAGGGGGCAGAGGAGAGGGTGCAGCAGGGGCAGTTGGTGTCCCTGCAGGTGGAGAGGAGAGGACATGTTTCTGCCCATAAGGCTGTCTTGGGAAGGGTAGGTTTGTGCCTCCAGAGCCATTTCCAGCAATTCGCTTGTTTCTTTTCCATAATGGAGACAAACCACTGCAGTGCATACGTTTTGTCAGGCTGGCACTATCTGATCAGAACAAGAAGCACCTCTGCTGGAAGCAATCCCCTTGCCCCTGAATACTTCTGCTGTTGTCCCCAAACACAAGTGACACCTGGGTCTATGCAGGGTGGCCATAGTCAGAAGAGAAAGTCCCTCCTCTCTGAAATCTGATAGCATGTTATCAGGCACACTGATAGAAAACCTGCAATGTTACCAGGAGCCTAGAGACGTCAGGCACAGCTCATCTACAGGGATAGAAAATGGTAATATAGGTGGTTAGGGGGTTATATTTATTTTTTTCATATCCTTGTACTGTTTTTCTGAAATATATATTCTGCCCTTGGAGCACTGAGCAGCATTCGCATGAGCCCTTTTTGGTGTCTGCTCTCTGAGCATCACACTAAACAAACACAGAAATCACTGGCGGTGCTCAGTGACCCTCACTCCAGCTTGACCTGCCGGGCTCAAGATCTCTTTGGTGAAAGTCTGCTATGTGTTAGCAAGTAACTGTTCAAACACAGATGCTGCCTGTGTCAAGGAGGCTTTTTGCTCTGAAAGTACAGACAAATATTGATCCTCTATTGAGCCTGGAGAGCAGGCTGGAGCAGCGCAGTGATGTGTGATAGGAGCTGAAAGAGATCCCACAGCACAGGAATTGAGGATACTAAAGGGCCTCTTATTTGCTGATCAGGCAAAGCTTGACATGCGTCTAATCCCCCTGGCCAATGTGGTCATGGGGGTTTAGCTTTAACCAAATTCTAATTAAAAGTGTTTACAGATGAGCGCTTTATTTACCCAGCATTAATTATAAAGGGCTTTACTCTAGCAGGGAGCAAACGAGTTTCCTGTCTGCTGTAGCAAAACCCTTGCTGAGAGCTCGCTTTCCCCAGAAGGTCCATAATAAAGTTATTATAACGACAGTCTTTGTGATGAGATCCTGAGCAGATGGGGGCAGGAGAGGTGGGAGTGTTTCCACCACACATGCGCCCGCTGTTACAGATTTAGGAGTCCTCTATTTCCATTTTTTCTGCCTGAGCGCTTGCCAGCCACTATCCAAGGTCTTCTGGGTCCAGAAGTTATTAGTTTAAACCCTGGTGTAATCACATATTAAGTTATACATGTGTAAAATGAAAGCAGGAGGATATAGGCTGGTTTAAGATGCTCTATGTTGTTGGAAAAGGGTCGGTGCACAGCAGGGACGTGGGACCATGGCTCTGTGGGTCTGTGCGTGTCCATAATAAACAGCAGCGTGTCTCCCAGCAGCTCAGATGGAGCCAAACACTAAGTATTATTTCATGTTTACTTGTTGGTTTGGGTTTTTTCTGAGCGAAACCAAGCTTTTTCCTCCACACCATGACCATTTTGATGAGATTTCTCAGAAGGAGAAAAGCCAGTTGGGAAATTTTCATCGCAGGGCAATTGTGACCTTCTGTTCTGAAAAAGAAAAGTTCATTTTAAAATACAAAGTTTAACAAATTGTTCCTTTTTAATTATTTTCTATAAATTTCTTCTATATTTCCCTACTAGTAATATTTTACTGTATGTTGTAACAGCCTGTAATTTTATACACATTTGTAACAAAAAAACTTCCAGAACTGCTGTTGTTGAGAAATTTTGGTTCCTGGGAATGCAGGCTCTGAGATGTTGACATTTCCCACACAATCCGCTGTTCTGGCAATTTTAGTGATAGCCACCACTGTGCGCAGAACTGCTAACAGGGTACATGGGAATAAGAGATCAGGTGGTAAGAGCCAGCTTCAGCCTCCTCACTTTACAGTGATGTCCATTGATTTATTAAATAAGGAGTTTTGTTGGACTTTTTATCCCTTTGTCAGACTTTTTGGTGCTAGTTAAAATTCATTCTTTAACTTGTAAACATATTATTACTTTAAAATTCAGAAGAGAAACTGCAGATACCATAGCCAGGAACTGACACACAGGAAAAAGAAAGACTATTGCTTGTATACATCTATATCGAATTAAACTTTTTTAAGCTGCCATGACATAACTCCCAGGTAAGAAAATAGTTAGGTATTCCCTTCTGAGTGTAGTGTTGTGATTCAGATGGCTTTTCTTTAAAGTACTGAGGAGCATTCACCCTGAGAGAGAGAGACATTCTGGTAACGAAGTGTATTTGATCATGCATAGCACATGCATTTTAGGAGCAGTTTGTAAATCAGACATCTTCTTCCTTGCATTTCTTTCATACCCTATGTACAATTTTATTCTTACCAACATCCAGCACACAGCCTTGCACTGGTTATGTTTAAGTCCTCTCAGTCTTATTGCAAAATATTATCCTTTAATATTATGGAAAAAGAAGGAAGGGTCCATGAGGCATCATTAAAAAACCTCATAAATCTATACATTGCAGATCATTTTGTCTCACTATACCCCAGCTGCGCTTGCTACACTGTGGACCAGTTCCTCCCCATGCCTCCCTACCAGGAAGGATGCTTTTAGTGATGATATTGGCTTGGGGTGAGATTGTGGCTCTTCCTTGCTTGCACACATCTCCCTGTGTTGCCTGGGCACACCTGGAGAGAGATGCTGGCCTATGATGAGAGCTTGTTGCATCTGAGATGGGGGGCTTTGTCCTGGCTTTACTTCACTGTGAATTTGCATAAGGCTGTATTATTCAGCTCAGCAGTTCCCCAGTGATCCTTAGGGTAAAGTTGTGTTCTAGGCTGGTGCCCTGTCTGCAATGAATATGCCTGTGAAAGCCCGATTAATGCCAAATTATACTTAAGGGAAATCTTTACCTTCGGCTATGATATTGTAAATTATTGAATGCTGTAGAGAAAATTACCACACGGTCCTTCTAAAAATACCTACCTCTGTCATAGTCATACAGAGCTTCAAAAGGTTTATTGAGGGGGATTGGGAGATTAATTTCCGTTAAAGATGCAATTTCCTTATTTAAAAAAAAAAATTATAATTTAAATGGTGCTGTAAAAGCGAAGTTAAAAATAAAGGGAAATCATACAAATTCAGGGCCATGTGCTCACTGCAACCATGCTAGACTTGTGCTGTTCTAAAGCAAGCAAGTGAAGGTGGGACTTGGGACCAGTGATGGCACGCAAGACCTTTGCTTGCTCCGGTTATGATGCAAACGATGCACTTCATGTCTTGAAACCCAGGGAAGGCAGCGATCAGCCTGCAAAACCAGGTGATGTGGTGGGGCCGAGCAGAGCGGCTCCAGGTGTGATGGGGGAAGCAGGCTCCAGGCTCTCCGCCGGCAAGCTGGGCTGCGAGCCCAGCCCTCCGTCTGCTGCAGGATCCTCTCTGAGGTCCTGCATTGTGTTTGTGTGACGTTAAGTGGTTTAGTGCCTTCTCAGGCATGCCCGGAGAGGCTCCCCACAGGCTGCCTGCAGACGGGCTGTGGGAGGTCCTCAGCCTGCTGAAAGCCCCTGCACGGGTGGGAAGTGCTCCAGCAGCTAACAGGTCTCCCTTGGTCCTGACCATCGCTCCAGAGCTGTGTCATCTGTGCATCTACTGCAGGGCCTTAGAAATTACCAGAATTGATCAACTCTTTACAGAGGATTTCCCATTCAGTGAAATGTGCCCCATGAAAAATATCCCCAGTATTCCTGGCAGTGGTCGCTGGGTACCATTGTACTGGTTTGGGAGCACAGTAGTTACCAGTAGGGCCCAAGGCAGGACTGTGCTGAGCACTAACTCAAAATGGCAAGGGAGCTGTTTTGCCTGTCAGGTTGTCCTCAGAAGGCACACAGTCTGTAAGGAGAGACCAACAACCAGCTCGCCATCCCACGCTGAATGCAGGCAGGCTGGTCGCTGGCTTGGTGAGTGAACCAGCTTCAAGCCTCTGGATGTGGCAAGCAAGACAGTGAGCAGATGGGCAGAGGTGGTGAGAAGCACCTTTCCTTTAGGCAAGTCCTTGACGTGGTATGAGCAGTGCAGGATGCTTTATTTTTACCTCCATAGTAGCCAGACATCTTGGCTTCTTTAAGTGTGAGTGGGGCCTCAAGTCCTCTAGTGAGCAAAAATCCCCAAACTCTAATCCCACCTACTTTCAGCTGCTTTTTTGTATTTTTAATCTGACATGGAGGCCCTTCAGCCCATGCAAACCGCCAGGTCTTAAAGACTTTCCCCACCACTTTACAGACTGTAAGTAATGGTTTTGTCAGTCCTTTGCCATAAGACTTCAGTGAAAAGTCATTTCACATACAGGTCCATCATATACCCCAAGCGTCGTCTGAGGCTAGCAGGGTTTCCTCGACCACCCTGTGCTGCCTCCCCTCTTCTCTCTCACTGAGTACGTGATTTCATTTAAAACAACGGTGAAAGATGTGAAGGAAGATATGCACAGCAAGATGTAAAGCCCTCCAGTCTGTCAGCATCCCTCAGAAAAAAAAAAAAAAAGACCATCATGGGCGTAGTATTGTAACTTGAGAATCAACAAATTCATTATCTTCAAAATCAGGGGTTAGCTTTGGTAGGCAGAGAGAAGTTTGGATGTTGGTCCAAGGTTTTACTAATACGAATGCTCCCTGATGATGGCAACATTGACATCTTGGCCTCAACCAAGAAGCAGGCTCCTTCATTCTGCAAAACCAAACTGGAGATTTGAAGAAGTTCATAATGCTTTACATTTTGACAGCACTTCTTCGATTCAGACACCATCTAGGCATTAATAAACAAGACCTCTTGACATCCTTGCTGTGAGTAGAACTACATGGCAAATGGATTTTCCAATTTGTTGAGGTTTTGGGAAGCAAGCAAAAGAAATCTTGTTTTGTGTTGGTACAAAAAAAAAAAAAAAGCAGAATTGGTTTTGGGTCATTTGAAATATTTTCAATATATTCAAAGCACTTCATTCAGATTTCAACCCCTTATAATTTAATAGAACATAGAGTCTATTTTAAAGAAAGTAATTTTGCAGGAAGAAACCAAACTTCTTAGTGGAAGTATGGAAACAGACCATTTGAATCTTAAAAAAAAATATTTCCCCGAATTTTTCCAATAAAGAAATATTTTCATAGTGATTATTATTTTATTTTTAAACTGTTTAATTAAAGCAAGAGGTTTTTTAAAGAAAACTAGACATTCAGTTGATCCCTTATGTCAACTCCGTTTCTTCTTCTTAGGCTGTTCCCCTTCTTATCAAATCTTAATTCAGAACTGTGGCTAAGTGGAATCCCTTGGTTTTCCTTTTTTTTTTTTTTTTTTCCCCCAGGGAAGCATCCTGCATAGCCACTGCAGTTAAGAGGATCTCCTTGGGTGTCCCTTCTCCCAGGGGACAGCTTCAGGCATTCACCTGTGGCTGTTGAAATTCCCTTGTTGGCTTCAGAATATTTTCTCATGAAAGTTTAATGAAAACTGATGCATTGCCATGGAAATTTTCCCATTTTAACCAATTCATGTTTTCTAACAAAGAACATTTTGTCAGAAACATTCCTGTCCGGTTTTCCTACCTCCTACTTCATTAGGTCTTTAAAAAACACAGACACAAACAATATGTGTATAACTGGATAATAGTCTAGTAAGGGGATGAAATCTGAAAAAGATTAGGAAAAAACAGGGAGACATTATTATATTTGAACGAGGTGGGGGGACACATTCAGAACTGCACAGCCCTGAAGATACAAGATCTGCCCTTTTCAGCATGCACATTTCTGTGCGGGCTGCCACATTCGATCAGAGAAATCACCCAGGTCGATGAAATTTATGAAGTTGCCCAGTGATGGGTCTGCATTGTAAATAAAGGCAAATTAGCTGGCAGTATGTTAGCACATATTTCACTTGTGTCATGGTGTAATAATGAACCTTGTATCAAAGTCTGCAACACCATCTGAGTTTTATATGCCCCATTTCCTACATGTTTTGAACAGTGGAACCAATTTATAACGTAATGATTTTTCCATACATAATTTCTTTCTTATGATTTCCATAACTCGGAGTTTTTACTATGAGTAGGGCTGAAGGCAGCCTCATAAAGGATATGAAAAGAGGGCTGGCTAAAGTGTCTCATAAAAAAATAGCTTGAACGATTTGCTAGTGACTCTCTATAGGTTTGATTGTGCCTTGAATTTTGGACCATGCCAGGAACCAGCAACCTGCATTTCCAACCGCCTTCACACCGTGCAGCCTTTCACACCAGGCGTGTGGCATTGCTGTTTGCTGGCGGGAGACGGGGAAGTGGGGTTCTGTGGGCCGGGAGGAAAGGGGGAACTTGGCTACCTTTGCTCATTCACTGGCCAGTGGGGAGGAATAGAAATTTACTCCCCGTTTAAGCCAATCTGAGGGTGTGTTGATGAAGTGGTTAGAAAAGCTCAGCGCACAGCCAGAAGCACGAGTACGTGCCCTGGTCTTAAGCTGGACTCTGTCTCTTGTCAAAGATAAAAATAAGCTGAAAAAGCATCTGGGTATTAAAAGGGGGTTGGATATGTTATTTGCAGTATCCTTTCGCTGGGTACTGTTAATACAGGAACCAGATTGTCTTAACTGTGCTGGACAACTGGATGGGGCAGGTGGAGAGGGAGGTGAGCATACCTGCTGCAGGGGAGCAAGCGGTTTTCCCTGTTCACCATGACTTTGTGAGTATCTTGGAGTCAGTGGATAAAAACCCACCAGTTTTAGGCAGGTGAGACAATTTAGCTGTAAATGCTCACCTGGTGATCAAAGGACATCCTTTGCTCTGTGGAGAAAAAAAAAATGTTACAGAAAAGAAGGGGGAAACCCCAGCTATGTTTCAGCCATTTGAAAACAAAATCCTTCCATGTTTTTGTTTCCAATTGGAAATTAGTCATTTCAGAGGAGTTTTAATTTAAACAAGTTTAGAAAAGGAAAAATTTCAACACTGAAGTACTCATTTTAGGATTGAACAAAAAATGTAGCTTAATTCAAATGAAAAATTTGCTTATGTTTTCATTTCATTGAGGCCCCTCCATAAATCTCCTCCAAAGTCAGCCTAGATTGAGCCAAAATGCTTTTTCATTTCCACATGTTTCCACCCATAAATTGAAAAAGCAGTGCATCATCTGTGAATCTCAGTATCTTCTGCCACTGCTCCTGAGATGGTGCTGTATACCCACCATCCTTATTCAGTGCTCTGTGCCTCTGGGCCCTATATATCAGGGCCTTTCAGACATTGCGAGTGAGCTGCCTTACCCCACCTTGCTGTCCATTCTTCCTGGACACAATCCCACGTGCAGTGTAACAAAATCCCTGCAAAAGCAGCCTCTGAATCAAAGCCACCCCCAAATTACAATTTTGTTTTGGGAACATGGCCCTGCCTTTTGCAAAGACCTAACCTTTAGTAATACCAAGGAAAACCTTTTATAGCTACGTACTTTTTCTTTTCCCCCCTGGGATGAGCTTAGTTGGAAGCAGGTGCTTGGTTAGCTGATGCAGGTCTTTTGCCTGGTGCCTCCATCCTTGCGCAAGAGGATGCTGAGGGATCAAGTGAAAGAGGGGAGAGGCAGGTGGGGAATAGGGAACACCTGGCCTAAGAAACACTAGTTTCATAAATCTGTAACATTAAATCCTTTGATCTGTGTCCTTCGTATCTCTGTGGGAACGCTTCCACCATGGGCCCAAGGTCAGCTGGAGAGTTTACTTTGTTTCTCTCTTTCTTTCTTTCTTTGATAAGCTTCCCTACATACAGTTAAGATGAAAATAATTTGAAGGGCACCATTAATTGCTCTGTGCAGTTCCCCAGGTCCTGGTGACTGTATATCAGAAGTTTACCCTGCTAGTGCTGCAGTCTAGTCACAGGTCTGTTTCACACGTCAGATGATGTGAGCTTTGCCCACACTAACAAGCATCACAGAAAATAAAATACCTGGGTGACAGGCAGGAACCCATAAATATTGCTTCCTATTGCTTTCCCCATTTTTTATTTCCAAAGTTTCCTTTTGGAAGGGGGAGGACTTTTATCCAGGTTCTGGCTATTAGGTTGTATATTCAATTAGAGAGAAATTATATGTTGATAAGAACCCTGTTTTGGGCATGGATGCAGTTGCACTGTGGTGGTGATCTGTTCTGGAAGGCACTGGAGCTTCAGTTCTGCCTGAGTGGGTTTGAAGCCCCCACAGACCCCATGCAATCAGTGAGTAAAAGCAAAACTGCCTTAGAGAAAATATAGGGTCTTAAATAATGTCCTCTGCTCTGTTTAGAAATTGATGTGGACGGTGTGCCTGTATGAATTGGGTATTCCTCCTACTCAATACATCTGTCAATGCTAATGACGTCCTATTCCTAGAAATGTATTACTTTTAATCTGGAGAAATTAGTATTGTGGGTTCACGCCATGTGACTTTTGTCTCAGCTGGATAAATAGCATGAATCACTTTCCTCTTTCAAATCCTCTCAACCGCTCAGCTCCAAATACCCATTTAATCTGACTTTATAAGTTAATAAATCACTCACAATAATTAAGCGTTAGCTCCACGTGCCAGCAGAGAGCTGGGGAAGGCAAAGGGGCTAGTGCAGTCCTGTGTCTTACAAACCTTTCTGAACCAGAGCTGTCTTTCCTGGGGTGCTTGGAGCCTGGTACTGCCGTGATTGCTGGGGCTAAAATGTGATCATGTGTAAACTGATGGCTGGCTGCTAAGTGAGGCTGTATCCTCCTGGGGATCAGCAATAGCTGTGGCTGTTTGCAGGATGAAGAGCAGGTCCCTCAGTGTGCTGAAGGAGAGAAAGCCCTGGGCTCGGAGTTTGCTGGTCACAGAGGTGTCTGGAAGTCTTACTGTGTTTAGGCTGACAGGTGGGGTGAAAGGGGACTGTATCTCACCTGATTTTAGCCATTTAGGAGCTAATACAGTTGAAATGGTTCCTCAGTGGGTAGTGAAGTAGAGGAGGCACGTGTATAGTCCACATATCTAAGACATGTTAAAGGTATGTTTGCTTTTTGCTGAAAGGAGGTAGGACCTGGATAGCTAATCCTGTGTGTCCATGTTGTGTTTATGCAGAGCCAAGCTGCGGTCCTCTACCCGTGATTGAGAACGGCTCCTGCCTGGCAGCATAGGTGTGCTCAGGAATTGGCTGTGTGCATTTATGTATTTTGTAGCTATCCCAGTCTAAAGTCAAGATGAATTTGTAGAGCTACGGTGAAGCTCTGTAGTACACAGCCAGGTTTTGTGAGGTATTTGAGCTGCCTTGGTACGCAGATTTGCTTTTTATATTTTAGGGAAGATGGTGTATGTGTTTCCCAGGCAAGCCATGCATAATTTGAGCTCTGGTTGTAGCAGCCAGCTCAGTGTCAAATATGACTTGACACTCGGTGGCTCTTTGCCTTCTCTCATCCTGCAGCTGCTGCATCTTTGGCTACAGGTTTTTCAAAGGGAGCATAATCTGGCTTTAAAATCTTCCCTCTCCATTAATATAATGGTCTGTACTGATAGCATCGGGCAATTGATGATTTTTTTTTTTTTGGAGATGCTGAGCGCCCTACTTTGCCCTGACTCTCTAAAGACACAAGCTGTAACTGTGGCAGCAATGGCTTGTGCCTCTGGATTGGTGTCTGCCTCTTACCTCCAGCCCCAAAAGCTGTGGCCACGAAGTCATAGGTCACTTTTCAGTCCCAACCCTTTTCCCTTGGTATCACAACCCCCTTGCTCCTACCCCACGCTCTTTGGCTTTGCTGTGAGCAGAGATTTATACACAGGAAATGGAGAATATGACATTTTGTTTGTGCCTCTCTGTATGTGTAATATCTTTAATATGAAACTAGTTGCCACTTAATTATACAGGCTAAAGACCTTCATTCAGTGTGTTGCATACAATTTATGAGTCTCAGGTCTCCCAGACACGCATTACAGCCATGTGGCAACACCCGGGTGACTAACATTCCTTTTTAATTTAATTTCCTTACATAAATAGCTTCATTAAGGATCAGTTATGTGGGCAGAGAAAATACTATTTGAATAGGTCAGACTAAGCCATTGAATTTAGGACCCTGCTACTGTTACAGTTGAGAGCAGCACCAGACCTCAGCATCACCCTCAGGTTCAACAGTTTGCTTTCAACTTTAGACCAGGAATCTCACCAGCAAATGTGGTGGACTTATTTCAGAGGCAATTTAATGTGCAAGGTGGGATTGGACTCTTATGAGAGCAATATTAAGGAGGACATTTTTAATCTCATAGTCAAATCAGCCCTTTTGCTAGGATTTCCAATTTGTTCATTTTTGTATCTTTCATAAAAAGAAGTTCCCTTGCTGCAAAGCTGGTTCACATGGCACCTAGAAAATTGATTCCCATCTTTGAACCTCTGGTTTTACATCTGGAAGCAAATGGAAATCAATGAGATGTTGCTGAGCTCCTTGAGAAGCTCCTGTCCATCACCTCTAGGCACTGCTGGGCTTTCTGTAAGCCTGGGGTGTAGGTGCCTCAGGGCTTATGGGACTGGAGTCCCAGGCTTCAGACAGCGAAGGGGAGGGAGAAGCACTGGAGATGGGCTGACCAGGGATGTATCTTTTCATTACATGCACCCAGAATTGCAATGCTTACACTGCATAGCTGCTGTCAAAATACCTGCTTACTCTGCAAGGGCAGATTAGACCAAGATTCCTGATTGATCATGGAAAAAATTCTCTTCAAGATCTTATATTAGGAGTTTTTCCATTATACCATATTCACCTACACCTTTCACATGAGCAGAAATACAATTGACGTATCAAATTAACATAAAGATCACTTTCTGAGGTAGCTAATTTTTTTTCCACCCAGAAGTGCCACCACATTGCAAGCCTTCAGGCATCCTGCTCCTGCCAAAATTGCAAAACGTTGCCAGAAAGGTGAATATTGTTGATGGCTTCGGCATTTCCAGGCTATCTCCACAAGATTGTTCTGTTAAAAGTATATTCTGGGAACAGGGGAAAAGTCAAGGAAAGTTGGACATTGACATAGCTCTGCTCACTTACATGACATTGTGTAAACGTTTGTAAGTGGCATAAACACTATTTGTCCAGGATATAAGCCAAATCCTAACTGTCTACAGGTAGGACAGAGCACTCTCGGTAGACATACTGTTATATCATTATCTATTACGTAGAAGCATCTGATTTTTATTACTCTCCGAGATAGGATATCAGACTCTCAGGACTATCACCCTGAACGTGTGTGCAAGGCATAGGAATGGCTGCTTCTTAAAACGCTGGCCAAGTGTAAATCTTACAAAACCCTTTCAAGATGGGTGGTCTTTCTCCTTGGACACAGGCTTTCACTTTTCAGCAGGGAAAGGGTTGAATGATGATTATCTCTCACTTTTTCCCATTCCATTTCTTTTTGTGATAAATAAAACGAGCCTTGCTTAAAGTGATTGCTTTTTAATGATGCATGTCAGATGTGAAAGCAGTATTGCTCCTGTTTGAAAAGGGCATGTAATGTCATAAGCTGGCTGAGTTTCATTCCCAAATCACCACCGTTCCCTCTATCAGCGTAGAAATAAATGAGTTCTCATTGCTTGCAGAGGCTGGGGGGGGGCCTTACCTTGAATGGATATTACCTCCTTGTTCTCTGGTGGAAAAGGGATATAAAATAGCAGGACCCCCAACATTTTTTTTCTGATTGCCAGACGACCTCCAAGTAGAAAATATGTGTGATCCCTGAATACCTGTCCAAGGAATTATATTTCTGTGAGGCTCATAACACCATTAATAACTGCGCTAGCGCTCCATGGGATCCCAGCTCTAGTTTGGATATTGCTGACCTAACGAACAGGTCGAGCAGTTTGGAGAGGAAAATCTTAGAGGCAGCTGAGCCTGTGGAGAACCCTGAGTAGGTCTTTTGTGTTGTCCCAAGGTTGTTCACATGGACACCAGTGACTGAGAGCTTGTTCCTGCTCATTGGTATTGCCAGTCCGTGGTAAGTGGGGATTAAAATGGGATAGTTGGAACTCCCGTGGAGGACTCTGAAATGCTGTAGCTAAGGGGAGGAGGTGAAGCCTACCTGGGGTGTCCTACCAGGTATGGATGGTGAGCGTATTTGTTATTTTCCTCAGTAATTACCCTGTGCTGCAGGTAGAAGATAAGCCTGGGCTCAATTTGAACCATGAGCTATTTGAAGAGCAGATTGTGGACGACACCATGTCAAAGAGGCAGGAATGTGCTCACCCCTTCATCCTTTGCATTCAGTGCCCAGCCCCCTAGAAACCAGGATGCTTTCCAATGCATTATCCAGTCCAATTTGAAATGACCCGACCGGTGAACCAGCACTTCCCCTGGCAGCTTGTTAGGATGTTTTCTCCTCCTATCCAACTCATATTTCCCATTTCTTTTATTTCAGCTCATTACTTCCTTTTGCCTGGCTGAGGGAAAATGTGCTTCACCACTAAACAGCCCACAGCAATCAGGACTTAAGTCATGTACCATTAATCCCTGGAGTACAGCATTACTTGTTCACCCTGCTGCATGCTCCAGGAGAGAGTGAATGATTGACACTGGTCATAAATGCTTATAGTGTTAATTCTTTAATGTCTTGCTAATTTTAATTTGCTCTCTTCAGGGTGGGAGGGGTGTGGTAACAGATGCTGGACAAAATACTGCCCCTTTGCTGCTTATCACTGCTGGAAACATGCCCCTCCTATCATAGTTTGCACAGCCCCAAGGCATGGAACAAAAATGAAGGCTATTTTCGTATAAATAAACACCAAACTGCACAGAGTCCTGCATCTTTGGTGGCCAAGAAAAGGGATCTGTGTGCTGGAATCTGCTCTGTGAAGTAGGCATAACCTTTCTCATGCCCCTTATTATATGCGAGGGGTTTGCCTGGCTACTTAAATCCAACCTCATTTCTAGAAGGTCTTTATGCTCTGAAAAACTTTCGTATTTCAGCCTCAGCCTTTGCCAAGCACTTATGCAGGTGGAGCATGTTAAGGCCATGAGCTGCATTACATGAGATGGTGCTTGTACTCACTGTTGCTCTGCTGGAATGTGCTCTGAATTCCCCAAAAGAAGGTGGTTACATTGGATTTGTCTGCTCCCTCAGAGTAAACCAAACACTGATAACACAAAACCACCTTTCTGGTTCATGTATGATGTCCTGTACTTCTGGGAGAGCGTAGAGTGGGCTGCATAGTTCAGGTGGAGATTGAGGTACAGTTGATGAACTGTTGGAAGCTGGAGTGATCCCATCCCAGCTTTCTGCTTTGATTCGTATCCCTGCAGGGCTGACTGCATCACTTGGCCACAACATCTCACAGCAGACGGCTCTGGGATTCTGAAGTCTCATTTTCACAGTGGTCCATGCCACAGTTCTTGCGCCAATCTCATCAGCATCACACTTAAGACCTGGATTTCAGCAGATTCCAAGACCCATCAAAACCACAAAGCTTCTGCCAGCTTCTGAATGAACCGGTTAGAGTTGAGGGTGTTTCCAGTGTGGGCAGCAATTAGCAGAAACTTCAGTTCATGATGTTTTGAGCTGAAATTCATTCACCTTGATGGAATGCTCAGGCAGACGAGCACCCCTTACATGAGTAGAGGGAGCCCTCTGACAGGTTCGCAGAGATGAAAATACAAATGAGTTCATGCCTGGCAAGCTGGATAAAGAAAGAATTCCTCCTGTCTCTATTTTTACTACATTTTATAACTAATTAAAGATTTTCTTTGTATATTGTATCTGTATAAATGGATATTTTAAATCCATTTTTAGCCTAATTGCAGACAATAAATCAAACCCTAAGTAAGCAAGAACATGTGACTGTCGGCAATTGCACAGGGGAGATGTGACAGCAAACTGGTCTGTCTATTCAAGCTTACATTTTTAAAAAGTACATGGAAAGTGCTGGGATGCACTGAGAGATTAATTCCACAGGTCATACTGTACTTTCTGCTCCGTTTGGACAGCATCTTGCAAGCACTGGGGTAAAGAAAACATTCTTTCAAAGCCAACCAGGGAAAGAAAGACGCACCGAGCAAGACTGACTGGTAGCTTATGGGGCTACACAATCTTGGGAGGTCATTTTTGTCACCTGGTTGTTCCAACAAAGTCTGAAGAAGGTTCTTATATCATTGGAGAGGATTATGGAGCTGTTGGCATCATAGTACCCCTTACATGGTGGCTAGTGATGGACACAGCAGAATTCAGTGGAAATCTTCTGTTCCTGAGCCCAGGTGGCAGTAAATTGTATTTAGTAAAGCATGCAAACCAGATACTTACAAACCCAAGGGGAAAGCCATGAAATATTCATGAAGTCTTATGAAAGAGGCTTATTCATATATATATAAATATATATATGTGCACACTTTTGAAATCTATTCAAACCAAATAAGACTTTCTTAGTCACCTTGCGTAAAATGGGAAAGCAGATGACTTCGGTTCTACCTCTATTATACAGTCATCAGGAGACTGAAATAATTCTGGAAAAGGAGCCTCTGGTCCTCTGCTGCCTTCTAGAAGTGTGTGCCTTTCTTCTGGCTCTGCTGGCATTACAGCAGAGCAGCTGCTCTGGGGGAAATCACTTGCTGCTACCTTGATGTAGTAAATCAATCAGCCTTTATAATTTATCACCCTCTTTGCAAAAATAATGCGTAACTGTTCAAAAGTATCAAGGGACGAAGCTTTTAAATATCGTGGGAATGGCAGTGTTTATATGGTGGAGGCCAGGCTGTGGCCGTGCACTCACTGCTGGCATCCCTGCCCTCTCCATCCCCACCACGGGAGCAGCGTTGGTGTCTCATCCTGCCGTGCCTGTGCTGGGCTGTGCTGTAAATCAGGTTGGTGACTCCAGAAGCATGGCTGCACCAGTGTGGCTGGGAAACCCTGACAGAAAATGTGTCCCTAAGCAGTGTGCCCAAGCCACACATAAGCCCAATTTCTTTGCCAAAAGCTTAAATATAGAGACAGAGCCATCTTCTGTGCTTGAATTGCTTATACTTGATCTGTCAATAAATACGCTAAATTTTTCATCATCAAGAAAGAAAAAGAAGGGGGGGGGGGGGGG
>NW_020799109.1:9226834-9274031 GCF_003259725.1 Athene cunicularia
GGGGGGGGGGGGGGGGGAAGAGGCTGTAAATACTAACCAGAAGATTATTTGAGGATTTTTGGTTGATGTCTGAAAGTAAGTAACTCTAAATTAGAGTCTTACTTGCCTTTTAAAGCAAAGTCATCTGATTTAGAAAAGAGCCTTTTATTCTTATCCTTATTAAAACATAGGAGAATGTTTGTGGTTACATTTGCCAAAGTAGCTTTGGCATTTTCTTTTCTGGGAAATTCATAAGCAAAGTTTGCCAGATGCTTTCTGTATATTATGACAATGACAGAAATAGTAAGTTAGAAAGTGAAATCACTGGTGACATTACTTTAATAGGCAAGAAACAGCTGATTTTGTTTCTGTTTGATTCCGCTGTCCTGTTCCCTTTCTTTGCTCCCAAAATGTCAGGTGCCAGAATAACTGAAGGGCTGCAAGATGGAAGGTATTTTAGCCACGCATATCAATATTTTCCTTCTGGATCACAAGCTTAAGGGCGTCTTTTCCTTATTTAGCATTATTCTAGGCTGGAATTGGTTGGCACAGTTTGCCCTCTGCACCTTTGTCAGTGGTGGAAAACCCTGCACAGGGCAGAAGAGGGAAGGAGCTTCTCAGAGTAGCTGTGCTTGGTAGGGCAGTTTGCCACAGCCCCACTTAGCTGAATTATTTTTTAATCTTTTATGTTTCTTTCTAGTCCCCGTCTTCCTAGACCTCAGCTGGTAAATACTTGTGGAGTTGTTTTAATGTGTACCAGCCAGAGATATGTCAACTTGCTCTTCTAATTAATATATAGTAAATTCTGCAGGAAGAGACTGTTTCTCACTGCATTTGAGGAAAGTTAGCACAGTATTTCCCGTTCCCATGGGGGTTACCCCACTCACTGTCATTAGATGTCTGGTCTAAGCCAGTCGTTTATTTTCCCTCTCTAATTCACGGACAGAGAGAGGCACCTGGAGCAGAAAGCTCACTCCTGCAGCACTAGGATGGGCAGAGCTGCCAGCTGGGGTCTCTCCCAGCTCAGGTTACCCGTGTCAAATCCTGCAGCTGATTTCAAATCACACTGTCACAGGTAGTGGGTTTTATGCTTCTATGTATCTCGTCTTCAGGAGGACATTCCCCACCTGGGGTGTCAGGTCGGGCTTGGTGGGTTTGTGAAGGTCTCGTAGATGGGGCTGTCCTCGTGGCAAGTGCCTTCCCAGGTCAGGGAGCCAGCACACAAATAGGTGGTGGAACCTTTTCCCAGTCCCGTCTGCAGAGACCTTCCTGCGCCAAGAGCTCTGGCTGGCCTCTGTGCCTGTGCTCGTACAGAGTTTGAAAGCTCAGCCCTTCACGCTTGTGTCTGTAGCAAAGGTTAAAAGAGGCAGCAAGTACGATGGGTGCTCCTGCCCTATATCTGAAAGTGGTTTAGTTTGGGCAGAATCATGTAGTTTCAAGAAATCCAATATGCTTGTTTCCAATGTTTCAAAAACACACACACACCCCCAAAGCAAATCCAAACCTTACCAAAACTCCATCAGGTGGAGATGTCTTCCATGTGGTTCCCATTTCAGTGGGAGGCAATCTGTTCTTTTTTTACTTTCTGTTGTTGCTGGAGAAAACCAGTTTTGAATGAAGAATATGAAGCTCCTCTCATGTAGGTGTGTGCAGCCTGATTTGGATGCAGATCTGTGTCTACACAGAATTGGAGAAGAGCAAGATTGGAGAAAAGCATAACAAACTGAATTTGAGAAGTAAATTCCTTGCCTCACCAGGTGGGATCAGGGTGTTAAGCATCATGCCTGATGTGGCTTCAGAAGTAATTTTCCTTGCACACCTCCTCATTAGCTGCCAGCAGGTACTTAGGCAGGACTCTCCATGGCCATGGTGATTTCCTTTCTCTCCCCAGGTATTCTTCCACGCACATTCCAGTCCACAGGGTTAATATCTTCATCATGTTTTATCTGTGGCCAAGTTTGGCAGCCAAACTTTTGCTCTCACCTGTTTCTTCATTTGTTTCACATGCACTGCTTTTACAGAGAAAATATCACTGGCAAAACCAATGTTTGACATCACCATGCCTGGGGTCTGTTTATTTATCCTTTCATCACCTAGTAAGTATCTAGGAAAAACAATATTAAACTGGAAGATGCGTATGTACCTTTCATAACCTCTTCATTTTGTTTAAATGCCCCAGCCTAGGGCTGTATTTAACATGAAGCTCTGGGAACTGCATTCATAAACCAGATACTCAGCTGTTGTAAGTTACTGTAGCTCCATTACAGTCAGCGATACTGGGCTGATTTATAGTAGCTGACCGTGCAGGAGCCAAAGAGAACACATATAAATGGCAGACATTCCAATAACTAAATTAAGCATGGGAAAATGCAGGCTGGCTCCTTGGAAAATACTCCTAACCAGGTCTGTAAGTGCCTGGAACAGGTACCCAAGCGAAGTGTTGGAAAGTTTGCCTTTTGTGTGTGTTGCAATATGGCAGGGATGGAGCGTTCAGAGAACTAGGAACTACCCAGAAATACATTAAGCAGATGCTGCACATGCCTGGGTAGAGAGCACAGTAATAAAATGACTTCACTCCTGAGAAAAATGCTCAGATTGAACCCCGGCCTGTTAGTGGGTATTCCTGTACCAAGTCACAGCGTTTGCTGTTTGCACCTCCTGATGCTGCCCAACAGAGCAGATGACAACATAAATACAAGATTAAAATTATCAAACCAGGTCTGGGCAAGGATCTGGCTAGTGCAGCTTCCAGTGGCTAAAAGCACATTTATAGGCAGATACACAGACACCATCCCCGTCCCCACCTACCTTGTGATGGTGTGCAGCTCACCTCAGATGGAGGCCATGCTTGTATTAAATATCACTTGATGGCTTTTTCCCTAAGGTCTAAGAGTTAGGACATCTACTTACTCAGCCACTGGCACTGCGCTCCACCACTGTATTGTGGCACTGTGTTTAGCTCTCCACGCATTTTGTGTGCACGTGTGGTGGCAGCCCTGTGGCACATCACATGACTCAGCTTTCATTCCTTGGTATGAGGTAAGGGTAAACGTGTTTTGTCCATCTTGCATGATATCATCCACAGTCCCCTCAGACTGCTGCAGTTTCTTCTGTTTGAAATCCATGCAAATTCAGCATTCATTTGTGCTGAACGCTGTATGTTGTATTCCAGCATCACTCAGGTAGATGTTGGAACGGAATCCAGAAAAAAGAGTGCAGATGAATTACTGAAGGCAGTTCATTTGAGAAGTGAGGAAGAAAGCTATCCCTGTCCTGAGGCGGGACCTGGCCTCCATGCCCTGTAAGATCCATGCCAGTCTCCCAGGGGTGATTTTCACCTAGGCTACACAGTCCTGGGGAATATGCTGCAGCGTTGTCTTGGCTCTGGGCAGTTCTTGCCTGGGCTCTGCCCCATGCCAGGCAGCTATTGCTTCCATCAGGATTTTTGCTGTACTCTCTACCTTGCTGCATGTTTAAGTCATTCAGTGTGGGACCTCTTCTTATGTGTCATCATCCATCTTGCCAGGAGGCTCTTCTTGTACTGGTCACCTTATGTGCCTGATGTGAGTCCCAGGAGACCTGCCAGAGTCTTCTCCTGCCTCATCACAACCTCACAGGGTTTCTTGAAAGAACATAACTTCTTTGGTTTCAGCATTAAACACAGACTGTTACGAGGAGGACTTGGGGTTTGTTCAGCATTGTTAGTCGAAATGTCTTCCGATGCCGAGACATGAAGTAGAGCTCCTTCAAAGATCTGAACCCTTAATGACACTGATCATGTCCTCTGTTTTACACGCCACCAGAAAGCAGTCTGAAGAGTAGCATGTACATAACTAGACCCCTCAGGCTGCTGTGTAATTAGTAAACAAGGCTAAGCAGTAGCACCATGCAGAGGTGTTTCATCTCGCCTTGCTCTCCACCGGTGTGGGTTGTTCCGGGGGGACACCATTTTTCATTCCTTCTCTCAGCCAGGCAGCATGCAGTCAAGTTCTGTAATAACAAACAATGAAAAAGGACTGGGTTTTGTGAGCTTTAGGAAGTAAGTCAGAGAATAAAACATGGTCCATTAACCTGCCAGAAAAGATACATGGAAGACATAGGAACGACTCCTAAACCACCCTGCTAGAACATGAGAATTTTTTTTCCTAAACTGATTTCCTTATGAATTATTTTTTTACTGCATAATAACTACCAAGAAAAGTATGTTTTAGTTATTCACACTGACCTTTTAAACTTCCAAGAGAACTGCATATTTTCTGAGGCCCCATGTAGGGCCTATTAATAATTATGCACTCCCACTGAGCTCCATTGATTAGTTTGGGTCCTATTTCACACTGTAAAATGAAAAAAAAAAAAGTCCCTAGTGTTTGTGTATGTTTTTTCTTTTTATGTTCGGCTCTCCTCGGCTATAGATCAAGTTTTGCTGTTAGCACAGGTTTCAGCCTATATTGATGTGTTGCTGTGCTATGGACTCCAAAAACCAGGGAAAAGGCAAGATCAGATGGCAGGAAAAGGGGGAAAAGGTGTGACCAGTGATCCAGCAGCGACAACGGAGTTCAGCTGGTGTGATAAGGGGCAATGTGAGTGACAAGACTGTGCATTAGTATGCTACAGCCCCACTCATGCCTACGCTTTCATTGCTGCTAGCAAACATTTCTTTGTGAATAAATCTACTTTCTTGGCAATGCTGTGTTAGTGCTTTAGTTTCATTAAAGAGCCTGGAAACACCCCAGCGGTTCAGACTGAGATATATAATACTGCTAACACAGATTTGTTTCATAACCCACAAACTATTAAAAATATTAGTGTCCTCCTGGGAGTTGCCTTTCAAGATTCCCTTTCTCTTTCTCTCTCACTTTCAGAGCTGGGCTAAGACAGCCAGCAATAATGCAAAGCAAGCTCAATTTATTCAGTTAAAAAAATAGATAACACAGTATTTTAC
This sequence comes from Athene cunicularia, assembly GCF_003259725.1. Taxonomy (NCBI): domain Eukaryota; kingdom Metazoa; phylum Chordata; class Aves; order Strigiformes; family Strigidae; genus Athene; species Athene cunicularia. The sequence continues at coordinate 9,231,756 of NW_020799109.1, forward strand.
TACTTCTGAGCACTTTATTCATCTCAATGTTGCTTTGTGTTCCAATTCTTATCCAATGTAAACAGCCATAAAGGAGAGTTGCTGAGACAACATGTGGACATTTCAAAAGGTTGACTTTACCCGTCCAAAGGGAGATGACATTTTGCTGGGAGTGAATTTAGTCTGGGACTTTGTAAGGGGATATGTTGGTCCCTTCAAGACTGAGGAGGGAGCTCCAAGTCCCTTCAGGACTGAACAGATCTGTGCATGTGTTGAGGGTCTTTATTCTACCCATCTGACAAACAAAATAACTGAACGAAAAGTTAACAGTCACTGGAGGGAACTTGAGTGGTGAGTAGGTCCAGTGTCCAAGGTGAAGGCTTTGGAATGTAGAGCGAGAAGAGATCTCCTGGGAGCCACAGCTGGTGGGACCTGTGGGTCTCGGAACAAGGACAGGAGGCTGTCTCCAAAACCCTCTCTCCTGTCAGCCAACAATGTTCATGAAAACAGAGGTGCCAGCAATTTTTTCCTGGTAGGAAGATGTCTAACAGCTTATGCTTTACTTTTGGTGCCAGAACTGTGTGTGGGAAAGAGTTTGGGAAGCCAATGGGGATATTAAGAAGAAAGAAGCTCCAGGGGCATGTCAGGGCTTGGCTTTGAGTTTTAATGCACCTTTTGGGGTGTTTCTTTGGATTTTGCCACTGGGCATCCAAGGAGGACAAGGAGCCCAGAGTTGTGGGGTGTGGAAACAGCATCTTCTGTTAGAGACAGGCAGAAAAGTCCATATTTCAAGAACTAAAAGCCCATTTCAAACCTTAATTTGGATGTTCGGTTAGTCATAGTGAACATTAGCTTTCCCCTTTGCTTATCTCCTAGGAGAGTCAGAATTGGGTGGAAATTGTTACAAGGAGCTCTTCTTATGTTGCTTCTGGTATAAATGGCCATCACAATAGCAGCAAGAGGTCCCAGCAGACATCAGATCTTCCCAGCCTACCATCTCCATGTGGTTTCTGCTGCTTGCTCACATAGCACAGGCTACTGCTGTTGTTAAGGAAAAGAAAGGGTGGAGGAAAAGTGGGCTCTTTGTTTTACAGAAAGGGGATGGAGCACAAAGAGAAGCAATAACTTGCACAAAGTCACCCAGGGAGTCACAGACAGAACTGGGAACTCTGATGTAGCTCTCTTTCATCCCAGTCAGTATCCTACCTGAAAAACAATCGAGTTTAGTTCTGCTGAGAAAGCAAAATTTATAAATATTTGCTTAAATCTTAGCTACTTTGCATAGCAACCTGATTCATGTAAAAGTTTTTATATAAGATTGGCAAGTCAAAGCTTTGACTTTTTGTTTTTTTTTTCCGGGTCGTTTGAAGAAAGTGTGAAGAAACTTCTGAACTGCCGAATCCAAATCTGAACCAAATTTTCCCTGCTTTGAACTCTACTTATTGCAGACTGTAATAACATTCATCCACATTTCATAGGGTATCCTTGCAGATGGAAGGAAATACAGTAGCGCTGTTTGACACAGAAGAAATTAGATTTACGTGAAATTCCCTTTCCCTGTGTCCCTTACTTTATTTCCAACAGACCTACAGTTAACAATCAGCAGTGTTTCACTTTCAGACAGTGTGGTTTTCATTACAGAGGCTAAGGGAGTTTAAAATATTCTCCAAGCACACAGCATACATAACATCCTACCCCATTTCTTTTGATTTCCCTTTGCGGCACTAGCATTACAGATGCTGTACAGAACGTGTTAGAGGACACTGCTTTTATTTGCCATCATTACAAGGAGGAAATATATTTAGAGACATCTGTTCAGGCTCTGTGATTTCAGCTGAATGTAAAGCATCTTTGATGAAGAGTTGGTTTTGGAGCACAGTTGTGTCAAAGCCTGGCAGGCGTGCAAGACAAGGGAATATGGCATCGCAACATGCCTCCAGCCTAATCGGCAGGTGTGGACAGCACGGCTTTACCAGGACGGGGAATTTAAGCTCTCACCTTGTCAGAGTTACCTTTCCTCAGTAGGAAGTTCCGCTCTGTTTAGGTTTCACGTGGGATCAGCTCCACTCAGTATGGAGGGAGAGGAACCTCAACATGGGGAGTGATCCCGTATGCTGGAGGCTTCCCTCTGCACAGCAACACAGCAGCGAGGGTGCAGTGCCTCCACCTCACCCTAGGAAGTGTAGGCATCCTTTTTTTTTGCCAGATTCAAACCCTGAAATGAAGTAGACATGGTGCTTTTAGTAAGTGAAGCTTGCTTTTCCTAGGAGCTGGGTTACTTTAGGAGGTGCTACTGAGACTGAGCTGGACAGAGTTCTGTGCTTTTTTTCCAACGAAATGGCAGATTTTCAAAGACAACACTGGGGATTTTGAGAAGCAGAGAGGATTTTTGAGTATAATCCCTGTCTGTTGGCTTTCAGATCCATGCTTGGGTAAAATCTAGGAGCAGTTGTTTTCCTCATAGGGGCTGAGAATCGTTCACGCATTGGATTACGCCTTGCAAGACCTTGTTTCCAGAATAGCTCCTTACGTGATGCCAAAACTTGTAAGGATGAGTTATATGGGGTTTCTGGGACCATGAAGGGCTGTTCTGACTGTGCCTCTGCCCACCTGATCTTTAGGCTATATTAGTGTCAACTACTCTCAGCCTTAATGGAAAAGGGCAAAAAGAAAGATTTTAGAGATCAAATCCTTTGTAAATAGTTTAGGGAATTTTTTTTTTCATTTATACCCAGTTCTAGACTATATCCCTGAAATAAAAAGTTATGTCTAAAAGAATTTGCTTTCCACATTTGGATTTCCATAAATATGACAAGCAATATTCAATTTACGTAAAGTCTTTTTTAGGTTGGCATACCAAACACCCCAGACATAATATGATATATCATCGAAGGACTTGATGTGACATTTAATTCTTGCTGTGTGAAAACTGTATAGCACTACAAATAGTATAGCTCACTTTTAGTGGTGGGAATCCATGGTAGGTAACTAATGCTGCACTCATTTGTAGTCAATATAGGTAGAAAACCAGACTTTGCAGTGAAAAAATCATCAGAAACATGCTTATTTTTGTCAAAATAAGACAATATGGAATAAGAATAAAATTACTTTCTATTTACAGTTACAATTTTTATTACATAAATCTAGGTTTGCATCTTTATCACAGGCAGGAAATACTGGAAGTTTCGTAGTTCAGAATTTGCAGTGACTGGGGATGATCCAGGTCTTCATAAAGTTTCCTTTTATTCTCTAAAGTGCTAATCTCATATATAGTTGCTTATAAAAGCAGGGAAATCCTCAATGAAAATTTATAACCACATTAAACTGTTCCTGGGACACTTCTTTATAAAAAATAAAGGAAATCAAACACTTCAGAATATATATATGTTTTATTCATATATATGTATATATATAAATCAGCAACATTAGAGCAAAGTAGTGTAGGTTACTGCTTTCCCTGGAAAATCTTCATCAGCAGAATGCCAGGCTGAATTATAGATCAGAGAAGATCCCTGGTGTTCTCTGTGCTAAATGCTTTATGGTGGAGTGAGTTCATTGACTCTAATATCAATATTGCTGACATATTTGATACAGCTCATTTTAAAAATGCTATCAAATCTTTTATAGTGGACAGCTGAGTTCTTGACAGTATAACTTGTTGGGGTTTTCTCTTTTTACCCATATGTGTCTGTTTTCTGTGAGAAGTTGGATCCATATTGAAAGCCCATTGGCCAAACCTAGTATTGTTCATTCCAAGAGACTTTGGTGGGTGGCCAAAGGATTAGGAATTTTTCAACAAAAGTGCAATATTTTCCATTAGAAAAATCCCCTATGATTTTCTGGGAAACTCTACTACTTAGCTTCCCATGTATCTTCTCTTTGTCATCATTGTCAGAAACTAACTGGCATTTTTCGCTGACATTTTTAGAAAAGAATATTTATACTAGAAACAATGCAAATAAAAATACATTGGCAGAAGCGAGTGACATTTACAGTATGATATAGTCCTGACATTTTTATGGAACCAGTGGGAATTTCGCCTGTTTGATGACTGATTCTGTCATTCCTCTATCATCTGGGTAGACCCATTCAACTCAATACAACTGCTTAACTAACATCCCCAGTCTGCTCTCTAGTGAAGTTCATGGCTGGAAAAGGAGGTGAAACGAAGCCTAATGTTGTATATAATGAGCAGTGTTGTTGACTGACTGCGCTGTGATGAACACCTTGGTTAGAATAGCAACTTTTGAATCAGAAAGCTTATGTGCTACTTAATATATAATTACTTATGTCTTCCAATTTAGATATATAATTAATTCATAATCTATATGGAATAGGCACAGAGGGTCCTACAGGACATTTTTACTGTAGCGTTGACAAAATCCCGCTCTAGAGATGAAAGTGTTCTTTATACCGAGGTCTAGCACAAGGTGTGTGCACTGGTGACTGGCTTTGCTTAGATGTGAATTTCATTTGAAGAATTTTCTGATATCCTTCATTCCTGTTGAAAAAAAGGAGGTTGAACATTTTAAGATGACAAAAAGGAGTCATGCCAGAACAACTGCAACTTGGGATAATTTCTTAACACTGGTGGAGGTGAAGAGCTCCATCTGTTTAGTGTGCCAAGTTGGAGGTGAGGAGTTACCTTGATTCCATGACGAGGTACAAGTACTGGGTACCAAGTGACACTTGTGTGTACCCAAGACCAACATAACTAGCACCAGCAGCAGCAAACAGAGTAGTGAAACTCTTATTAAAAAAAAAGGGCACTGTTTCTGACAGCCAGTGTGATTACCCACTCTGAGACAAGTCACCCAAGACGGGGTGTGATTTTCATATTCAACCCGATGCTTTCCTGGAGGAGACATCCTCTGTATCTTTGGGGTGGGGGGGATAACCTCAAGATCATATCGAAAAAATGCAGTCAGTCTGAGTACCTGTGATATTTTATGTTTAAATTATTTCAGGTTTAACCATCTGAGGAGAGGTTGGATCAAATAATCTGATAATCTGACCTTAAATCTGTGAGTCTGGGAGGAATGAGGGAAGTTAGCCAAGGAAGAGCTTGGGTACCCAAATGCGTTGTTTGTTTTTTCAAAGTAGTGCAGCTGTTGTAGTGAAAACATATTGCCTCTTCCAACAAAACTTGTCCTCCTTCTAAACCCTCCATGTAATTTTGCAATGTTAAAGAAGATTAATGCTAGCATTATTTCATTAAGACACAAATAGGTCAATACCAATGGAATCTGAGAAGTGATGAGAACTGATCAATTAAATCCTGACTGAATAGTTTTTTTAAAAAATAAGGCATATTCATTAACATTGATTATGATTTGCTGGGCTGTGTTGATATTGATGGCAGATGAATGACTTCATATTTCATTTCACTAATTCTTTGATATAGCTTAGCTTTATTGATTTGACTGATTTTTTTTTTTTATTTTGACATAAAATATCTTCATCTATTATACTCCAGAATTAGAATTAGATGTTAGTTTATCAAAGGAAAAGGAAACAATTTTCTTGTTACTGAAATGAAATGCTTCAGCAGGTTCAAAATGCATTGTTCGTTGTTGTGTTTCTTTTTATTCCCCGAGTTTTGCTCCAGGACAAATTTTGAAAACTTGCCTTTTTTGTTCTCAATTTGGAATGAAGACAGGCTTCGTGCTTGGTCTCCGGCTAAGCAGAAATGTGGCTTCCTTGCATTGTAGAGGGAGAACAAACAATGGAATGATACTGACATCTCTGGAGAAAAAGCCCTCCAGGTGAACCGATTTTAACAGCTGGAAATAACAACATGCTTGGAGTGGGAATTACAATTGAAATCCATTTGATCCATGTCCAGTTACAAAAAAAAACCCACCAAAAGCAGTGGTCTGCTGTTGCCCGTTCCTTTTGTTTCACTCAGTGCCACAAAAGAGGTGAAGAGCAGAACTGAAGAGACAGACAGAGGCACATTATAGCTCTGCAGTTTCAGTGACTGGGAGAGCAAACGCAGTGATTTTTTGAGGTCAGTTCATAATAAAGAGAGACTGCAAAGGGTTGTGCAAGTGGAAGAAACAAGTCGGCTGAAGGCAGGCTCCAACGACACATCATTTATTCTGTTCACAAGAAATTTCTAATTTTTCCAGGGCATGTGAATACCCCTTTCAATGAGACAAAACAGGACACTGCAGGTTATTGGATGGAAATTTTCGTCTCAGCTGATGAACAGCTAGAAAAAAAAGAGGCCAGGTTCCAATTTCTGAAGCAGTGAAGAAGTAAGAATCTGGAGGTGGGAGAGAGACAGAGAGCATTGGTTTAAAATAATTCAGAAAAGGTCAAGAGTTGATGTTCCTTGGCAGGTGCTGAAGGTTGCAGAGCTTTATTTTCATGTTTCTCTCAACAGAGAGAACTGCATGTTCAGGCACAAGTTTTCAGAGGAATTAAGTTTGCTGCTTTTGACCTGCATGTGTTCTGGGAAGAAAGAGATCAATAAATTGCAGGTGTCAAACTATTATAGTTGGGGTAGCCAGGTAGCCATCAGAAAGAAATACCCCTTTCAAGCCAAATTATTCTAGCAAACCCAAGTGTTTGCTCCATAAAGTAACCCACAATTCCTAGTATGCTAAATTTTATAGCCCTCAGGAAAAAGAGAAACACAAACACAGGAAGGGAGGAATGCCGCAGAAACTGTTTTGTTAGAGGGAGTTTTTATTTCTCTTCCAACGCAGTGTTCTCGGTTTTGTTGTTTAGTTTTGATTTAGTTTTTTTTTTTTCTCCTTGTGGTAATGGCACATGTAACTGGTTTTGTTTCCTACGTGCCAGGTAGTAATTAAAATTAGCAATTTGCTAATCAGCATCTTGGCCTTGAGCGCTAGAAACAGATGTACTAAATAACTCCAAAAGTTGTTTCAAAAACAAAAGAGGCTGATGGTGAGGACCTGTACTGAGGCAACTCTGCTGAATTCAGTGTATCCAGTTGATTCGTGTGGGAGGGGATGAAGCCAAACATTTCAGCCAAGTCTTGTCATCTGCCATCCCAGGCAGAAGGTAACAGGTTGTGTGAACTTTGCCACAACTTGGCCTAAAATATTATGACTAACAACTTGTGATCAAGATCAAGATGTTGTCCCTGAAATCTGTCCGTGGAGATGAAGTGAGCCTTACTACATGAGCCATGCCCTGGCGTACACACTGCAAGCCTCTTTCTGCTGTTAAAGTAATTTTTCCTTTAAGTCTTCTGCAGTTCAGCAGTGGGTGAGGAAGCTCTGAGGATATTTTGTTTCCTCAGGAGACAACCAGATTGACATCAGCTTCACCCTTGTCTAGGAGAGCAAGCAAAGGAAGGGAGTAAAACCTCCACCTTCCCATCCTGCTCGGCATCTCCTCCCTCCTTGATGGGAAGCCAGTGGCAGGGACACGGTCCAGTAGCCCAATTCAGCAATGGGAATTCACACCAGCCAGCTGCATACACATATGACCCATGCAGGAAAGCCTACAAAGGAACCCAAATCCTGATGGTATCCCATCATAACCCATCCCTGTATTTCTCCTGCCACTGGGGCCATGCAGAGGCTCACACATGGGCTCAGTCTTTAAGGGCAGTGATGGGGCAAACTGGGGCTGCTGTCACCTGGGGATGGCACCTTCCCTCTGTCCCCTGCAAGCGCTCATGTCCTCTCTGCTCCCTCCCCAGGAGCTGGGAGCTGGTCCAGCAAAGCCAGCCAGCGCTAAAATCAAACTGCTTTTTTACTTATTTTATTACAGTCCATGAGAGTGGGCATTGGCTGTGTCAGGCAGCTGTGGTCTCGGCAGATTGTGTTTGTGGTCAGGCGCTTGGGATTCCTGATTTCTAGTCCTGGCGCTGCCATTTGCTGCATGTGTGGCCTTGGAAGACTCACTTAGTTCTGCAGCGCAGCGGTGTTTCCTTCTGTCGGATGGGGAAGCAACACCTGTGTTGTTGAAGGGCCAAGCCACAGCTGGAATAAACAGTAGTGTCTTGCTAACGAGTATAAACTCTTTTACTAGCAGCTCAGAGGGAAGACATTAAAATAAAGGGTGTTAAATGTGAATCCTGCAGTGGTTACTTTCTATCCCAGACATGAAGATGCTGAGTTCACAGGTTGTTCTGCGCCAATTCTTTGGAAATAAGGTATGTCATCAAATTGCACCAGCTACTGAAACTTCATATATTGACTTATTCCTTTAAGGGCAAGCATGGGGCCTGATCTAACTGACAGAAAAGAGTTGCATTAATAACAGGGTGCGGCATGGTGGTGTGGGAATGAAGGAGAATGAAGCTCCTTGGCTCCCCCTTACGCTCTCTGCAATGCTTAGGAGCTGTGCTTGGAAGTTATTTTGCTTGACGGGCTCCTAAACCTGTCGAGAGCTGGTTCTGTTACTGGGTGCATGTTTTGTGATGGTGAAGGACCCTGTTCAGACTGTTGGATATGTTGGAGCTGCTTATTGTAGTAGTGTGGAAAATAGTGTTTGAACCTGGCTGCTTCCTCATTTAGAAAACTCGGGGAAACTAAACTTCATTGAGACAGCCTCTGGACATACTGCTTAATCAGAGGCAATTGACACAGCGAATAGTGCTTCATATGCAGAGTTGTGTGCCTCAGTTTCCCCAGCTGTAAGAGAGAAGGGATTTTTTTTTTTTTTTCATTGCTCTAACAAGAGGGGAATGAATTACTGTAGCTTAGACATTGCTTAAACTACATCTCCGTATGGAAACCTCTTTCTATCTGCCTCACCACTAGCAAACCTGTGTGACCTTATTGTCTCTGAGCAGTCAAGGGCACCTGGAGTCCTGAACCCTTGCTGTGAATAGCAGACAGTGCTGATGTCTGTAAGGATGGAGGTCTCAAGTGAGAAACCAAGTTAGGGGTGATTCCTATGTGTGCTCACATAACTTAGGAAGGAGTCTACTCCTTTTTCCTCGAGAAGAAACTATGTGAGGCAAAAAGTGCTTCCACCATATTTTTGCCTGAGAGTCTTAAGTGGTACTGCCCTGTTCCCTGGAGAAGTGGAAGGAGGGTTGAAGAGTCCAGGATCTCATTATATTTTGTTCTCTCCATGCCCGTGGAAGTAACCTCAGCAGAATCCACCATCAGCTGCTGCAACAGGAGATCTTTGTAAGGTGTGAAGGCATCAAGCTGAAGAAGTATATGGTAAAACAATACCACATGTTGAAAGCACAATAGGAGTAAGTCCATTTTGGCACAGCCTTACACATGAAATCCCTTTTAATTTCAGTGACGTCACACTCCCAGTCTCAGGGAACCTATAGCAATATTTTCTGTGCCATAAATAAATCCACTTGGGGACTAATAAACTAAACTGTTGCTAATTTGTAATGTGCCACTTTTGCAGCAGTATCCAAAATTCATATGCACTGAGATTCCAGGGCTGGAAAGAATGAGGTGGCTTGTCCCTAACCACTGCTTAACTTTTTAAGTTACACTGGTGAGTCGGGTGCAGTTTGGCTTTTAGTGAGACCCTTGGGGAAGCAAGGCCATCTTAGACTACAGTCTTAAAAAAAAAGCTATTAAAATAAAAGCATACCTATAAATAAAATAAAATTCAGGGAAATGATGTCTTTGTGACTAAAGCAGGAACACTTGTGCCATTCAAGGGCCTCGCTTGCACTTCTGACTATCACCACTGATAAGCATGAGCAGCTTTGCCTCAATATAGTTTATAGGCACAGGTGGGCCCTCTTGCATTTAAGATCTCTCTACTCGGGATTATTGCTTGGCTCAAAGAGGCATTTCAGTCTGGTTGTGAGCAAAGGGAAGTGTGACATCTTAGCAGGGCCGGTTGGTGCTTTCTGCAATAGTGCGTAACAGCTGGTTATTATTCTGCTTGCGAGTGTCCCATGTGTACCTTGGTCTCCCTCTTACAGTGTGTTGTGGTCTGCTTGTTGGACCTGAATTTAGATTAGGCTGAACTTTTTCCAGGATAAAAGTAACACTCCAGGAAACACAGAGATGCTGCTTCTCCAGGGCAGATCTGCGTGAGAGCTGTCTGGAGACTGTCTTGAATTTGCCCCTTTTGTTGCCACTAGAGAAGGTGATGTTCTCTGTTTTGTCACATCTGGGAGTGAAAGATTTTGCTCTTTCAGCTTCCTGGGCTCGTATCAGCATGAAAGCAAGTGTCAGAGGACTGGGTTTTCTCTCAGGACACAACACCATTTTTCTGACAGCTCTTTGGGTGGTTCATGACTGGGAAAGTGTTCAAAGCGACCTCAGACAGCTGAGTACCCTACTGTTATCACAGAAGCATCAAGCCCCTATATAGCTTTGCCTCCTCTTTGAAAACCCTTTCTGACCAGGACTGGCTTCATCCTCCCATTATGTAGATAATATACAGCACCTCTCACAGTGAAATGGCAGTCTCTCCCAGGATGAAGCTTCTGCACAAGGAAAACCAACACTAAATGAATAATCAGATACATTGAGACTGTAGTTTGCTACACCATGAAAATAAAGATTTGTCAGTTCAGTCCTGAAGGAGTTATGGTCTGCCACAGACTTCCTATGTGGTTCTGGGTAGGTAGGTTAAAGCATGTCTGTCTTCTCTGAGAAGGGGCCCCAGATCATCTTTTTCTCTTCATATTGTCACTAGGAAGCTGAAGTTTGCACATTGCAATGGACTTGTGCGTGCAGTCCATAACTAATGTATGGGGCATTGGCCAGCAAAGTCCCTCAAGGCATTCCCAGCAATACCAGCTAGGGCACTGAGCAGAAACTCTGGTAGTGAAGGTCATGTAAGCACCATAGACATAGTGCCTGACATCTTGAGCTTCTACAGGGTTGATTTTGTTCTGTATTTTTACGAGATAAGAGCTCATGTCCTGCTGCCATCTCTGAGGCTGTATGTCAGCCTTATGATTCTGCTGCACCATTTGTACAGGGAGGGCATCACAGCCCGCCACAAAGCCTGAAGGAGATCTCTGAGTGGAACAAGTCTCTGGTTTTAGCAGCTTCTCTGACATGCTGTCCGTGAGTGAATAATTTGCATCCATCTGAAAAACCTTCTCATATCTTCTATCATGATCAGACTTGATCTCCTCACTCAGAGGGGGACCACCAAATGTGGTGGTTCAGCAGATAAACCAGTATAGGTTTAACTAAGCCCTAATAGGAAGAAGTATTGTTGAGTGTTTATTGCAGGGTCAGGATCTCTCATGCTAATCTTTCCCTTCAGCACTGGCAACCCACCCAAAAGTAACATCGAGGCATTCAGGTATATGGGACCTTTGGGAACTCAGTAAGTTGCTGCCTGCCTGCAGAGCTCCCTGACAGGCTTCATGAGTGCTCTTAAATGATGATTAAGTCAGGTTACCTTCCTGTGCAGTTGTGGCAGGCTAGAGATTGGCATGCAGACAGCTATTTACACTTTATCTGACATGCTAACTTGCTACATCGCAGTAACTTCAACTGTGGTTTGCATTTTTAGCACATGAGATTCCTTCCTACCCCATCCCTCCCCAAAATGCTTATAAACCATAGGAGGACTTAAGCTAGTCTCCACATGAAAATAAATTTGGGGTTGGCCACATCAGCATTTAGTTTGGATTAGGAGCTTGCTTTTGATATATATCCCTCAGCCTTACCCCTGCTGCACCTTGGTGCTTATTGTGGATTCAACAGGCATTCAGTCCATGGGACCAGACTTGTGCTAAGCCAAAATAAACCTCCTGAAATGTATATAATGTTTATATCAGGCCCCACCTCTCCCCTGATCCGTTCCTGTTGGGCCACACTACTTGCCAAATTAGCCAATTCAGACTTGGATTTTTTGATAGCTTCCCCCAGCCCTGCCTCCATCTCACACGTTACAAGAAACCCTTTTCACACAGCTTCACTGTAGTCAATGTAAATTGGTGCAACTCACAGGGGCAGGATTTACTCATTTGAGTAGATGCTGTGAAGTTGGACTATGAGCTATGGCAAATTGTTATCGTGGAGTCTTTTGGCTGTTGTTAGCTGACCTAAGCTGACTTGCACCATCTAAGTCTACTGTTACTTCCTTAGCTGTATTTTCATGTTCACTCCTATTTGTCTACAACTATATTTTGTGCTAATGGCATTATTGCAAGACCAGAGGAGTATATTATCCAGACTGTCTGAGCTCATCAAGTGCTTTTAAGTCCTTCCTCGTTAGTAAAGGATTCTGAGTGATTAAGTACTATGTGATTGCCATAGCCAAAGTAAGACTTCTTTCCCTGTCATTCAATAGAGCCTTTTCATTTTTTCTTTTTTACACTCTTCCTCTTCCTCTGCCTTTGCCTTTTCTCCCTTTCCTCTTTTCCCCTTTCCCCCTTTGCGGGAGAGCTGAGCACGCACACGACCAATGTGATCAGGCAATGCCTGTTTATTATAACTAATTCAGCCCTTTTATACTGTTCTCTCGCACACGTGAGTAACATGCAGTACAAGTCCTCAAGACTGGACAGTTAACTTAGCCCGCGCTTTAAACCTTATGATTGGATAAAAGTGCCACATCAGCCTTGCCAGGCTTCTTGCCTTGTGTAACTGCCTCTTCCGTCCCAACCCCTTCTGGGGGTTGTTTGTCTCATCGAGTTTCTCCCCCCTTATTCAGGGTCACATCCTCATCGCATTCTTGCTCGGCTGAGGCTCTTATCAGTCTTGTTCTCACTCAGGATTGCTCACATGTCCATTCTCTCGCAGAAAGCCCTCTAGAATCCCAGCACCCCTTCTACCCTTTTATTTCTGTTGTGTTGGTTTTTTCCCTAGCCCTGCTGTCTGGTCCTTGCTGGGCTGGAAAGTCGCGGAAGTTCTTTTCTGTCAATTTTTTGATATCTTCTTCCTCTCCTAGCCTGGCACAGAATCTGCTTTCGTTAGTTTTCCTTTCAGGAATACATGTGCACTTCAGCATGAGGTCTGACAACCTTGACCCTCCAGGCATGAGCAATTCCCATTTACAAGACCACTACAAAATCCATCAGATCAAAAGTGTCAGGAAGTCAGGAAAACCCTGGCGTGTACGGCAGGCTGGAGCTGGTCTCCCTGTGCTGTGTGACAGAGTGCGCTCCGTGGGCCATGCTTTGCTGTGATAGGGTCAAGTAGAAGTGGCTCTTGGAAGGAATGGGAGGTGGAAGGGACAAAGGAGGGTTTCGCAAGCATCCAGTGATGTATTGTTTAATACTGTGGTGTTCATAGCCAGACACCCTGGCTCTAATAACAGACAGGGTTAAGGCAATGATACAGATTGAAACTAATAAGTTACGAGAAGTCGTGTGGTGTTTGAAAGCCCGGGGGTGGAGACTTTTGTGGGATTGAGTTTGAAAGTAGGAAAACGGCAGTATGAAGCTGCTAATGAGTTTTTTGGAAGTTGCCTTCAAAGTTTTATCTTTATGCTGTGCCAGAGTGGTGGCAGTGATAATCCCAACTGGTCATGGGTTTTATGTGGGTTGGGGTTTTTTGGTAGTGTCTTTTATACAAGCATATCTTAGAATTGAGAAACAGGATGAGTAGAGTGTCCCAAATATCTCTCTGGTGGTCTTATCCAAGAACTTCTCAACCAAACTCTCAATGATCTCAGCTCTTTGTGAAACCAACTCTGAGTATTCCTCCAAAATCCCACCCAAAGAAACAGAAATCAATGTGACGCAGTCTGTGGGTCAATCTCTTGACACGTTCAGTCATAGCTCACAAAGCCAGCACAGAAGAAGAGGAATAAAAACTTTCACAGATGTGAGGTCTGAAAGAGTGAGAGCACTCTGTAAATGAGGCCTCAGGAGGCAGGACGTGGCCTTGAGTCACAAAAATGAGGTTTGTATTTAGTTGCCCAAAGGGAGCTGGAAAAAGGAGTGAGAGAAAGACAAGGTCTAGGGGGAACAAACCCTGGAGAGAAGGCAATACTGAAAATAAATGAAGGATCTTGATTTCTGTTGCAAGCATGACCCTTGGACTTCACCAGGGCTGTAGCAAATAGAATTTGGTTTTATGGACACAACTCATACAAATCTGGACTGGAGTGCACAGGAGAAGGATATAGATGGCTGATTCAGCAGCTTTTCACTTGGAATTGTTTGAGCCCATTTTCATTTTCCCCTTTGGACTTCAGGATGGGAATTTCAACATTGTTTAAAACCTCCTCGATCACGTCTCTGAAACCAAAACCTGGTATGAACTATGGGAAGGTGGTTTTGTAGAGCTTCTGTTCTAACATGGAAAGTGCTGAATTCTCTCTGTGTGGGCCTGATTCAAGACCCATAGAAATCAATCTTAGTTTTACCATATACTTTAATAGAATTGGACTAAATTGCAGAAGTTTCCTGTTCCTCTGGCCCATTTCTGTGGATTTTTGCCCACTCAATTTAAAAGAACAATTTATATCACGAGAAACAAACCACTTCTGTTGTGTTTTTCTGTGTTGGTTTTTTTTTGCTTAATGTTCTTTCCTTACTGTTACTGACTGAGAAACGATGGCTGTGACTTTTTTATATTTAGCGGGACATGAGGAGGAAAAGTGATACAAATACTTTCTAAAGGAAGTTTTCTCACTCAACTTGAAAGTGGAGAGGTTGGTGCCCTGCTTGAGTACTCAGGAGAAATTAGATGTCCACCATTTGATGGCCAATTACTGTTCAGTGTCTGAGGCTTTAGCCTGGAAAGCAGCGATGCTGTGGCAGAAAATGCCATGCTAACTGAAGACAGCTCTTCCCCGTGACTGGCTCTTCCCACTTCGGTACATCACAGTCTTTTGGGACATGGGTTCATGAGACTGCACCAAGTGATTCATCTCCATCTTACTGTCACCTCTTCACAAGAAGTAAACCCATTGCATCTCACCCTCCTCTTACCAAAGAAGATTTATGCAAACCTACACAAAGCTAGAACAGCTGAATAATTGTATGGGTGGTTGAGCTGAGATAATTAGGTTTTGCTAGATGAGTCTAATCCTCTGTCATTCAGTATCCTGCAATCTACTGGGATTTTTACAGCCTTCGCCACCACGGGTCCTCAGGACCTACTGCAGCTCTGGGCCACCCATGCAGTTTCGAGCTCTGTTGCATGTTAGGATCTGGTTGGGTTATTACATGTAGGGTGATTACACAAAATGTGCCACCTGCTAGCAGCCTGCCTGACCATGCTTCAACCCCAGCTGTGAAACCCAAACACTTTGCCTGTGCCGAGCAGAGCAAGGGGAATCATCATCTCTCCATGGCTTATGTCTCTAGTATGAAGTCCTACATTGATTCCTTGAGGGATGAGTTTTGTGCTCAACCTTCCCTTCACATCTTCTCTGCCTCATCACCTTTTTTTCTCAGGATTTTTAGGATCATAATTGCTTGGAGACCTGTACCCCGTCCATCACCTGTTGTAAGAACAGGCAATAAATTTAATAGCCTTGAACGAGAAGGCTGCAGAACTAACACAGGGAGAAATGCATTCTCATCCCTTCAGTCTTCCAGTGCCTCATACACTTTATTTTTGAGAGTGAAGTAATATGTTGGAAATCATCCACTCACTTCAGCAAGTAAAAAAATCAAAATAAACTTAGGAGTGTTTTATCTTTTTTCTTTTTTTTAATCTAAACCTTGTTTAGTTAATGAAGCTTATAGTTTACATCACGTTTTTGACAGCTTCTACTAACTTTGTACAGCATGCAGGATAAACATCCGCTGATGGGAATGAGAGGAATCTTTACATATCCTGTACATAGGTGAACAGTAGCCCAAGACCTTCCTGCTCAGCCTTTTGCAGGGGTGCAAGTGTTGTGTTTCTTGTTTTGGGTTTAGATTTTTATTTTTCATCTTAATGTACTAACTCAGAAATAATAATTATTTTAGAATAAGGTTGGAGCGACTCATTTAGGGTTAGATCTGACCATAAGAATGTGATGAATGGGCTTCAATTTAAATGCCAGTGGTTGGGATAGCGGCAGGCAGTGGCTGCCACTCGAATCCTACAGCATCTACTTGTTCCAGCCACAATGGACCTCATTTAATGAGGCAAATTTAGTAGGGGTTTAGCCTGGTCTCTGGGATTTCTGAAGCTGCATTTGAGAACTCCCACCAAGGAGAAAGGTAGGATGTAAGTAAATGTGACTCTCTGAAGGAAATATCTTCATCACCTAAAAGAAACTGTTATAATTGTTCCTTTTCAATTTGTCTCTCAGTCAGTTTTTATAATGTATAGGCAAAAGAGGTAGGAGTCCCTCACTTTCATGGTGTAATTGGTGGAGTTGTATAGCTTGGTGCAAATCCATCAGTTTGAAAGGGTTACTTCTAGATTATACCAGTGAGAACCTGAAAAAATATCACCTGTAAGTAACTGATGCAAGGGTTAATGTTTAAAACCTCAGGGATGACGAGTTCTAATTTAGCACATCTCAATTTCAGCCAAAACAGTATTGGTGTGAGATGAGGTTTATTGACATGAACCTACTCTAGTGAACCTGGCTTCATTTCTCCTTACTGACAGTCAAATAAAGATATGTCTCTGAGCAGTAGACTCTGCTAAAGTGTAAGTGGTGGCATTTCTTACTTGAGCCTGTTCAAGGAAATGCTGAGTGCTGCTGGGTTATATGGACCAGGTCCTTACAAAGCTCTTCTGATGTTGTTAAGGTTTGTCATAATCTTCCTTTAAAAGGATTGGGTTGTGCTGCACCACTGACCTGAGAGGGTACAGGACTGTGCCCTAACTGGGGATCTAGTTCAGTATGTGAATTGCCAAGCTTACTGTTTCGAATCTATCATTATTATGAGTTAACATGGTATTAATCAACAAAGTGATGGTACTGGGTAGCAAAGGATCTAGAATGTATTGATCACTGATTTAATGCTTGTTAAATTGACTGCTAGAGGAAGATGAGCACTTCCTGAGCCTGGCCTTGCCATTTTCTATTGAGCAAAACACATTTTCTAGTGTTAGCCTTTTTTAATTGAAAGCTGTATAAGCCTTTTGGGAGGTAGTGAAGAATCCAGCAACTGTAGGTCTTTTGGAGAAAATAAATACACTGTTATCTGTTGCAGCACTGTCACACTGGTTTCCATTTACAACTGGGGAAGAAAAAAAGGCCAAAGACTGCTTATTCCTATTATTTTCCCTTGATTTGTTTCTTTCTTTGCTTGCATGTGTGGGTGGGTTGTTAAAGTTTTTGTCTTGCTTCATTTTGCAATTTTTTATGGTCCACATTCTGATGTGTTGCAGCTCATTTTCAGGCTGAGAGGCTGGAGCTCACGAGGGTGGGCAGTATTTAATTTCTGCTTATAACACAAGCAGGTAATAAGTGGGTAGGTTATAGTGTAGGGAATGGGAGGAAGACCATAAAACTAAATGTTTGGGTATTTTTCAAAGTGTCCAATAACTACAGTTCCTACATAGGAAGAGATGTCCTTCCCATCCCTCTCCTCCTCCCATTGCTGAATGGTTTTGCAGAGCACTGTGACTAAAGTTTTGCTAAACTGAAAGTGCCACAGCCTGGAATGATAATCAAAAAAGATGCGTGTTGTTATAAACACTCAATCATTTTCCTTCTTTCTTGTGGAGTTGTTATTAAGCCCAGAGGTTCAGAAGTTCAAAAATATAAAGGAATAATTTGTACAAGAAAAGAAAGGAGTCTATTTCACAAGCCATTGATGCTTCCACTGGGAATTAGCAGTAGCTGTTAGAGTAGCCGGGGTCATACAGAGCAACCATGCATTCTGCTCCCACTTAGGAAACCCCTAATTTTTAACTTTTTAACAGCCACAAGCTTATGTTTCTGGCAATGAAAAGTGGAGGGAATGTTTGAGGAGCTCTTATTAAAAAAATAAACTTCAAATGATGATTGACTCCCCTTTTATGTCTCTAGAATAGGGCCCATAAATCTCAACAGTTTTCTCTTCAATGGCTACTTGTTCTTTTTGGTTGGTGACAACTTTTATTTTAAGCAAGCTCAATTCTTGAATTAACCCTTGTGTTGACTCAAGCCTCCTTGTTTGTCTTTGCTTTGGCTCCCACGGATGGAGAAAAGCTTAGCATATGGTAACAGATCCATTCTCATTTCATGGTTGACATGAAATGTGGGCATCAGTGTGTCACTGGAAGAGGGAGGAACCAGGCTTCAGGAGATCTGCTTCCAAAGAAAGCACTGAGCTCACAGTTACTGAGACTCCCCTTTGGGTCCTTGACCTAAGACTTCTAATAGGCAGATGAGCACTGAAGGTTTAATGTATTTGAGCACAAATTTTCAAATTCATATGTGGGCATTCAAACACCCAGTCCCATCTAGTATGGACGGGTTCTGGTACTCTCTTTATCATGCTTTTAATAGCTGTCCATCAGTCCCTGGATTTTTGCTGTGTTTAGAATTAATTCCAACCTTTGAAGCCTAGTAAGGAAATACATAATATAAAACCCATAAAAATCTCAAGCAGCATCAGCCACTGAACCTACCAGAAGACACAACTGAGAAACGGGTTGACGAGTGCTGTGCCAGTGGGCGTACATTAGCTACGGAGTCTCCTTCACAGGTATGCAAGCTCTGAGAGCCAGCAAGACTTGTGCTCCAGTGCCTGCCTGTGTGTGGCCAGCCAAATTTGGAAGCTCTATCTTATATCTTTCTGTCAGTGACTTGTTATACAGTCCTGGGGCCTAATGCTTGTGTCAACATGAGGTTAGGTTTCATGGCATCCTGAGCAAAGCAGGAATGCCCTGGCTTATATTTGTCTCCCCAGGAGAGCTCTCCCTCTCCTGGTGGGAGAGAAGCATTCAGCAGCTACTGGGCAATCTTCTGCCATCTCTTGACAGGCAGTGATATAAATCAGGGGCTTGAGTGGGACACGAAGGCAAGACCTTGTTGCTCTGTTTAGATCCCTATCAGCCGTGATTAATTCAGTGCTATAGGTGGAAGGATAAATGTGGCTTCCTGTAATCTTAATTGTTTCCACCAGCCTTTGAACTGATGCATCCATCTGGTAGCATTTAGTTGTGAATACAAAGGGTCAAACTATGCCCAAGACTGCATGGCAGGCAGCAGGACCAGTTCTGAGAAATGCCAGTGCCAGTTGGGAATTGGTCTCTTAGTCATGCAATACAACTTTGGCAAGGGGACTCGAGTTAATCCTGAATAGGTGGCTTGCAATATCATCTGGAAACTTTTAGGTGGCAGAGCCTCTGAATTTATTAGAGGAGACTGGCAAAAAGGCCGTAAGATGGCTAGGGATGGACTGGGGACTTTATATGATGCTACAGGGACTTCTGCTCTGCCATTCCCAGTGCTATTATGACAAGTCCAAAGAGAAGACAATGTGGATTGCTTTTCTTGAGCAACTCCCATTGTAACTCAAAGAGATTTTGTGGATCTTGCACAGAACTACTATCTTTTTGCATCAGCAGTCCTTGCTCTCCTCTCAAGACTCTTTATAATGGCTTAGGTCCACAATCTTTGCAAGTAACCAACTCATACGCTCATCCATTTACCTTCAGCACTGTGCACAGGGCTTGACTTTGCTTTGACATTCTTGTGTACAAAGCAGTCCCATGATGATGACTTGAAAAATACCATGCTAGTTTTACTCCCTCTTTGACGTCGTCATGTACCTATGGGAAATTCTGAAAAGGGCAACAATCTTGATATATTTGGTGGAGAGTGCGTGTTTTGAAAGCAGAAAGATCTTTGGCAAATGCAGCCTACAAGGAACAGAAGTAGCTTATTTCAGCTGACAGCTTTGGAGAAAACCAGCATTGCTAAGTCTCAAACTAGTGTGGGTAGACACTAATAAGAAAATTTAGGGCTAGCAATTCAGAGGGAATAGTTTATTGCTTTTTGGTTAATCCCTTTTCAATTTCTATCAGCGTAGAAAGACCAGAGATTTTTCTCTCAGTCATTTGTGCCCTAAGCAAGATGTGATGAAAACAGGCAAACTAAAATGTTACTTAGCTTCCTAAAAGCAAAGAGGAGAGGTCACCCCACCAGAAAAAAAAAAAAAAAGTCAGAATTTGCAGTTTAAACAAGATTCCATGAAGTCGTTGTCTTAGTAATGTTAGTATCCTAATGCTTTGAATTCAGTAACTTCTAGTTACCAGAGCTCAGTAAAGAATGTTCCCGGGGTAACTTCTTTTGCAATCTATTCAATTTTTGCCTCTCTATATTCTCAGATGTATTCATGGTTTGGAGTAATTTACTGAATAATTCCAGACCTGCAGCTCATTTTTAAGTGGTCCTGAGCATTTGCTATCCAAAATCCAAGCTAAATTTCTTCAAATGTCATAATTATGTCTCAAAATTTGAGGAACAATGAAATGGCAAGCATAACAGCCTTTGTACAAAAAAATAAACATTGTCCCAGTACAGCTGGGACAAACTAAGCTGACCAACTTCCATCTGAAAAGAACTTGGTCTATAAAACCACCTGAACCTACTCCCCATCTTACCTACTTCAGGGAAGGTAAAAAAGACCATGAGCAGGGAAGAAATGCAGAACAGATGTTACCTTCAAAATGAGCTGATCCCCCACAGATCTGTGGAGGATGTCATTTCCTACCCCCTGCATCACCTCCTCCTTCTCCAGGGCGTGCAGGCAGGATTTCAGCTGGTGTAAATCATCAGAACGATGCTAAATTACACCAGCTGAGCCTGGCTCTGAAACTCATTGTGCTCCTAGGAGTTAGGCTTAAGAAGTTATATCAAACCTGGAAGTGATCCTCTATGCTCTGCTTAATACCCAACTGCTGCTTTGGGATTGTTTGTTAGATGTCTGCCCTACTGTCCTGAATAGAATAGTGGGCTGAAACCTCTGAGCTCTAGCCCCACTGTCCTGATTAGGCAAAAGGCAGCTATTTATCTATATAATTACAGGGCAACAGCAAAGAAATTTGCTTTGGGGAGTTGCTATTTTGCACCTTGGGGGCTCCAGGACTTGTCAGAGCTGTGTACTCATGTGCAATGTCTTCAATGGTTGTAGGATTTCTGGGAATCTTCCTGGTGAAGCACAGCTGCAGAGGGAACAACCCGTTGAACATTTAGGGAGCGTTTCAGGGGATGACGGAGAGTGCTTGCTTACGTGTGGGTGTATTTACAGAGCATCAGTGTTAAATGGGCAAGGAAAAAGAGGGGAGGGCAAAAGGATTTTCTTGGGAGTGCATTTAAGAGATGGGGAGAAGTGGCTAAAGGGGTAGAAGGTGAACCTGAGGCTTCTCTGTTTTGCAGGTATTTTCTCTACTGTTTTTGTATGTAGACCAGAATAGTGCCTGAAAACGGTATTAATTCCCTTTATTATTATTTATTTATGTGGGGAGATATCCCAGCTTCAGGAATATTTGAAGCTCTGCAAAGAATATTCTTCTAGATCCTTTCTTCCTAGTTAGAAGAAAAAAAGAAAACCAAAATGTTACTTAAATGAAGTGCTTTTTTTAGAATTTGCCAATTTATGTAAATGTTTTAAAGCAATATCTGATTCTTCTCTCTAGTGAGGAGAGCAGAAATCTGTGAAAACTCTTGTTACTTCCTTAGCAGTAAATCCTCACCAGTAGCGAGTTTCATAGGCATTCTCTGACTGGAGTGGAGATTGTTTAGTCCAGGCTTAAAAAGGCTTCAAGGAATAGGATCTTTTAGTCCCAGTGATAATGAAAATATAGCAATTATAGCCATCTCTTAAAAGACTACCTCCCATAATTCATAACCAACAGAATTACATTGAGGGAGCCTAATATATAGTAGAAAATAAAGTGTCTGAATTTATCGTTCTGACCTTGAAAGTTAACAGAGTGGTTTGTTACAAATAATTAATTTTATAAATTTCTTCTATCATGGCAACTTGACTGTGAATAGATTGCACTTTCCTTGAAGCTATTTGTTAGCTGAACTTATTTGCTGAATAATTGATGTAAATAACTTGCTGAATAGTAAGTAATTATTCTTGGCCTCTGCTTAGTTTGAAGGCAGGTGCTTGGCTACATGTAGATGATATTAGAAATTTGAGCTGCTGTGATTTGATGGGCAGGTCACCTTCCTTCTCTGGCTAACTGAATTTTGAATAATTTTTACCTGCTCCTTCCCGGCCAAAATTCTGTGGACTACAACAGGGCTGTAACACTACATGGGGAGCATACAGCACTCCCCAGGCCATGAGGACAGCAGTGTCTAGATCTAATGCCTCCTTCTCTTGACTGTGTGCACTGAGCTCCAAATTACAGTGGGTTTTTTCTTTTTTTTTTTTTTTTTGTCTCGCCTCTACATTTGCCCTTTGCTGCATCTCCCTCAGAACGGCAGCTGAAGCAGGAGCTGCTGCGTTTATTTCTTGTTAAACTCCTGGCTGCGTCTGTAGCTTTTCTTATCTGTCTCTTTCGACAGAGGACCTGGGGATGTGGCTGGTGGCGGCTGCTCCTCCAGCACAGTGCTGGCTGGCCATGGGGCTTGCAGGGAGGGTTGCAGCTCCGTGTTAAAACATCCATGTATCAGCCGCAGCATATGGAGCGGTGAGAGCATTTTAAAGGGTCATTTTCAGCAGCAGTCTGCTGCCCCACAGAGGGACCCCAGCAGGCTGCCTTTGAGGAGCATGGGGGTGTAGCTTCAGCCTTACGCTCCTGCAAAGCGCCTGCTTGTCTTCCCAGTGAATTATGATTGATCACCTTCAGTGCCCTTTCTCAGGCTTTGATAAAATACGCCTCCGAGCAGTTGTCGGTAGGATTTTTGTGGCCATCTGTTGTTACCCAGGGCTGTAATGTCACTGCCTAATTGTGCTTGCTTTTTTGCTGGACAAGGAGGTGGCCTAGGGCATGGTCTGTTCACTCACATGCTGCTTCTGCACCCAAAAACCCTCTCGCCGTCAGCAGGAGGATGAGGGTGAACCTTTGCTTTTGGACCCAGGGACTCTTGGTCACTGTAGCATCTTTAGTCACAAAAATCACGCTGTTTGTGCTGGACTCCTTCCTCAGATACTTTTAGGGAAAGGAGCCCTTTGCTCAGGCTGCTGGCATGATGGGCAGTGTGCTGTGCACCCCTTGTGCACGCTCCCTCTCCCAGAGCTGCTATATCAAAGCACGAAGGGCTGGAGCTGCTGCCAGTGCTCCCCAAGTTAAGTGCTTTACAAGGTCTGCGTTACAACCCCGAAGCTCATCCTGAGGGTGCATCTATGAATTTCTAGGAGGAAAGCGGGAATGCTCTGGTGAGGCTTGTGCCCCATAGCAGCTGGTGCAGGTGGGTTCCCATCAGCTGTCCTGATTAACCACATGGGTTTTTCTCTAGGTGAGGAAGACCTGAATTGAGCCAGCTGCAAGAGCAAGCCCCGTGTTTATTAATAGATGTGGGGCATCCCATGCTTGTTCACAGTTTCCTACAATGACAATGCATAATGAAATTAATTCAATCATGAGACAATTCTAAGCTAAAAACCCCCCACAATCCAAAATAAGTACTTATCCCTGATGAGTTCAGTGCCCTGCTTCCTCTTGAAGGTTTCCTTTTCTCATGTTGTTCCAAATCTTGATTTTCTTTTTCTTTTTCTTTTTTTTTTTTTTCTTCTTCATCTTTCCCTGCTGACCTCATGAGGACACAGTCACCTTCAGGCTTAGGAAATGTTCCCTTTTCTACAGCTGCCAATTTGGTCGTGCTCACAGGGAGCCTGGAAAACTGAGACAGTTGTTGCCCCAAAGTGTTTGTCCTTGGCCAGAGGTTGTAGTTCCATCTGGCTTGCTGGAAAGTGCTCCCTTTCCTGATGGGTTGTGATTTATGCTCCAGCATGCTGACATATGTTGAAATTGGCACCTGTTTGTGCTGATACTGAGGGCTGGCAGTTGGAAATTCAGGACATATATCTTTATGTCCCCTTCAGCCATTCTTGCTACAGGAGCAGCAGTCTGGAAAGGGGCCGTGCTGGCATCGAGAGGTGTTAAACTGGGATGGCTGAAGGAGTTAATCTGCTGCCTCACTGTAATATAATAGAAAGAAAAACATGCCTGTGGGGCTAGTCCATT
Organism: Athene cunicularia; assembly: GCF_003259725.1. NCBI lineage: Eukaryota > Metazoa > Chordata > Aves > Strigiformes > Strigidae > Athene > Athene cunicularia. The sequence continues at coordinate 9,255,653 of NW_020799109.1, forward strand.
TTACTATGTAGCTTCAGCTGGTAATTAAAAAGAAACAGTTCAAAATTAAGCAGTAATGTGAATAAAACCCCAAATTAAATACACCTAGGACAGGTTGCATTTTTCAATGGGTGAATGCTTAGCATATCAGGAAACCAGTCTTTAAAAAAAAAAAAAAAAAAAAAGGCTGGGTGCCTAAAACCAGGAGTTCCCCAAACCCCCCAGAGCTTTGCTTTTTCTGTGAGGGTGCCCCTTTCATTGCAGCTCACTCGTCACCGGGGCCAACTGGTACGCTCTGCTCAGGGCATGTTCCCACATTCCTCCTGTTACGGTAGAGTCAAAAAAGTAAAGTCGAAACCCCAGATGGGCCCGGTAACAATTTTACTTGCAAGTCAAGAGCGCAAATGTGGTTTCAGGTTCTTGGGAAGGATTTCACGTGCCTCCTTTGAAGGTGATGATCCCGAAAGCAAGGACAATGTGCCCATTTAAGGTGGAGGAAAGCGATCATGGGCACTGCCCTTTGGGCATCCTGCCAGGCATCAATTTGGGGAATGCAATTGCTGAGCAAAGTAGCAGGCTGTGACCTCCTCTGTGCATAGATCAGGCAGCTGGCTACTCTTAAACAGAGTGGTGTAACCAAGCACAGTGATAATTTTGAGGTAAAGGCATGGGGAGCAGGGAGGTGGGTGGGAAGGAGTGACAGGAGAAGAGACATTTTCAACCACAAGCTCCCCAGCTGGCAGATTTCCAAAAGATGGGAAGTGTTGTCTGCGAAAAGCTCACCCTCTGCTCACCTCATTTCTTACATTCTTTCCCAAAGTATCTGTTACCAAACACTTTTGGGGGGTGTTGGACTTATCTGGGATGACTGCTCTTGTTTCAATGACACCTTTGGAGCAACATGCAATGGCCCCTGCAGCACCTCTCCTGGAGCGCTGTTCTTCTCCACAAACCTGCTCACAAACTTCTACTGCGCACAAAACTCTTAAGTTATGTGGGGGGATTTCCCTGACATTGGGGCAGCATTTGGGTTTCTGAATATAGGGGTTTGCTATTACTAGTAAGCAGTGAGATGCCCACAGGACAGGAATAACTGTGTGGAGCCAGAGGCTGTGCCAGGCTGGCTGGGGCCATGGCACAGGAAGGAACAGGGCCTGCAGCCAGACCCAGGGCATCACCAAACAGGCAGCAGAGACATGTCCAGTCTGTCCTGCTGGACCACTGCCTGCCTTGTCTGGGTGAGAAATGTCTCTGCCTTCCTCTACACCTGTGGATTTCACATGGTCTGGAGGTGCTGCTTTAGACAGCCATCATCCAGTATCACACAGTCCATTTCCTTTCTTGTTGAGGAGTTGGGTCCATTCACGTCAGCTGAGCACTCCAGCCTTTTGTCCCCATAATTGTCTTTCCAATCTCTTTTATGAATCTGTTTAAAATCAAACCCAGTTGCCAACTTCTCAGCCCTGGAAGAACTATTATTCTTATGCCACAGATTAACATGAAGGGTGTAAAGAAAGAAGCAGAGGGAAACAATTTACACCATCATGTCTGACTTGATTAAAAACTAATATGGGATTTTTAGGTTACTGGTAGGTATTTCATACGTTTGTTGTCTAGCAGGTTAGCAGACCTTTAAGTCACATAACTCAGTAGCTGAGGTGAGTTCCAAGGAGAAGGCATTTTCTTCTGAACGACTCTTAGTTCAGCTATAAAAAAGAAAAACAAGTAATTGTCTCCCTTAAAGAGTGTGGTCTTATGCCAGAGGTATGAGTTGATTTTACTGTCTGTTTACTTTTTTGTTTACAAGAGCAGTTTTGTTTACAAGACTGCCGTCCAGAAGTCTGACTGGTGGCACTTGGTCCTGCAAGCCATCACTGCTGGGCAAGGTTCTGGTTACTGGAACTTTTTGCACTTCAACCAGAAAAACGCTTGCAGAGTGAGACTGCTCAGCGTAACTCTTTTGGTCCAAATATTTAGCCTTCTAGGTAGGTTTAGTCATCAAAATTAATCATCTGAACTCAGCAGAACTGAGAAACTGGACCTGTGCAACAGGACTGGATGCCAGTAGATCCTGCATACAAAACCCCGAAGCCATACATTTAGGCGGCAAATTCAACAGAGGTAATTCTATCCTTTCCAGAGTTTCATTTTTCATTAAGTTGCAAATCCTTCCTCCCGTTATTTCTTAATTTATTTGCCTAAGATTAAATTTGGGCATTGACCAAAGCAGAGAGTTATCCTGCAGAGTTACTGCTTGCTTGCACTGTTACTGGTCAGACATCAAGCTGAGTTGTTGGCAAAAGAGACAGTGCTGATGTTGTGGTGAGGGCATTGAAACTAAAACATACTTACACCACACAAAAGGGGAAAGGATGGAAATTCCCTATCAAAGTTCTGTTTTCCCCTTCCCTTTCTTCTAAATTAATCCGGACTCTGTACCTTTAGAAAGTAACACAGTTCACTGCATTTAGAAGAAAAGGTTTTGTATCTTATCCTTCTTCCAGTAGTGCCTGTGGTACGGCTGCTGCTGACTTCAGTTTGCAAATTTAAGACCTTTTTTTTGGGGTGTTTTGACCTATTTAAGGTGGGTGTGGTATTTATAATGTATTAGGAATGGTACAATGTTTCTAAAGTGCTGTCAAAACAGAAATTAACTCCGTGGTCTTTGTTGTCTTAATGACCTTCTGCAATGGAAGACTCATACCTAAGAGCACAAACTATAGCTAGCTCACCTGTTCTATCAGGTAACCCACAAAACCCCCAAACAACAGCTCTCCAGGCTCTGAGTTAATGGTGTGCCTGCCCCAGCCCTGCTGGAGCCAGGAACCTGGTGCAGAAGCAATAGTAGAGTAGGGTCAGCCCAGGGAATGTGTGAGAGCTGCTGTCAACCAGGATTGGGGCTGAGGGAATGGTGATCTCATTCACATTGCAGTGTTTTCTGTCTAGAAATCGTTTCTGTTGTTTTTGAATGCTTTGATTCAATCAAAACAGAAAACATTTTAAAAAATAATCTGACTTTCAAACATGTAAGTTTCATCATGGGGAATTTGCATAAAGACAAAAGTCGGGGGGCTGAAGTCAAGCTGTTGGAAGTCAACTTGGGCAGGAGCTTTGGGTATGCAGGGCTGAAGGCTGGAGCCCCAGCCTCCCTGCAGCTTTCTCAGCATCAAGAAAACCCATCTTAGTCCCGGGGCTGCACATTAGTAGGGTGACTGCTCCGCACCAGGCCATGCCTGTGTGTCACCATCGTGGCTAAGCTGGTAGGATAGATGGTGGTTAGGGGTTTCTCCAAGCGCCTTGGTCAGATTCAAACTGTTTTATTAAACTGGTTAATTGGCAGTTTGAAAGGGAGGGGGAAAAAGCGAGGTCCTTAGGTCTCCCTGGTCAGTGCCAAGCCGCAGACTGTTAACTACTCCTGCCTTTCAGAAGCAATAACTGCGGGTTTGGGGAACATATGGAACCAACTAGCCGAAAGGCTTTTATGAGGAGCTTTAACAGGGGGCACGGTTTGTGAGCAGAAATTCCAGTGGATGAGTTAATAGTTTCACTTTCCTTAGCTGTCCCTTTATAGGAACAACAACAACAAAGTCGGGTGCATTCCTCCCACAGCCCCAGCTGTACAGTGTGCCGATGCATCCAGGATTTCGTTTGGACACTGGGGGAGTCCTTTAGTAGGTCCCTCAGGACCTGTTTTTTCAGAGCTATTTCCTGATGCTGACCTCATTAGGTGAGTTTCACAGCTCACTAATTCCTAGCAACAGTGCAAGAGATTCAAGGAAAGGGGAAACCCGTCTTCTGGAAACCAATGGAACTGAACAGATTTGGGCAAACACTTTTATTGCTTTTCATTAATCTGGAAAATCAGGGACTTGAGTTTTCTTTTCTTTTTTTTTTTTTTTCCCAAGTCACTATTTTGACTTGAAACTGTATATTTGATTTTCTATTTGAGTACAGAGAAGGAAAACAACAAAAGAAGAACCCCTGAAGAACCATAAACCTCAGTATTTGTGGCAGTTTGTTTTGAACCAGTCAGGCGGATGGGCATTTCTTTTCCAGAATTGCACTTTGGACACTGACAGGATATAGTCACTCAAACACTTCCAGTAATGCTTATTTAGTATTTGCATTGTGGTGGCACATGTCCAAAAGAGAGAGCAAAGGAAAACAATAGTTGCCTGCTCGAGAGCTGACATCATAGTATGAAATTTAAGTCCTTGTTTTTGTGGTATTGTTATTAATCATGGTTCTATGCAGGGGTCATCCTGTAACTCCAGCTACTGGAGTCCTGTGAATGCAATGTTTGTAGTTCAGCCTTGGTAAATTTAGGACTGGAAAGTCCTTTCTCCCCCATTACATAAGAGTGAAATTTGTCTGAGCACCAAAGTTTGACCTGAGAGTTTTCTCGGGGTTGCCTTTCTTTTTCAAGTCTCATGTATAGCAAGCACACCAGAAGAACACAGGTCTGTTTGTCTTCAGCTTAACACATAATTTGTTTCTTCTGATGTAATTCCCAAATTTGTTGTCTATTTTATTAGCAATAATTTTTCATAAGAAGGTTTGGGACTGCAAAGGTATTTTATCTGGTAATAAGGTTTCCTTGCCTTACTTTTGGCTGGCCTCTTAGATGTCCCCATGAAGCTGTTCTTCCATTGTGGCATTATTTCGGACCTTAGTCAGACAGACTGAAGAGGTGGACCTGGCAACCTTTTTACTTGGTTAGAAATTCATAGTATCACCTCCTAGACAAGGTGACAGGCACAGTCAAGCTGCTGTCAGAGCTTGTCAAAAATTGATTTCTGACAAAGCATATGAGCATTCAGGACAATCAACCAAAGTCAACTCACCTATGCGAAAGTATTAAAAATATAGAACTGAAAGGGTACAGTAACTGCATCCTTGAGCTGATGTTCAGTGATGATCATGGCAAGGAATCCATGTACTGAATAGCATCTTTTGGAAAAGTAAGCATCTTATTTCTTTTTTCATGCCATTCAGGACCTTATGACCAAGACACCTTACCAGTAGCTGACATAAATCACGCATGACCATGATGCTGTGTTTGAGGGTTAACATGGTTTTTGTTTTCTGGGCTTTTTTTATTCTCTTCAGCTAGGGACAAATGCCCATAAGACAAATAAGAAGAAATGTCTCCTATATAAAGGACATGATTTCTTCTCTTTAACTATCACATACAGCACTATCGTGTTCCTGGCCTTCAGGAGCCTTCAAACACCCAGTCTGAAGTTGCAGACTTGTGGCACAGTAAAACGCAATACACGAATGTTTGTGAGAGTACCTTAGAACAAGTGGGATTTTTATCTAGCTTTTCTCCCAAAGCCAAATACAATGAAGAACACAATTTCTGGTGGCAAGGCTTGTGTCCCTAAGCCCAGTCCATTCACTTCCCCTCCCTATTTGAAAAGGTAGCAATGTTTTTTTGGATCCGTTTCTTTGGCTTGGGTTTACTTGCCTAAAAGCCAAATCTTATTAAAATCTCACATAAAATCAAAGCTCCAGCCTCTCCCATGGGCTTGCAAAACAAAAAACTGGCCCAAGGCAACTTGCACAACTGCTGATACTGATGCTTTTATGCAATTCCAGCCTTGAGACCTGATGCAGTTTTGTCTGCTCACTTTATAAGAGGGGTTTGGAGGTTTTCTAATGTTTCATCTTTTTCAAAGTTGAAAGTTAAACACCTTCAAGTTGATTTATATGTGAGGTAGACTTTTGTAACGCATGTCTTCCATTCATGTCTGTCTCCTGGCTCTGTAATACAGAGGCATGTTGGGGAAAAAATACTGTTTGAGTGTCAAGGTAATCAGTAAAGCTGTTCGCTATGGTCTTCACTGGGCTCATTTGGTCTGTAATCAAGGCCTTCAGTGAGCTTGCACATGAGTGGCAAAGGCTGGTCTCTGTGAATTTGGTTGCAACTGAAGTGTCCGAGGTCATAGAGGCAAAAGAGAAAAGGTTAGACCGAGGCAGCAGCACAGATACTGTTGGGTGATGGTGAGAGCAGTTGTCACGAATATAAGAAACAGCCCAGTTTTGTTCACCAAGAAATGAAACTTAGGGTTCCTGCACACCTCCCCACTGCTGGGGATCCCTCAATTCAAGTCACCAGTGATGCAAGAGCTCTCCCCTGTCCCAGCTCTGCTGCATCCCCTCTGACCTTCTTGGGGCAGAAGTGGCTGCTCCAGCCCCCTTGGCCTTGAGATGGCCATAGTCTGTGCAAAAGAGCTCCTAAAAAGTCTGGACTAAAAAGACCTGGCACTATGTAGGATTAGTCATACCCACTCTCTTAGGTAGTAAAACAGGACCCATAGGTCTGCCCTAAGGCTGAGCTGGTGTCTCCAAACACCTACATAAAATCTGTATGTTGGGCTGCTGCTTTGCACAAGACAGTGACACTGCTTGCATAAAAAGCCTTCCTCCTGACAGGATAAACCCCTTTCTGTTGTCCATGGCTGATCAGTTACAAACGGGGGCCAAAGGCAGCCGTGCAAAAATGACTTTCAGACCGCGCCAATGTGAGGACCATAAATTGCAAGAATAAAAATGCACTTTCCCGGAGCCAAAGTCATAACTTCCCATCACTTCCCAGAACAAATACTGTCTGCTATATTTATTAGGTGGGACTGTGTATAGGCAGTCGCTCTAAGTGTGTTTATTTTGAAGTCATCCGTTGTTCAGTAATCTCAGGCACCTCTGGGAGATTTAACTCAGATAGAGGTTTAGGCTGGAGGTCGTGGGGTCACTGATACTAAGATAGAGAGAAGGAAAGAAAACAGCATTGTTTTTGTGGCATTATCTGAACAGTAAGGAAAAATAAATTCAGGTTTTAAGATGGCTTTAACCTGACTCTGGAGGAAATGGTCTACAAATCCAGCCAATGAGCAGGTGGCTGTGACAAGACCCCACTTCTCTTTAAGTTTGTTTTGAGCTGCCCAACCAAAAGCCATGGTGGTTATGTCTTGATTAAGCAAGACTTCTCTAGAAAGCTGTTTAAGTGGTTACAGTTTTCCTTTAGCATATTCAAATGTTTGAGTTTCTAATTTTAACTTCCCTCCTAAAATAAAATCTTGAGCTTCTTTTTGAACAGGAGTTTGAACCCAATGATGAGCTCCCCGACAGTGGTAGCAGCATGCTGGAGTTCATCTGGTGGCCAGCATCATCTCCAGGTCCCAAAGCTGCTCAGAGGCAGAAAGCAGGGACATGAACATCCTGACACTAATGAAATCTGGGGTCCGGCGCATGGGGGTCCATCTGCTGTTGTAAACTCCAGATAACTCCTTCTCTCTCATGTGTAGTCTTTGGTGTCTTGTAAGAAGGGAACTCGTACAGTGGGCTTTTCTGTAGCCTGGCACTTACTTTCAAGGAACATATAGGCAATTTTCTTTAAGACCTTTAACCCCCTGCAAATGTGATTGAAGTCAGCAAATAAGTTCCAAATTTATTAGGAGGAGCCAGACAAACTGACCCAAAGCTTTAACGCACAGGACTGGTTTCCCCAGGAAGCCAGGAAAAAAAAAAAAAAAAAAAAAAAAAAAAAAAAAAAAAAAGGCATTACAAGTAAAGTAAGGATTTGTTTATCGCCTTAATATTTTATCATAAAACACACTTATTCTCAGGGTTTGTTGGTGGTTTGTATATGTGTGTGCCTGTGTGTATACATATTTTTGCACATAAAAATCCAGCAACAACCATTGTTTAAAAAATCAAAAATGAGAAGGATTTTACTAAAAGCATTTTGGGAAAATCTCTGCTCTGAGTTTTCCTGTCAACGTTTTTCTAAGCTTTTATTTTTATTAGCCAAAATGTTTAGAATCCTCAGGAAATCCTGGGATGAAGCATTTCCTCTTAGAGCTGTTGCCCTTAGGGGAAAAAGAAAAAACTGAGATCCTTTCAAAGGTTAGAAATTTTTCAAACTGTACTTTTTGCAGATTTTTTAAATTAAAGAAAAAGTAAGTTAGGAAGATGCTTAAGTTTAGGCTGTGGTCCTGGGAAAGATTGATCTCTTTGTAGAAAAGCCTGAAGAGACCCTTAGATCTGGGCAAGGAAATCTTTTAGGCTTGGACCTTAATGGGGAACCGATTGCTGGATTGAGGTATAACAGGTTCAGTTGAAAGACCATTATTATATTTTTTAAAAGTAAATTGAAAATAATAACATTTACTTTTCCTCAACCAATTTGTGTATGTTAGTTAGCATGTGACATCTTTGCATTAAGAGGATGTTAATGCCCTGGCGATACTTTTTTTTTTTTTTTTTTTTTTTTAATTTGTGAGATTTTGCAGGACTAAATCCAGTTGACTGACTCCTTCAGATAAAGTTGAATCATGTGGGAATCATAATTTTCAACTAATAAGAACTATCCTGCAAATACATACGTACATTGCTAATTGTAAACTCCTCTGGGGTTCACTTCTGAAAGTGGGTTCTGTTGCTTAAAGTTAAGACAGTAAGTATGAATATTTGTCACAGACTGCAACCTAGATGGCACAGCTGGAGTTCAGCATGGGTTACTTTACCCAGATTTTCATATGATGGTTATTCTTTGGGGATGGATAGGGCACTGCTATTATAAACGAGAGAAGCTGAAAATGTGGTGAAATATGATGCAGGAGTCTTTTCATGAAAAAATAACACATCAGTATAATTTTTCAGAACTCTGAATTTGTAGTCACTACATATCACTTTATTTTAGGAAAACTGTGTTTACTTATTTATATAATTTGTGACAAACTGTTTTAATGGCTGTTCTTCTGATTTATTCATCTACTTTTTATCAAGTTTCATTGGAACATTCTTGGAAAGCTGAACATGAAAAGCCCAGACTTGGTGTTTCAGTAACTGGTATAAATTACTCCTGCAATCTATCATAAATATAAAAAGATTTGTGGAAATTCATGTGAAATTTGGAAGCCTTTTTGGTAATGCAAGGAAAAAAATAATTTTCAAGGACTTTTTTTTTTTTTTTTTTTTGATACCTAAATTTAGAGAGTAGTGTTCTTCTGCTTGTTTGTGAAGGGGACATCTGACTGGTTTGCTGGGACAGTGTTACAATTCAGTATCTCTGTTCCCTTTGCAAAAGGGTGGGTGAAGGTGGCATGACTAAAGAAGGGAGACAAATAATGATTTTCCTAAAGTTTCTGTTACTAGAAGCAGGCATAAAGTCCCAGTACAACAACTGTGACTTCAGAAGTTCAGAAGATTCTGATTTTTATCAAAAACCTTCCAACTGAGTTCGGGCTTTGGATTTAAGCTAGCTGACAGGCAACAGTCAGAAGCAATAGAAGTTTCCTAATTTAGGGTCTTTTCCGTTCCGGTGTCTCTCATGTAGCCAAGTTGTCACCACAAAGAGCCTAAAAGTTCTCAGGCCATGACCTCTGAGCAACGTATATATGTTGTGAAATACTTTACGTGAAATATCAAGGCTTTTCTAATAAGGTCTTCTGCTAGTAGGGGACCTTGTGTCTGACTCCCCTTCCAGTTGGAATGCCTAAAGACCAGCCCTTGGTACCGTGGGCCAGAATGAGTCAATAGACTTCAGGTGCAGGAGGGCTTTTCAAAGTTTGGCCTTTTATGCCTTGCTGCTTTGATTCCTAATATCTTTAACTTCTCTGTTTTTCTTGTCTGTGTTTCTACAGGTGCTGTTTGCTCTAAACCAAACCCTGCTCCAACATGAAAGCCTCCGAGCAGGTAGTTTGCAGGCCCCGTATACCACTGAAGATCTCATCAAGCATTATAACTGTGGAGACCTGAATGCTGTCATATTCAACCACGACACTTCTCAGGTAAGCAAAAGTGTTGCAGGTGGACCAGCTAGATGAGAACAAATTAGCTGTTTTAATAGCAATGTGTCCAGTTTATCACTTTATACTCTGTGTCCTCTTTCCCTTCTTCTTTTTGCTGCCCTGTGTTTTCTTTCCACACACACCTTGTTTGCCTGGTGAGAGAGTGGGGGTTCCTTGGTATTCCTTGGGCTCTAGGGAATTGTAGAATCACAGAATTGTGTAGGTTGGAAAAGGACTTTGAGGTCATCAAGTCCAACTGTTAACCTAGCACTGCCAAGTCCACCACTAAACCATGTCCCTATCTGCCACATCTATACATCTTTTAAATACCTTCAGGGATGGTGACTCCACCACTTCCCTGAGCAGTCTGCCCTGAAAACACTTCTGGTGAAGAAATTTTTCCTAATATCCAATCTAAACCTCCCCTGGCACAACTTGAGGCCATTTCCTCTTGTCCTGAGGCTTGTTACTTGGAACAAGGAATGGACTGCCTGGAAAACTTTCCTAGGAATGTGCCTGAAAAAAAAATTAATCATGGGTGTTTGTGGGGCTGTTGAATGTAGTCCCCTCATTAAGGAGGGGAATCTTTGTAATATTTGAGCTTATATATGAAGAGGAAGTGAACCTTATGTAAATACTCTATAAAGTAAATAACTTCTCAAACATGTCATAATTCAATAATTTTGTATGTGTCTCAGGCAGCCCTTCAGTCTCTGTTTATCTTAGTTATCCAGTGCTATTAAAAACTCTCAATGGAGCAGAAATCTGCTTTCCAGACCAGTTTGATAGTTCGTGGCAAACTCTGAGATTCTTGTTTTATATGTTGGTTCCTCTTTCTCCTTTCCTGTTAATTCTATGGGAACTTGGTCTTTAGATGTCATCTCCTACCTCTCCTTTTTTTGATAAATGTTCCCATGTTCCTGTCTCAGGTGCAGTGACTTACTTGGAGGGAACCTGTATAAACTTTGGCAGCCACAGTGTTATATGTGCTTTGCCAGTGAAAGCCTATTAAATCATGATAGCAGTTTACCATCAGCAAATACAAATCAAGGATAACTATGTGACTTCAGGAGAGAACTGGGATAGGGTAAGCTCAGTCTGTTGATTGAGGCAGAGGTCTCTGAGATATTTTCTCTTGCCATCGCTATCTTGAATTGCCCAGGGCTGTGTGGGTCACTTGTTTCTCAGAGGCACAGCTGGGAATGCTAGGAGGGCCCCAAGCTGGCTGTAAGGTAACAGTCTCTCAGCCACACTCCATGACATGGGTGTTTTTCCAGGGGTCTTGTATTCCCCTCTGAGAAGTTCAAGGTAGAAATGTAAAAGACACCTAGCTGCAGCTGGAGCTGCAATTCCATGTCACCTATCACGGAACTAGCCTGTACTAGGAGCAGAAAGATACCAACCTGGACAATTGGAGGTCCTTAAATTCTGGACAGATGGTCATGTCTCCTCTTTATCATTTTGAGATGGTAGAAAGAGTGGTCGAAAGTAATGAATAGGATAAAAACCCTTTTCTGTCTCAGTTAATCCAGTCCTAGAAAGTGAAGCACTGCTTTAGCATGACTAAGCAGGACATAACTGGATGGTTAATGTGGCAGTACTGAAACGGAAGTCTGTGTAGTACCAAATCTGCCGGAGCTGTTCATTCTGGACAGCCTTGCACTGAAAAGTGAAAGTAACTCTAAAGATGGGTGTGTGAGTTGGAAAAGGTGGAGAGCTCATGGCTTTAGAGGATTCTGAAGAAGTCAATGGTTATAATTATTCCTGCAATGTTGAGGCACAGCACATGGGATAAACACAGTGATTTCGGAGAAGTGACTCTTGCAAGGTGTGGTGGTATATTTGCTATGGATGCAAAGGAAGGACCACTAGTAGGTAAAACCATGAAGACAGTCCTGACATCTGAATGTCCTGTGTCATCTTTTAATCTCTGTCAATGTAATTTCTCCAGCAATAAAGCCTTTGTCCCTGAGACAAATTGTGGCCATTCACACTGGTTGTTGCATTGACTCACAGACATCTGTAATTTGTTGACACAATGTCCTGTAACAGACCTGTGGGTTAGACTTGAGAGGAACAGATTGCTGTAAAAACTTCTTTATCCCTGCAAATTGTTGGATCAAATGTGAGTTTAAAAACAGTGTTAAAGAAAGAAGAAAGGAGCCAACAACCAATTAGAGTTCAGGCACTGGTGTTAGTCATGGTCCCAGAGTGCACGCAGTTGATAGAGATTATAACACTTACAGGCCATGGAAAATTAAAATCCCTATATGTATACTAGTCCCTGTAGAACTCTAAATGTTGTGGAGTATTTTTCTCTTATGGGTTGTTGTTTTTAATTTGGGTAAAGAGGTTTTTTTGTTTGGTAGTGTTTTTATAAACCAGCTTTATACCATTTATTTTTTAATTGCAAGCAGAACAAAATAGAAAATTAAAACCTAAAATAAACTCCCTATTCAGATCAACATTTGCCAATTGTGGTAATTCCAAAGTTTATTCTGTGTCTTTTTTTACAAAGTTGATAAATTCTCTCTGCCATAGACACTCTTTGTATTTTGGTTACCAAACTAGAGTATCCTGGCTTAAATATTACACATGGAAGACCCCTGATGGGATCTTTCTGTTCAGCCATTAAATGTGGGCACAGGGAATTATCACCTGCTGACAGTGTATTGCAGGTCTCATCAGATGACAACAAACAATTGGCTTACAAGTGCAGAAAAACTATGAGTATTCTGAGATGTATCACCGCTTAAACTTCAGGACAGGTACCCATGACAGTTTTGGGAAACAAGAGTGTCACAGTGGTTTTAGGTGTGCCCATTGTTCCATGATATCCAGCTGCTGGCCCAGCTCTTCAGAGGTCTGGTAAGTCCTTGGAGCTGGTACCATTAATACAACTTTGAAATATTTCGTGGAAAGGAACAAAAGATCAGGAATGGAGTTGTAAGACTCAAAGCTTACATCAATGGTGTAGGCCAGGAATTCAGCTCCATTCTGTGTGGCCAGGGAGACCTGCAGAAGACTGTGACTCTCACTCATTGAGGATTAATTTGGGGGCTGTTTATAAGGTTACTAGTGCCTGCTGGTCCCTTGAAGGTTAGTGGAAACTGCACAACAAAGGTGAACCTGTCCATCAGTCACCTCAGTTCAGAGCCATTGGTTTTGATCAATGTAATGAACTGGGAAGTATCTGGGAAAGTCTAACATTGCTGCAGGGACAGTGGTGGTGCTGAGTATTTATGCAGGTGCAGTAACTTCCTAAATTCCTTTAGTATGAATCTTGGGAGATGAAGCATCTTCAGTAGCTGTCTGCCAGATTCTGAGATGCCTTTAGAGCAAAACTCATCCTGGAGCAGAAAGAAGGACCAGAAGTAGAAATACTAATACTATTGACTCAAGATGTTATGGATCAGTTTCTTGAGCCTTGTCTGCCTCCCTGAGGGAGTTTGGGAAATGTGTCGTTTCTCAGCACCGATCTTGTTGGCTCCGACAACGTTTTGGAGAAGAGGAGAGAGTCCTTCTGAGACTTGAGTCTGTGCAAAGGGGGTGCACAGAAGGGACAGTGGTGGGACAAAAAGTTCAGGGAAAGTTTTTTCCTAGACCAAAGCAGGAGCTTGGGCACCGGTCAGAGGACAGCTCCTTCAGCACCTGGGGACAGGGACCCAGGGAGATGCTGCCCACCGGAGGGTTGGGAAGCCAAGCTTAGCCAGGGTAAGGTGCCCGAAATGGAGGGATGTGGGCAGGGCCCCACATCCCCGTTGTTTTCCTTCCCAGACCCATCAGCACTGATGACAGTGGAGGGCTAAACAAATCCTTCTCAGTTTCAGTGCTGTGGGGTTTTTAAAATTTGTAATTACGAACAGGGAAAGGGGGAAACCCCTCTGCTTTCCTGTGGTTGTATTACGTTCCTCATTCCTCTCTCTCTCTCCCATTTTCTTAAATTTTGTTTCCAAGCACCATTTTTCCAAATGTATAAATCCTTATTTAAACTTGATAAAACTTTAAGGGGCTGAGTTTACTCAGTTAGACTATGACCCAAAAGTGGAGTAGGAAACATCTCTTCTTCTTCTACAGCCTTCTGCAAACACTTGATTTTCTTGTGACTTTTGCAGTCAAGAGGCTTATGTTGGAGTTTCTGGGCAGAGAGTCAAAATGATACTGAAGAGACAGTATTCTAAGTTAAAGATAGGATAGGTGTGTTTTCTGCTCTTTCTTCAGACTTTTTTCCCCCTCAGATAAGTCAGTTTCTTTCCCTTCTTTTGAAAAAAAGTTCCCTATGAGCAAAAACTCATTTTGTTCCTTAAATCTGATGTCAAGGTCTTGATTCAAACATAAACATTTGAGTTTGGGGTTCAGGGGTATCTTGCACCAGTTACTTCCTGTGTTCCTTTCTGAGGTGTTCAGTTTGTTTAAGGACAATTCTGTAAAGCAGATTCATCTTTGCCAGCGTGGTATTATCTGGTTCTGTCTTACCTTGTTTTCCTATGTACACTTTATTAGGAGGAAACTTGAAAAGCCAAGGCTGAGATTTTTCTCCTTCAACCTTTCTCAAAAACTCTACTTGTGGTCTCCAGCTATTGTTTGTCCTCAGCCATCTTCTTGACCTGTGGACAGGCTTCTCTCTCAGGAGAAGACGTTTCTCTTCTCTCATTGCTGATCTGGCGTATCAGAGGCCTACAGCTTCTCTGCTTACTTTATAGACATTTTCTTCAAGAGAGGTTCTACTGGTTGCATAGTTGTTATTTGCCTGTCCCATTTAGGGTTAACAGTACAATGCAAGAGTCATACCTGCCACCTGAAAGAAATCATCTTTCACCTAGAGAGCCCTTATGGTTTGTATGTTAGACTGTATTGAAAGCCCAGTGAAATAACAGAGAACATTTCCAAGCCGTCAGCAGGCCTTGTATGAGTCCCAGCAAGCCCAACCATCACTGGATATCCAAATGAAGAAATCGGGTTAGGCCAGTGACTAGCCCATTTTGTGGATATTATGCTTACCTAATGAAGTGATCTTCTTGTTGCCAGGAGAGATAAGGTCTTGGCTTCATGCTACACAGAAAAGCAAGCTATGCAATGAAATTGCTTGGCGGTCACCACAGCCTGCAGGCATGTCTCAACCCCCTTCAGGTGCTCAGGGATCACTGTGCCTCCTTCTTCAAGCTGAATCCATGAGAAACAACTGATTTTTTTTGTATAACTTAGTAGAAAGTTACCTTATCTTGAGTTGCCTCTGTGGTTCAAAATCCCATGGATTCATGTGGACATACAGTGTTTAGCTAGTGGGTGTTGTCTTCTGAAAAGCATATGATGGTCCCGATAACATGACATTAGAGATCTATACACTAACCCCACGTCAGTAGTCAGCCTCCCTAAACTAAAGAAGAAAAGATTTAGTGCCTTATTTCACAATGCACTTGCTGTTTATATATCATCAGGTTGTGTTATGTACCCCTTTAAAAATGTTATCATCCTGCATTTAAACCTGTCCTTTAAGATTTAAGGGTCCTGATAATTCTAATTACATCATTAACTTTCCCTGTTTTCATTCTGGATAAAATACAACTGGATTTCTGGCTCACTGTTCAAATCAATGAAAACTATCTGTGGAATGCCCCAGCTTCAATAACTGCAGAAACACACAGCTGAGACCATTAGGTAGAGTGTTGAATGACAAGCAGACCTAATTTGTCCAAGGAATGGAGTTTTATCTAGGGCAAAGGAAGATAAATCCGTAAACCGAAGGCTTAGCTATTGTAAGACAACACTTTGGAAGCATCTTATCGTTTTCAGCTGTAACAAAGTGCAGGCAAACTGGCACAGCCTCTTGTTCTTCCAGGGAAAATGATTACAGGCTTTCCAGTGAAGCAAGCGCAAGGTTGTCCCGGGCATCAGGGGACCCGGTCCCACAACTTTCTCATTCTGGGTCCAGGCAAAGGGTCAGTAATGCTCCCAGGAGTGTTTGTTAAAATGACACGGATGGCAGTCCTGACGGGTGTTTGGCGACACATGTGCTCATTGCCACTTGTGCCCTGATAGCGAGCAGAGCGTGTCTCCCACCTTCTCTTCTCTGGGCTGTAGCACAGAATGCTGCTGGAGAGGTGGTGCCTTCCTGTAGTTCAGAGGAGCTCCTGATCAGCTGTGGTGGGGTCATACTTTCTTTCCACTTGCACCTGAGTTACAGTTTTGTGTCTTGGTATACTGTGAGCTTTTGGAAGTGAGAAAACAGAAGCACAGCCAAAATTTTCAGAGTCTAATTTTCATATTATGTCAGAACGGGTTTCCAGATTGGAGCAATATTATAGTTTGGCTTACGTGTTTCAGAAAATTGGTTACAGATCCAGATTGTGAGAATTAAGTCTACTTGCTGATGACAGTGCTGGGGAAAACACTTGCAGAGATTATTTTTTTATTAATAATCTGGAACATGCCCAGATAATTTTCATGCTGTAAGTTTTGAAAATAGGCTCTTGCTTGAAATTTTTCATTACATGTTTGCATTTAGAGTTGTTTTACCTTGGAAGTTCCTTCCTTCCTCTTTCCAGTTTCCATGGAGAAAGCATGGGAGAGGAGAGAAAGACAGAGAGAAATTGGAACTAGACATTTAAAGGCAAAGATTTTTCTTTCAAAGACTGATGCGTTATTAGAAAAGGAACATATTCACCTACAGAAAAGGACTGATTTACATTAAAAACATTTAAGGATTGTTGACTACCTGTATTTATTAGTAAGGGAATAAACTATAAAAGAGTATGGAAGAGTAATTGGTAAAAGCATTTGGAATTCAAGGTAGTAGCATGCTGCTTTCTGTGCATCGCTGTATGTTTGCTGTAAAGCATTTACTATCCCTTCTTTTTAAAGAGCTGGTTTATGAAGTGTTTCTTGGAAAGACTTGTTCAAGAGAAATGAAAAAGTCTTGTTAGGTTTTTTAAACAATATATTGTGGGTTGAATGTGCAAAATGCTTTTTCTCCCTTTGTGTTTTATTCAGCAGATGTATTTGTCACCTGATTATGACAGGGAGAGGAAAAAAGTGGGACAAGGGGAAAATATGGTTGTCCTGGCTACTTGGTAGGATTAGTATTAGACATTATCTACAAAGACTGTGTTCTTGTGTACTCCTTGATAAAACATTCCTTGGTCTGACACTATTATCGTGCATTACTGAATAACTTGTGCTTTCTGATGGTGACTTCAGACCTGGATCTTCTCTCCTCTCTCCTCTCTCCTCTCTCCTCTCTCCCCTCTCCCACCTCTCCCCCCTCTCTCCCCTCTCTCCTCTCTCCTCTCTGCCTCGCCTCACCTTGCAGAGAGTTGGTTGCTGATAAACCCAAAGTCAAGGCTTATACAGATCCACCATCTTAGATGCAAAGAAATCAGTGTCAAATACAACCTAATTTGTCTCTGCTTCACTGACTTCATCTGAATTACTCATTTTTCTCCTGACTGGTCCTCATTCCATTTCTAAACGCTTTCTTGGAGACAAACAAGCCCACCTCAGACAACCCCACCTTAAAAAAAAAAAATTAAATTGGTTCAAAAGTCATCATCCCATTTGTTCCAGATGCCTTTATAATGAGAAAGCTTAAACTCGTTGTATTTGGAGTAGCCTGGAGTTTTGCTAGGACTGAACAGGAGGGCAGGGCCATCTCCTCACATCACTGTCTTGTGGTGTCGGCTCAAGAGGTCTCGTGTCCAGCCCAGCTGCTGTTGTATGGTTAACCAGCCTTTTGCCCCTTGCTAAGTTATATTTTGCAAACCATATCTTTTGGATCCTGCTTGCCTTGTGTTAAAATCCTATTGCAAACTTAACACTAACATTCAGGCTTTCCCTAGCATCTTACTAGACAGAGATGAGAAGAAACTCATTGAAGATCCCTGAAAAATATATATTCAGGACAAGCAAACCTAAGTTTGTACCCGCTACTGACCAGCTGTTCTCCCACTGTGTAACAGAAGACAAAATGAAAAATACCTTTGGAAAAAGAATTGCAATGCTTTAATAAACCACCACCAAACCCAAACCTTCTGGCCCCAGTTTTTTCACTTTATTGCCCCACTTTGCCCTTTGATCAGTATCTTTACTTGGGTGTCATGGCAATATAATAGGTGATGGTTTTAGTGTCAGAACAGAAAAAAAAAATTCTTTGTCAAACGAAACAAAGCATTTGGAAGGGAAATAGAAAAACTTGAACTTTTCCATATGTTTGCAAGCTCATGAAAGCTGGCCTCAAAAAAATCCCCATGTTAAAGGGGTTTTAAATGGTGCGGGAGTATCATTAGGTAGTTAAGATTTACCCTCCCCACTGAAACCCAAACGTTTATTTGCATACACCGCAGGCTTGTCATCCTTATTCAATTAATGAACAGGTCCCTGTAATCTGGTCCTAAATATACACTGCATAGTTGGGTGAAGCTTGCAGAAAGGGGGCCGGGATCATTGTTCTGACTGTGTTTTGTTAAGACTTCTTTAATCAAAACATTCATTCAGATAGAGAGGCCGGCTGCATATTTTGGCATCGCTACCAAGGGGAGCAGGGATGGGGTTGGGGTGGGGAAGGAGGCCTTGGGGGAGGGGATGCTGTTGCTTGCCTTTTTTTTTTTTTT
>NW_020799109.1:9274081-9412614 GCF_003259725.1 Athene cunicularia
TTTTTTTTTTTTTTCCCCTAAGTGCTTGGAAAGCAACTATTTAATGTGTGGAAAAACAAATAGAAAACATACATGGAGGTCATGACTTCTCAGGGATTTGTTGAAAGTCTTTTTTAATGGGGATAAAAGTATCACCCCCCAAGCTGCTTGTGAAATGCACATCCCATCCCTGTGGCCTTTCTGCTTCCCCCCCCCTCTTTTTTTTTTTTTAAAGCATGCTTCCGTCAACCCAAATATATGGGAGGAGAAGGTAAAACCAGGCAGGGCACATGACTGTCGTTTGGCCAGGTGTCACCTGGGAGGACAGCAGTGGCAGAACAGGTTTGGGGCTCCCAGGAGGTGTCTCCACGCAGGTGCAGTGAGGGATGAAGCCGCAGGGACTTGGTGTCCAGGCACTCCGGGGGCTGCAGCCCACCCTGCCTGCAGTCAAGTTTGCACTCAAGCCAGCAATGACTCCTACAGCTCTTGTGCCACCTGCAGAGTTGTTTTTTAAAAGTATCATCCTGCTTTCCCCTTCCACATCTCCTATTTGTAATTTTCCTCTATATTTTTACCTCCAGTGGCTCACAGACCTCAGCTAGCTAATTTGAAACTCAAAGACTGCCGTGTTCACACCCAAGTTGCTGCGCCATGCTGAGAGGTACCCAAGCTAGCTTTAAATCGGGTAGGCCAATTACAGAAAGCTTGCTGGCGTGAGCTGCAATGCATCTGCAGCTTATATGGACCCTGAGCAGTAATGTGGGTGGGCAGGGATTAGCTCACAGCCAGAAGTGGCTCCCCAGGGCTGGTCACAAGAAATGTACTTGCTTTTACATTAGCTTTCCTTGTGCTTTTGGACTTTATTTCCTCCTTCGCTTCCCTTCAAGCAAAAAGTATTTTTGCCTTTTTTTTTTTTTTTTTCCCCTCCAGCCTCATCCAAATATTTTCTGTGGGTTTCTGTTTCGCTACAGTATTGGGTTTGTGAGAGGAGAGACTTCTCATCCTCTTCATTGCTATTTCCAAGGAAGAGGGTACAGGCAGACTGCTGGGGTCACTAGCCTTGTGCCTCTTCCTCTGAGGCAGCAGACAGAGGAAACAATGTGTTGGAAAACAGTACCTGGGCTCACAAACAGGGGGGCGTGAGACTTGCCAACCTCACCTGCTATCCCGGGAGCCTCAACACACCCCCAAAGGACAGGAATGGGGACCTGCAGAGCAGCCCAGCAAAAGGAGTTGTTAGCCTTTAGTTCAGAAAGGATTAGACATGGCTAAGCAGAGCAGAAATGCTGGAAGCTGCAGGATCCCATTCCAGCTGCAATGAATCAAAGCCAGAAAATAGTTTAAGCTTCATGAAGCCACACTCCGGTCTACCACCAGTTTTCAAGACCATGCTTTCCACTGAGTGAGAGCTGGCTGTCCCTTTTTCAGGGCTGTTCCTTGCCTTTGGAGGTTTGGGACTTTACAGGCTCCTGCTAAGCCAAGGGACGGGATGAAAAATCCTGCCGTGGGAATACTGAGTTGGTCCAAACCCCAGCAGCACTTCACAGAGGCCTCCGTGGCACAAGGATGCAGGGATGGATGTGGCCAGCCAGCATGGCTGGTGGGCAAGTGTGGGTGGGAGAAGTGTGACTGACTTTTTGATGTGCACTCAAAAACTGTGCCTCTAGCTGCAGTGAGAGCTGTCCCTGGTGAACTGCTTGGCTTTCTTCAAAGGGGTGGGGACAAAACTGGATGAGCATAGACTGGGGATATGTTTACGCTTTCTGTGATTTCACATCACTCTGAGTCTGTATCTGAGTTTGGTGTCGGGTTATGCTTCTAATAAATCATTCAGCAGCACAGAATCCACCAAACTGACATACTTATCCTGACTACAACCTCCAAAATGTGCTGGATGTGCCTGTATCAAGTCCCATCTTGGGTAGAAGGTTGCCTTAGGAAAAGGAAAGGAGTGATGGAACTGACTTATCCTGAAGATCAAAGACTCCTTTTACAGTCCACTCAGGCTTCTAATATAATACTTTATATTTTGGTGCTTAAAATTAAGCAATAATGGGTTAGTAACAACATGCTTGAACTGGACACCTTTTTGCAGAGCTCCTTCCTGATTTCCTTTTTCCATGACAAGCTAGAAGCTCATCTTCTTGACAGCTGCCAACATTGGGCTTTGAGCTAAATGAGATTAACCAGACACCCCCCTCCTTGGCCAGTGAAGGTCCCTGTCAGGATGGAAGCTCAGGACTGCTATAGGAGAACCAATCAAGTCAGCAGCAGCATTTGTCTCTGCAGCAGCCACGTCCTCGTCAAGAAGATGCTTGCTCTCGCAGCCCATTCACTTTGTGCTATTTGGATCATTCATATCAGAGGCTGCAGTAAGTGGATATTGCTCTCCCAGATGCCAGAAAGGTCCATAAATCCAAGGGAAACAGGTGTCTTCCAAGTCCAGAGCAGTATATTTTGCAGCACTGCAGTAAAAACCACAATGCCCTGTCAAGGCTGGTTAGTGGGAGGGTATCCTCCCTTCATAAACGAATGATAACTCGAGCTCAGATGTCAGCCTCTGACCCGAGAAGGGCTGGTGTGAATTTAGGTCTGTTCGTTTTGTCAGAGGAGCCAGTGGGTTTTGGGATGCTGTTTTGGCTTCCTGGCAGCCCCTATAAGCCATGCTGTCAGCTCTTGAGATCCTTATCTTGCATAGTGCTGTCAACTGTGTAAAAGTTCCTGACCTGCGTGGTACAGGGAAAATCCTTCAAAGCATGATCCTTTGCTTGTCTTCTGGCCTCTGCCCATATAAAGCTCATAAACTAGAAGACTAATAAAGAGAACCCAATCTTTATCATGTTTTTAAAAAAATGAATGTAGCCAGCATGATCTGGGAACAACTCCCTGCTAACAACTGGAGATAAGGATTACTAGCACGGAGGCTGAGCCCTCCTATCAGCAAAAGATGGATGAGGTTTCTATTGAGGTGCTGGACTGGGTCTTGGGAAGCTGATGGCCAACTCCCCGCCTTGCCATAGATGTCCCTTGTGACCCTGGATGTGCCGCCTCCTATTTTCTCTGTTTAACCTGTGAATGCTCTGGGGAGAGAAGGAGAAATAAGGCATTTTTATTATTAAGAGATTCCCCTGCAAGATTAGTGATGATACTGCACTTGCAGTGCTCTGGAAGTTTGGGCATTGCACAGGAGGTGAGGCTGGAAAGCCATTAGTTATCTGCTGATTAGGAGACAGTGGGAGAAACGAGTCTCAGAAGCCAAGAGGGTTGAGCAAGATATAGGAAGATAATGGCAGGAATGGTTTTAGAAACATTATTTTTTCCATGGCAGGGGTTGGCTTTCCATTTCCCTCTCTCAAATCGTTCCTCTTCATCTGCAGATAGACTTATGGTTGAAGACCACCTCTGCTTGCACGCAGGCAAGAAAGGGCACGCAGCCCTTTATTCTAATGTTGGTAGTATTGGTTTTTCATTGACATTATCTTACAATTTGAATGCACATTCCAGTGTCCACTTGAACAGAATTAGGCTAAAAAAGGTTATCAGAGGATTGGGAAATGTAGTGTATAGGACTAGGAATGATAACACATCTGACTGTGATTTGATACTGGACTGAATCTAGAGCAGTTCCACTGTAGCCAATAGATCCACAGCAGGAAAAAAAAAAATGCTAACCAGAGTTGATGGTGCTTATATGTGTCCAAAAAAATTTATTTGCAGATAGATATTCACAACTCTGGCATCATGCCTTTGCCCAGAATATTTGTCCAAATATTAAAAAATAGTAAATAAGAAAATGTACTTAAATTTAGTCTGGTGTTTATGAATTTTCAGCTGAACTTTGGCAGTAAGCCCTAAATGTGACCCCCCCCCCCCCCCCCATTTCTTTGTCTCTGCAGACAAAGCTGACAATATAACCTAGATCTTGAGATATGGCTTATGCATTTTTCTAAGCTTAAGTTATGTTGTTAGCTCTTATGCTAATGATTACAGCAGAATCCCAACCTCCTCCCACAAAGTATTTGTGGGAAGAGAGGTTACCACTGAGCATTGTCTTGGACTTTGGGTCTTCCTTTGGGGCCTTCAACAGCTAGATTCAGCCAGTGCCTTGTATGTAACATCGTCAGAATGTCTTGCTGTCCCCATGTTACAGATGGACTTTTGAGAGACAGGAGGAATAAAGCCAAATGCTTCAAAGATACTTAGTGGAGGTTAAGTGCTCAGTTTCCTTTGAAGGTCTAAACCCAAATGTCATGCTTGTGATCATGCAAGAGATTTGTTTCGCCCATGGGAACAGAACCATTTTTTCAGGGTAGTGTCATAACCACTCCACAGTCCTTACTCTTTTTTCTTCCTAAAGCTCCCACTGACTTCAAAGATGAAGAATTATGGCCCGCATCCCACAGCACTGTGAGCTCGGACGTGTGTGCAGAGCTTTACCCACACATATATTCCATCAGGGATACTGACTCAAGTAAAATTACACAGGCAGTATGGAGGGAAAGAAATTTCTGTAAGGCCAGGACTTAGCTTCTTTTTTGTTTTCATATTCTCTTCCTTTAATCTCAAAAGCTTAACTAAGAAATGCAGGGTGTACATAATAACTGAGTTTGGGCTCCATCTATACTGTCCATAGGAGAGCTGTAACACAAAATAAATAGGAATAGAAAAAAGGAAGAGTTCTAGCTGATTCAGTCAAACAAAATACTCATTCTTTTGAACACCTCTGAATAAATTATATTATTGAATTTCCATGGGAAATATGTAGTGTGTGTATTTTTATATATATATGAGTTTGTTGGATTTTCAGAAAACTGCATGGCTTGCAGACTGGACAGAAAGAATCTATTTATCTCTTGTCATATGTATCCACTACAAAGTGAGCACACCCTGGGTGATGGGTAGAACTCTTTTTTTTCTGCTAATCCAACTGCTACTCTCCTAGATGAATAGCAAAATTAGAAGTTAGGATTTTTCAACAGTCACATCATCCATCTCACTATCATTTAAATACTCGTAACAGTATTCAGCTATTATCAGGTGGTCAGTCCCTCACCCATTGGCACAGCAAATGTTTCATCCATTCACTCTCCATTCAAAACAACAAATACCTATCATTAAAATGTTGAGATTAATTTTTACACTGAATGGAAACAGAAATGTTTGATAAAGTGAAAGAAGGAAGGTGCATCCCTCTGGTGCATTCTTTAGCCCATCCATTTAAAACAATGGATTTTCTTTTTTCAATGAAACCCCTTGAATTCTGGCTGCAGTTAACAGCTTCCTGATTGCATGTGACTGTTTTTTGACTTCCTGATCCCTGTCTGGTGGTTAGGAATCCAAAGGGTTTCTTAAATCAACAGGAGCAGCTGCCTCCTTGAAGCCAGGCATGGTGTATGTCACCGACTGTGGAAAGGAACTGCGATACAAGGAGGAGCGGAGGTGATTAATGGGGCCAGTGTCGTAGCTCAGAGTGTGGTTGCACTACTGTGTATGGGCATACTTACTTCAATCATCTATCTTCTGTCCTCTGCCACACACACGCAGAAACATACATGCATGTTTTGGTTTTGCCACTGATGGAGCAGTCATTAGAAATACAGGAATGCGCAAGATGTAGTGGGATCTGTAGCCGATGATGTGCCTCTAGAGGTGATGCCTTCCTTTGTCTTGTTCCTTGGACAAGCATGAGAAATGCTGACAAAACCCAGTCCTTCATTTTAAATTTATCTCTCTGCCACTGGCAAATTCTTTCCCACAGAAAGAGAAAGAAAGAAAGAAAAGGAGGGAAAAAAAGACAAGTAAATGGCTCCATTTTGTGGACTGTATTTTAGATTAGATAAAGAAGAGGAAGAAACCAGGTTAAATGTGGATGTAGGCTTGGAAGTGATGGAGAAGTTGCACAAGCTGAAGGAAGGTGCTTTCCTTCTTGGCAAAGACTCTTGGTCAAGGTCTGAACACAACTTCTGTCCTTGGGCTATCTAGACTTCCAGTGTCAGAGCTTTCCCCTAGCTGGAGTGAGATTCACAAAGCCATTTGATCCCCCAGAACTGCTCCTCCTGTTTTGTGTAAGAGCAGGTTGTCCTCACAGGCAATGCTGTACCTTTCTTCCCCCAAAGCATCTCAGATGTTTCAATACCAGGTCCCATCAGTTCCCAGCCTTCACTCCCCTTCAGCCAAAAGCAGGGAATAAGAGACTTCTCTTCTCTGTTGAGCCTTCAGATGTTACCAAAAAAATATCACCTTTCATTTTGGTCTCTGAAGGCTCCCCTGACTTCTGGCTCAGCTACACCAACCCATTAAACACAGAGCTTCAGTACAGAGGAGGTACAAAGGCTTGTGATAACTGCATGGACCAACTGATTTACAGCTTTGCATTGAAGAGGTTATTGCAAGTGTAAAATGGCCACTCATTCCTCAGACTTTATTCCTACAATAAAAAGCCACTGCATCCTTTGCTGCCGTAGCCAGCAGCATTTTACCCCTCCAACTCAGCAGGCTGCTCCTGAGTCCCTTTGAGACAAACGCACATTCTTGCCAGACATTGAGGCAGCTTCCCTGTGTATTAACAGGAAACTGGTGTCTCCGATAGGTCTGGCTTAATGGGACTTATTATTTGTTGAGTGCTGGCAAAGGGCTAAACTGAGAACAAGGTGCAAAGTACTTGCATGCTCTGAGGAGTTCACAAGATACCCTGGTGAAGCCAAGCCTCCAAGCCGTGCTGGAAAGCCTGGAGGAAGGAATGACTCAGGGTAATGGAATTGAACCCTTAAGGAAGGACGTGCTGGGAGAAGTGTGGTGATTTAGCAAAGCAGGTTGAGAAGTTGTTTGGAAAATTAAAGGTCCAGCTGGTCCATGTGGCCCAATGGCCTAGGGCAGGTCTCCATCAGAAGCAGGATTCTCCAGCCTCATGAGATCCCCTGGCTCAGGAGATGTGGTGCCCATTTCTTTCTCACCCAGGTGGGTAAAGCCTTTGGTGGGAATCCAGAGCAAGGCCCAGACTTGTCCTTCTGCATAATGCATGCTGCTTGGTCCCCCAGACGTTAGGAGAGCTGTAGCTCAGGCTTCAATAGAAAAGCTTTAAGGAGAGCCACTGAGAAGATGGAAATTAGTTCTTTCCCTAAGACTGGCTGAAAGCCTTTGGAGAGGCAGTACAAGTGAAGAGGGTGGGAAGAGAGAAAAATTGTTGTAATAAAAGCACGTCACCAAAGAAAGACTAAAGGCAAGTTTTAGAAAACGAAGTACAGGAATTTGGTACAGTAGAAAACCAGAGAAACAATTAACCAAAGAACAGAGTCCTTGCACCAAGTATTGAATGACAGCAAGTAAGGGATGTTCCCCTTATGGGCTGTGCATGGAATATCATTACCACTGACTCAGATTAACACTGGAAATCCTGGCAGCTTTACATGTACCCAGGGACTCAGAAATCCAAATCAGGATTTTGCAGCTTAACCTGCTTTCCAGTGGTGAGGCACAGAAAATCTCCGGAAGGTGCCTGGGTCCTGTTAGCAGTCATCAAACACTGCCCACTTACAGCACTTCACACGGCAGGGCCCATAGCCTCCGGAACGCTCCTGGTTAGACCTTGGACCCTCACCGTATCGACAGAAATTGCCTGTCCTAATAGGCAGAGACTTCTGGCTTGTCTGTCCATTATAGCTTAGGTTTTGGCTGATTCCTGCGTCTGCTGCCTTGACTCCTTGGGTCCTTGGGGTTTCAGCCTTTCTTCTGTGCCTCTGAATGTCTCTCCTCATAAAAACAGGGACTGAAGGAGCAGTTCTTGTGGAAATCCCCTTCTTGGAAGTGTCAGGAATGTTTCAAGGATTTATGTGTTGCAGTGCATGGTCTTCTCTGGTGAGACCTATTAGCATCTAAAGCTGCAAGAAAGATGAGAAGGTTTACCCTGTTCACATCTTCCTATGTCTGGGTTTGCTAACCTTTCCTACTTTTTAAACTGTTAGGTTATTAAAAAGTAACCTACCCGAGCCAAATCTTGCAGTCCTGACTCAAGTTCATCATGACCTTAGCCAAGAACAGATTACAGGACTTGTTCTGATATTAAATACCTAATGAACTGTGTTGAACCAGCAGAGAATAAAGGTTTTAGTAAGTCACCCAAATGTAACACCTAAAGCTACATTCTGCTGAAGAAACAGGAAAAAAAAAAAATAGCTTAAATTTCATTTAGTAAAATTCTAGTTTCATTTAAAAAAAAAAAAAGTGTTGGTTGGTGATTCTTTTTTTGTTGTTTTGTAGAGATCCCAGCAACCCCACAAGCTCTTACTCTCTAGTGGCTTGTGAGATTTATTTTTGTGTGTGATAGTGATGTTCAGGTGGTTTAAATAACACTGGATTAAAACATCAGGTGTTTTGGGCATTACTCAACTGCTGTCACCTGAATAACAATCTCTCTCCATTTCAGGTCCCTAACTTCATCAACACAACGCTCCCACCCCATGAGCAGGTGACAGCTCAGGAGATAGACAGTTACTTCAGACAGGAGCTCATCTACAAGAGGAATGAGAGGATGGGGAAGAGAGTGATGGCACTTTTAAGGGAGAACACAGACAAGAGTTTCTTCTTTGCCTTTGGAGCAGGTATGGCATGAATTTTTCTATTTTATTTGGTTATTATGATTGGAAGTGGTTTGAATGCTTCAGGATTTTGTCTCTAGTCCTGCAGGAAGATTTCTTAGGGGACTTCCCTTTGAAGCAGAAGGGCTTTTGTTTGTCTAAACACACTTCTAAAATGCAGCCAGTTGGTGTAGGAGGTGACTCTGGGTCTGGCCAGGCTGTGGATAGTCTGCACACCTTTGCTTTCCATTCAGTTATAGAAATGTAAAGCTGTTAATGCTTTTCATGCTGTTGTGTTTGTTCCCAGCCCAGCCTGTGAGCTGCTTGGGTTATATTCACATCACAGTTGTGTCTGTGGCCGCAAGTGTGGGAGATTGTTGATTTGTCTTTGAATTTGCAAGCCTAGGTACTGATGGCAGTGACTGTGGGAGTACAGACCTTGCTGTGCCATAGGCATGTGTGTGTGGCTCAGGCTGCTGCACTGTGGTTTCAAACCTTTTGGGGTTGCTGTAGCTAGACTTTCTCAATGGGTGACTTAGCTACTTTGGTGGTGTGTCTGGTTTTGGACCTTGCACAAATGTGTGAGTTATGTGTGTAGCTAAATACCAGCATTTTAAATCATTAAGTAAAAATCCAATGTGTCCCTCTGCCTGTTTAAATTCTCTATGCGAAGTCTGCAGAACCAAGATGTCTATGGTACTTCCACAAGTCTGTAACTGTACGTGCTACTGTCCTTTCTCTCCCTTTTTTTTATTTTCCCCTTTTCCAATGGAATTCACATTTGTGTGCAATAAAAGTATAAACAATAACTGTTTAGGCACCAGTTCAGCAGAATCCTGAGTATCTGCTTAAGTGGCTCTTTCAGCTCCCTCAACTTCAAGGAAGCCTGAGATTGTCGTGCCGAGAACCGATCCGCTCCTCCTGTTCCCTCTCCATGACAATTTCTCATTTTTGACAGAACTTTGCTTCTCATCCCATGACTCTCGCTATGAACTTTGGCAACAAGTTGCCTTTTGCTACTCACTTCAGTGGGAATTTTGATTAAAGACTGTGGAGTTTAGCAGAGATACATGCATTCTGATGTATTAATTTTTTGAGTGTATCCAGACTGAATTTTTTGAAGGTTATTTAATCTCAAGCTTGCCTGATATTTCTGTCCAAGGAGTTTTGCTTAACTGTTTTTACAGTCAGAAAATACATCATGGTGGTTCATAATTGGGCAGGGGTTCATAAAAACCAGCTTGTCTTAACTGATGGAGCAAAGTTTATCAGAGATTATTGAACATTATAGTTTTGACGTAGTCTCCAGTTCTGGAATTCCCTTAACTTTTATATACTGGAGCTGAGAGGATAAACTGGGCATCGTTGCCCACTTGACTTACACCTTTTCCTGGGTATCAGTTACAGCCCCCAGCTTGAGACAGGATCTTGGGTTAGAGGGGTCATGAATTCAATCCACTGCAGCTATGTGTATGTGCTAATAACAGAAACTAAATTAAGCAAATGGATATTGATTACATTGCTTTCTATAGAAAGTCACGTCTAAGTTGTGGGAAGTTTGGGCTTTCATTTGCTGTCCCTGTCAGAGATCTACTTGAAACTCCCCAGCAGCATCACTTGAGAAAGCTGGCTCATACAAAACAAGTCTCCTCTGGTCCTTTACTTGCCATTTTCTATCATGTTGTAAACCACCTTTGTGGTTGGGAATTTTTCTTTTTCCTGGCAGACTGTAGCAGGACAGAGCAGACATGTGCAGCTGGATTTATTGAATACCAGGGCACAGGACATGCTGAGGAAAGCTTTTTGGTTTGGGTCCTTTGTTTCAGCATCCCTTTGGCCTTTCTCACTAAAGCAGGCCATCCCTACTTTAAGTACAGTTAATTCCTCTCTTTTCTCGGGTGTTTTATTCTTTGTGCAGTAAGTACTGAGTAAATTACTAATTTTTCAATGCCAAAACTTTTATGTGGCTGAAGTGCAAGCAAGTTAATTTCCTCTTATGATTCAAATGCAGTTTTTCTCCTGAAGGTTTTTGTTGGTTTTTTTTCCCCCACACTGAATTATAAGAGATATTTCTACATTTTGTATTTTGCATTCTTATATCTACTTCTTGAATTTTAGGGTGTTTCTTTGGTATGGACTTGGGTAATGAGTTCAAATTGTGCTGGGGTCATGAATTCAAATAAAAATTGTGTGGAAATTGGTGCAGAGTGCCACTTGGGTACAGCAAGAGTCACCCTGGGAAAAGCTCTGCTGTTTCTCTAAAGAATGATTATCTTCCAGTAAAGCTGTGGCTATTGTGCTGATTGGAATATAGCAGGCAATTAATTTAGTTGCCTGTGTAACTATGCGTGTTTATGGCCTGGTTATTAGCTATTTTACACATAGAATCTCTACCTTCTTCATCCTGCCTTGCTTTTAAATGAAGGCTGATCAAAATCGTTCAGCTGATAGTATTTTGGTAGAAAATGGGTCAACAGAAATTCTGGGGAAAACAGAAGAGTCTTGGGGATGTGGAAGTTGTAAGGGAACAGGCATTTGAATACTGAGCAAGCTGAGATAAACCAGTGTTTAGATCCACAAAGTGAAGCAAAACATTTTTATGCTATTGGAATTTTTTTTGCTGTTCCTGTATTAAAACAAAACCAAAAAAAAAAAAAAAAAGAAATTTACACAATTCTAAATAGAGCTTTTCGGTTTTCTGACATTTTTAAAAATAAAAAGTTGACTTCTGAATAGAATCCCCTTTCCATTCCTTCCATGGCATTACTCACAATTTTAATGCATTGGAACAGTTCAGACTTTTAATTTATTCCTTTATAAAACACATAGAAGTGAAAATAGCCATTTATTCTTTCTACTTGCATTTCTTTCTCCTCTCCAAGAAAAATACAGGCTTTGGGTAAAATGGAACCCTGCTCTATACACAGCTCTGTACGCTTCATTCTTCTCCTGCCAGGGTTTACCGTATTCAGATTTAATGTGAAAATCTCACCATACCTATATTCACAGTAACTATGCTCTAGTAATGAAACAGCATTTATTGTTTGTGCAGTTAAATGATATTTTTCGGGTAACGTTAACTTCCCTTTGAATGAATGAAGGTAGCTAAATGGAGTACTTTCAAATAGAATTTGAGTGTTTACTTGGGTTTTGTGTTTCAAAAATCCATCCTGGATTACTAGAAATTATTGATCCGTAATAACAGTGCAGCATCTTAGACCTGATACATACAGGCAACTTATAAAGACCCATTTACAGTCAAGAAAGAGAGACGCAGCCAAGAGCACATGGGCTGTTAAAAAGAGTTAATATTTTGGCAACTAAGACTATACACATGAAGTCAATGTTTAAGAAGAAAATCACTCTGGTTTATTTCATTTTTATGGGCAAATAATTTTCAAGTAACACTTATGATAACAGATGGATAAATTTATGTCTGCAGTTAATTTGAACGATAATTTCCCTAGGATGTTTTACTTACTTGCATTTCTTTCTTTCTTTCTTTTATGAGAGCTGTCAGTTTTGTAGCTGAGAGCTGGATTTACTGCTTCAGAAATTCGGATGCTGCTCCAATTCACAAATGTTTATTAGCAGACAAATCAGTAGGCTTTAAGGCAGCAGGTTTGGTTATTTAAAATAGTAAATATATCATGGAGAACATTCCTTTAGTGCTGAGACAGGGTTGAAATGCAAGTACCATAGCATCTTCTCCAGCAAGAGGGGAATCAAACTGTCTCTGGACCTGCAGTGGAGGAAAGCACATGTTTTCCCACTCCAGCCAGGTCCAGGCATCCCCCTGCATCTGAGAGGTCAGAGAAGACCTGGGCTTGTCCACGGTGTGGTGAAAGCCAGAGCAGGATGGTGACTGCAGTTTCTGATGAAGTCAGTGTGTGTTAACAGGGATCGATGTGTATGAAAGTTGGACCCCTCTTGCTCATCTGTAGGCTTCAGTCGTGGAGATTTGTTATCTACTTGTTGATGGATTAGGTTTAAATTTCCGAGAAGTTCTGCAGGAAACAAAAAAAGATACAGGCTCTGTAGATATCTGTGTGCTCCCATGAAAGCAGAGGAGTTTGTCCCAGAGTAGGAACAGCAGAAGTAAATTTTGATATTTTTGTTTCTATGCTCGGAACAGGTGAATTCTGTCCCCTCTACCAAACTGTAGATTTTTCTCAGCCAGCATTGGGCAGACAGCATCATCAGTAATGGTTCTGGTCATCATAAATTAGACTGTTAACAATAATCCTATAATAGTTTGAGTTGGAAGGGACCTTTAAAGGTCGTCTAGTCCAACCTGTCAAATAACATTTCCAAAAGACTTTGGAAACAATATGTAATGTATTATCTGGTGATTCTTCGTAATGGGACTCAGAAGTGGGTTGCACTGTTTTCACTAGGGAAAGTGAGAATTGTGCAAATTTTCTATAGGATGGGGTTGGTCTGAGAGCACAGCGAGAATATAAAATCACATTTCCCTAGTCCTCAGTTCCAGCTCCTTCTCTTTTGTCCTGTCTACAAATGATTTCCAAGAGGAATTTCAGCACACATCATTTTAGATACTGGAGATACTAAAGATAGGAACAGGCTCACCCTTCAATTTCTGGAGTGAGTAGGGAGTGACAGATGTTTCCAAGGTGTCTCAGGCCTTGCTTGGTCTTGATCACCACTGAGATATGCTTATTTTTTTCCAAAAACTAAAGAGTGCCTGAGAAGATACCAAAATGAGGTAGCTGTCTTGAATATGCTTCATCTGTGGCTGAGAAGGTGACCACAACTGAGATGAAACATTTGAAACAAGTTGCATTTGAGTGGTGGTGGGAAGACGGTGGGAGGTGGAGGTGGAATTTTTTTTTTGTTACTGGAAACCATATTTCTACTCAGTAGTTTGGGAAAGGAAAGGAAGTGATGGGTACTATACATAGCTTAAACACAAGTAATTAAAATCCAGAGAGCCTTTGTGAAAGCCATTAGCACCTGCCACCAGATCTGGCACTCAGGTTCACATATGTTACTTGAAAGTGTTGGGTTTTTTTTTTTTAAAGGGAAATGCCTTGAGGCTGACATCCAACTGCACACTGAGGGCTGGGGATTTACAGATGTTGAATATGCAAATATCTGTTTTGCATTCCCAAGTGATGCAGTGTTGCTACAAATCAGGCACGAAGTTACACTCGCTCTTGTGCTGCTGAGAGTGATCTCAGCCTGGCATCGGAAGTCCGGTCCTCTGTCTTCCAGGATTGTGTAGCTCTTTCCCATTTCCATTTGTTGTCTTGTATCCTCATAGAACATAAAAGAAAAAAAAAAAAAAAAAGGAGAAAGAAAAAAGAAAACACTTGCAGGCTGGAATATAAAGAGACTTTATCCCCCAGGTCAGGCGTCCTGGTCCAACGCTGATTAGTGGTGCTACTGACATCACTAGCACAGTTCATCAACGGGTTGTCTCAGTGGAGCAAGAAGTTGGCGACCAGGAGATTGAACTTGGCGAGCCTACAAAAGAGAAGAAAAGGGTGAATTAACAGTTTGCAGATGCTAGAATTCCCTCTGCTCATGTTTATTTGGGCATCCAGATGCTTATAGTGAGGTCGGCCTGTTTTTGTGTATGGATTTCTTTTACTATTAGTTTTTAAGGCAAAGTATCACTTTGCTTTTAAAAATAGACTTGCATGCTAATTTTGACCCAAACCATGTAATTGAGTCATTTAAAAGTCTGCATTAAACAGGCAATGCCTGATTCTCTTTTCAGACACTCTGTTGTAAATCAGGAGATACTCCACTAGGGAAAAGCTTGTTCCAAGTGCAAATCCAGACTGTAGCCTTTTAAAATAAAATAAAAAAAGGAGGGGGAAATTTTTTTTAATATACATTGATCTTGTATAATGTGGAGGTTTGGAAGTCCCTGAATATTTGCTTTTCACCTGAAGCTTTAATCGACAAAGAGAGAGTGCCTGAGTTAGGGAGGCCAAAATAAACCTACCTGCACTACCCTTTTGTGCAGAGGGAACTGCTGTCCTGAAGACTGATTCCTGTAATTCTGATTTAACAAAAAATCCTGTTGTATAACAAGATACTAATTGTAGAAACACAGTATAGCGTATGCAATGGTGAGAGCTATCTTGAGGCTGCTGTCACCTGCACCAAGCAAGGAAGGCCGAAGACACAGCAGGTGAAAGAACAGACTTGTGTAATTGGATTTGCACTTTGCTTTTTATACTGGTGTGTCACCACCTAAACTGTTGAAGGAAGCTGGACAAGCCCTGGACTTCCTTTGGTGGTCTGGTGGAGAATCCATCATGCTCAATGGGGAGTCCTGCCTGGCTACTTCTCACTGTTGCTTTCATCGTGGCTCCACTGGCGGAGCCCAGATCCAGGCCTTTATGTTTGTTAGTTGAGGGTATTCA
Organism: Athene cunicularia; assembly: GCF_003259725.1. Lineage (NCBI taxonomy): Eukaryota > Metazoa > Chordata > Aves > Strigiformes > Strigidae > Athene > Athene cunicularia. Next base: position 9,289,032 of record NW_020799109.1, read on the forward strand.
AGTAAATGTTAAAAGCAAGTAAAACGGGCCTTGCAAACTGCAGTGTATAAGTTTACCATCTCTGGTGTAATTCTTCCTGTGATGAATGGGGAAAGTTGCATGTACACAGTAGGATTTTGGTTTAAAGAAATGCATACATTAATGTCAGCTCCTCTGGGTCTCTGACATTTTCATATCCTATTTATTATTATGCCTGTGCCAAGTTCTACTGTATAAGTCTAATTCTGCCTGCCTGTTCTCAAAGAAAAGAAAGCTATATTGGCCCCTCCTGTCCTATAATATAGCGATTTTGGCTATGCCCTTGCTGTATTTCTCCTCAACATTTGAGATTTAAAGATGTAGACATAATTCAGGAAACTTTCTCTTTTCAGAACTGCAAAGACTCATGACCAATTTACACCCAGGCTTAAGCACTCTGCTGAACAGGAATGGGCTTAAACATGGGATGAAATATGCTTTCACCCGCCACACGCAAGAACTTGCTGTGGACCCACAGGCCACCCTGTAAGCTCTCAGGAGACCAGGCAGAGGTCCCATATAAATCTAGATTTCACAACGGGAGTGTTGAAATCAATATATGAATGCCAGACAATTCATCACTTTCCATCCCAAAACTGTCTCATCAGAAAATTCCCAAACAGCTCTAACAGTGCTGTTGGGAAGATTTTAAAGGGGCAATATGGAGAACCCAAAGACTGGCCATGTTCCTCTAATACTGAGCTTTCTGTGGGATGCTTGTGTGAAAAGGCAGATAGAATACAGACTGCGAAGGATCCAGGGATCTTGTCTCAGCTGGGATACCTTTGTGAGCTACCTGCAGTAATTAAGATCTCTCTGCATGTGTTTGCACTTGCAGTCACCTTGCTGCATGTTGTTGTCCCAGAGCACAAGGAAATTTGGCTCCTCAATTTCCTTAAATTCAGAGCTTGTTATGTTAGCACAAATCCTTCACTAGTGGTTCACATTAATGCAAGCTGACAGGGTTGACACGGGTTCATGTTCCTTTCTGCTGCCCCTCCTGCCAGGGCGCTTACTCCAGTGGAGGAGCGAGGATGTCCCAAGGCATCCTAGACCACTACAGCTGTATCCCCTGCAGCTCCACTGTCAGAGCCTTGGACTACTAGAGCAGGGCTTGGAAAGGGAATTTAGTAGAGCAAGGAACTGGTTTGTGCTGCTTGTGGTGTTGGTCTCCTACAGGTTCAAATAATTTCTGACCAGTTTTAGGGCCAAGTTGCAGGATGACTGCATATGGGGAAGAACTGGTGATCTTCCTGATGCACTGGAAAGGCAGGGCATGACTGCTGGATGGAGTTAGTTGTTTTGCAAAAGTAGATGTGAAACTGGAAGCTTTAAAAAGCCTGGCTGTAATTTATGTGGGTTTCTTGAGGATTTTTACTGGTATGGAAACTGGAACTGGAAATCTCATTAAACTGGGCGTTCTTGTGAGAGTTCCAGGTTTTCTTGGTCATGGTTATGCCAGGAATACCATCAGAGCAAACTCACTGAGAAAGGATTTATGGGTTTGGGATCAGAGTCTATTCTCACTGAATTAATGGTAGTTCTGCAACTGACATCAAGGTGACTGGCATGTGCACCTGGATGAGACAACATTTATTTGTCATTCCAGTTCTTTAATCTAGGCTGCTACTTTCACATTACTGGAAAACATCAATACTCTCTTTATAAGCCTATTAAATCCCAGTTTCATTGTTATTTTCTCTGGTAGATCAGAAGAGATGTGTCAAGGAAAAGAAAATGTGTGTGAAATATACCTCTGTCCAAAAAAAATATTTAAATATCAGAAATGTAAAGTGAAGGTAGAATTACTTAGAGAGGCAGAAGGGAAATAATTAGAGCTCCAGCCAGCAAGAAGAGATGTCGTAAACTCCAGTTTTTCACCTCTCCTAGACATTCAAAACACAAACTCTGCCACTGTTCAGCCATTTTATAGAGGCCTGTAGAAAGCAACAGAGGTCTGTTGGACATAATTGCTCTGGTGGCAACTAAAACTGGGCTCAAACCCAAGTCCAATAGCTAAGCTGCCATCTGAAATTGGAAGAAGTTTGGGTTCACGCTTGAATCTCGGCTCCCTTTCTGCTCCGTGCAATAGACCTAATGAAACCCTGAGTCTTGACTGATGGGGAGTGAGAAGCAGCTCCAAACCAGGGAAAATGTTGTTCTTTGAATATAGTCTCTAAAAGATTAGTAACAAAATTTGAAAATATGGGAATTATTAGTGAAATGGAGCACACTGGTGTTCTGATACTAGGGTGCTGCTTTTGATAGAAGCTCCAGAGCTGTGGCTGCTGGAAGCCCACAGGTGACTGGCTTGGAGGTAGGTAGCCTCAGAGGTCTAGCTCTTGGTAGACAAGTTTGCTAAAGAATTGTGAACTGAAACATGGCAAAATACGATTTCAGAACTACCAGGCTTTACTCCTGTCTATTTCCAGGCAGGCAGTGGGAAAGAGGAGGCAAATGAATAAGCAGAAAACTGGATGAATCTGTCTTGGAACTTCTTCTGGTTTTTGAGAGATATTCAATCAGACCTAGAAAATGCTTTGGTTTCAATAAACTGTTATTCATCAACTGAAAATTATTCTGCCAGAGAACTTCCAAACACCTTTTTAATCTAAACATAGCACTTTGGTGGAGTTCAGCTTTGGATCTATCCTGGCAGAAAAGTGAAGTCTCCATCGTTTTCCTGGAATAATGTTGCAGGACTGAAACCTATGTGAATTGTATCTAATATAAATAACTTGAATATTTTTAGTATTTTTCTGTACTTTATTATGGGAAATACCTTAAATACTGAGGTTTGCAAACTTTTAAAAATTGTTTTTATACACTGAAGGTAAATGGAGAGAAAAATCAAATGCCACCACTGGGTTAACTCAGAATGAAATTCGGCACCAGTTTTCAGTATTTATACAGAATTCACATTCACTTTGCGTTTTTCCTTAAGGTGTTTGAGGTACAGTGAAACTGCCGTGAGGTTCTTATCACTTAGCGATCTGGTCTGGTTCCAGTTGAAAATTTTGCAGTACCTCTCACTGGGATTGGTTTAAAAGGAACAGAAATCTGCCAAAGAAATAAAGACTTCATTATTGACATCAATGCTATTTTTAATCTGGTTTCCTAAGGAAATGAGGCTTAAGCAATCGTGGTGTTTGTGAGTGTGTGTGTGTGTGTATACATAGGTGTGTGTGAATATGTCTTTCCCTCTCCTGAATTTTTCATCTGTTGGCTGATTATAACCAAACTTGACAGATGGCTAGAGTTTCCAAGATAATAAGTTCTTGCATGCTTCATGAAAATAAGTGATTGGACAGATGAAAAAGAAATTCATAGTGCGCATCCACTGAAAGAGCACAGCATGGGCTCAACTTTTATTAGATTTCAGAAAATCCCTGTGGGAGAGGGAGGTGAGACACATCTCCATAGATAACTTCACTTTATTGGTTCCTCTGCATGTGGGAGGATGTAGTGTGTAGTACATATATTGGTCATGGCATGGTTTGAACACAACAATGATGTTTAGAGTAAATAGTTATTATCTAGAGTATCTCAGGAGCCATGTATTATGTCTGGGCTGCCCTCTAATGAGGTGTTCATTCTCAAGGCCAGAGCAATATCAGGGAGCAGGTTTGTAAATGTGACCAAGGCATGGCTCCAGGACTCTCTATAAACCTAATGAGTCGTGGTCACTCAAACTGTGCAGCTCACTGCTGCTAATTGGCCAAGTGTGCCATCAACCATGCCCAAAAATGTTCTTAAGTAGCCAAGGGGTGAAAAGAGCATCAGAATGAGTCCAGGAGGCAGCCTGGGGCTGCATTCCTATGTGCAAAGTTCAGGAATGCTTTCCCCAGAATAAAGGTCATTCCCTTGAGAGCTGAAACAGCTCATGGCAATGGGGAACAAAATTAAGAAATAAAGGAAAGAATAAAGCATGACCTGGAGGAGAGCAGTTTTGCAATATTCGCTTACCAGAGAAGGGGATGGTTGTCACTTAGCAGTTGGAGAAGATGCTCAGAAAACTTTGTGATGAGGAGAGTACTTGAAACCTTTCCAGAGCAAGATACAGATAGAGATCAGAAAAGCCAAGCCAGAGTTAGTTCTTAATTTATTTTTTCTTTCCCTGAGATTGAAAATTATGTATCTAGTATCTTGGTAACAGTGATAACTGTTGGGGTGGGACTCTCCCTCTTGAACTGTAGGTGTCTGAAAGTTCAGGGAATCTTCTGTGTAATATCATCAGGTTCCTTTCAAAACCCCAGAGGACAAATCCTCCCACTTATCTCAGATGCATATTTTAAGATGGAAGAAATTGCCCTTTGGAGACATCTTTCCACTGACTACAGAGGAAACATAGAAAACTGGCCTCCAACAGATGCCTGACTTTCAGATGAGTGGGATTTGTTGAACCCTGAGAGCAGGAGTCAAGAATTCAGGGTGTTTTGTCCTTACCTCTACCTGACCTTGAGCAAGCTGCTCAGTGTACTAATTGCTCCCTGAGCAATATTTTGTGTTGCTGCCAATGGCAGAGCCTTAGTAGTCCTGAGGAAAAATTGCAAGCAGAAGACTGACACGGGATTGCTTTCCATCATGCCCTGGAGAAGATCTTGGCATGGACTCTAGGGGAAAAGAAAGCCCTCTGCCACCATTTCCAGAAAATTCATCCAGGGACATGTTTTACTGTTGTTGGAGAGGGAGATCTGTAACACACCCACCCCCCAACCCCATAGCAGTCCACAACTTTTGCATCCTATCGTGTAACACGGTTGAAGCCCAAGGTTGACCAACCGCTTTGTTCACTGTTCAGATCGCCCTGTGAGCCCTGGTGCTTGGAGCAAACTGTCCATCTTTGTGATTGCACAGAATAGACGGATTCAGGTGTGCAGAAGAGTAAAGCATTTCTGTCTTTCCTTGCTTCTTGGCTGTAGGGAGAGAAAGCCACTTTGGTGCAAGTGCAGTCATTCAAAGAAAACAGAACTGCTGACAAGAGAGCTTTTTTTTTTTTTTTTTCTGTTGGTCAAGGACAGTTATCCCTTTTGCAAGGGAAGAAGCCAGCAGTCAAAACAAAAAAAACAAAAAAAAAAATTGACATACCATGTGTCTTGAGTTTTGACTGTTCTCTTAAAGCAGCAACCACGTCAGATGTGGAACTGCTGTAATGGGGAGTGATTCAGACCTGGAGACTCTTTGAAACAGCTTTCTGATATAACATGTCTTTTTGCATTCAAGGGGGAAAATAGGAAGGTGTGTGGGTGGGTGCTTTGTTTTGTTTTTTAGCATTACGGAGAGACTTGCCAGATAGTGGTCCCACAGGGGAGACTTGCTGAGTCTGTAGTATTTACTCAGCATCTCCCTGGAACACCAGCATCTTAGAAATTGTCTTCCTGAATTTACATTCCCAGTTCAATCATCTCCCACACAATAAAAGCTCCAGTGTTGGCTTGCCTTTAACTTCTGTGCAGTGCAGTGCTCCTGTCAAAAGGGAGCCCTTCCTCCTGGCGTTTCTGTTTTTCTTAATGCCTGCCAATCATCCCGCTTGCCTTTGCCCAAAGTTTGTTGTCTTTGCAGTTGGTCACAGCATGAGCTACCAAAAAGCTCGCTGAGCTTGACGGGGTATTCTGTTAACCTAACCCTAACACATGATCTTCCACCTCCCCAGCACACAAAGGGCCTTTTCACTGGCCCACCACAGCTCAAAGATTTCATTTCATGTGTTACAATTAATCTGTATTTATTGCCACTTATCTTAAATGGCTAACAATATCAAGAGTTTAAAAAGTGCTTTTAATGTCAAACTGGGTCAATTAAAACTCTACTTAAAATATTTGCAAAACTCCTAGCCTGCAAGTTGCCCCCTCAGTCTGCTGTTAAGCAAAATGTTTTAAATAAATAGACGCAGCTTGAGGAGACTGACATTTGGTAAAATTCCACTTGATATTTTAGTAGAATCCAGGATTAATTTCCTTACTCCTACATTCACTTGCTTTTTTATAAAAGGAGAAAAATTAATAATATTTTAGATGGTTATAAATATTTGAAAGATTGTTTCAATCAATTAAATAAACTCAGGAGATAGCCTCAAAACTTTTAATGCAAGAAGAGACCATTAGATCAATCTGATCTGGAATTTCATCCTGTTCTGTGGATCCTAATAGTGTGTGTTTTAACTGAGTTCAGGCCTCTGAGGGTCACAAGTAATCTCTTTTTTTTGTTTTAAACTCCTTCAGTATTATGTGTGGGCATGGAAAATAAAGTACTAGAACATAAAATATTAAAAAGTTAAATCATGAATAAGCAGCTTTTAAAAGTGTATCTGGGTTTTTCTGAAGGCTGAAGATGGCTGGAGGAATCTACTTTTTCCCTTTCCAGAAAAGCCCCCAGTTTTGCCTTGGACTTTTTTTTAAGAAGCTCAGTTTGCAGGACAGCCTTAAATTATGTGAGATAAGTGTTGGTGTACTGCCCATGAGAACTCTGAGCTCTTATGTAGTTTAGCCAAGGTTGCACCGTGTTAGGATGGAGACACATCTCATGGAGAAGTCCCAAGAGGGACCCCGAGGTAGGACTTTGTCGTGTTGGATGCATTAGATGTACAGACTAAGTGAGATCCCAGGCTGGGGCAATTCACTACCTAAACTAAAGGTCTGTCCACATGGAGCCATTTGGATTTTAAGCTCTGATCCTCAAACACTTACAGTTTCCATGAGCAGCGACATTAACGAAGCTTGGTCTCCTATGGTTTTAAGTCATTTGCTTCAATTCCCAGCGGTCTAATTAGGTTTGAACTGTAGCTGAGGCATTTCTATTAATTAGGGCATTCATATTATCTTTATAGGTCTCTGATGTCCCTAATAAGGCTCACCCTGCAACTTTTCTTTCCACAGGAGAGATTGGTGAGTCTCTATCCAGCCATATGTTTTCATAAAATATATAAGGACGGGCTGTCTTGGAGACAGCTACTCTTCCGTCTAATAGATCTGAAATTTGCCCATGGGTCCAGAATATTTCAGGGGCGATTGTACAAACAAAAGCATATGCACAGAGGGACAGCAGAATCCTGTAAGCATCATGTTCTTTGGAAACAAGGTTAGAATGAAATTGCAGTATTTATGCAGTGTAAATATTGCACAACTTGAGGACACCAAATGGTTTTTATCATTTCTTTAGTAATTTCTCCTTGAGAAATATTTAATTAAACAAATCTGACTTTCTCAAATGATCTGTAAGTCCATTTTTATAGGTTAGGTATAGAAACATTTTTTTTTTTTTTTTTTTTTTTTTTTTTTTTTTTTTTTTCTTCTTGCTATCCATAAGAGTGTGATTATTTCCATTTGGAGGAAAGCAAATGTTCTGTTCTTCGACATCAGTTGTCTAATGAATGCAAAGATACTGGCTTGTGGATGTGCTTTTATTGCTTGTTAGTTGCTGTCCTGTTTGTTATTCTTTTTGGTTTTGTTTTTAATCTTAGTCATAGTATCAAGAAGCCAAGTGATGCTGATGACTAGTTGCATCCCAGGAGTGGCAAATAGCACAAAGCTGACAGCTTGCAAACAAGTCATGGACTGAAATATGTTCACATAAACTATTTATTTTTTTAAATGCTTGCAAGCAGGAATACTGTGAGTTTGCCATTACTGCTTTTCATCTCCAGACTACTGAGTCCTGTCAGCCTCATTTCAGGCATGTGTGGCACGAAGATATACGTGGCCCTGATTCATTTATATCCGCCTCTTTGGATCTGACAAAAATGTCTCACTTGAAAAGGTCTGGTTTGAAATCTTTTTGAAGACTGTTGTCTCTGGCAGTGTTAACCAAGGCCCTGAAAGGCTCTTTTCCTGGACGAGGACCACTGCCTTAGACTGACCTTTTGTTAAAATCTTTCATTTCCTCAAAGAACCATTAAAAGACTGTGTGTTAATATTCAGCTTTCTTGTGCAGATCTGGGTACCAAAGTGCTCTGGCCAGCTTCACAGGAGGCCAGAGATGACAAGATGACAACAGGGAGTTGAAAACTCTGAAATTTGGTGGCAGCATGTAGTAAGGCAGGAATCTAGTTGCAGATTCCCATCAGATGGACTAGCCTAGCTCCAAGCATCTCTGCTAGGAACATTTAAACCCATAGGCTAATTTCCCTTCAATTTGATAGAAGGTGGAAGTTCATGTGACTGTGTTCCTATTTGGAAAGAGGGGGCTTTGGCAAGAGGAGGAAGCTTCTGTTAATGTTCTCATTCAGGAAAAGGTTGTGATGTAAACTCACTCCTTACTAGGTATTGGAAAAGGAGCTCATTCTCCATACACAGGTCTGTAGGAAAACACACTTTGGTTCCACTGATCAGGAAAAAACTTGTATTTTAATGCTATTTTATACTAAACTTAAGTGTTCAGGATTTTGCAGGCTCTCAGCTCCTCATCTGCTGCACTGGATCCAGAGAATGAGATGAGGCTTTGCCAAAACTTGGCTGAAAAGGAGGAGATATGTGATTGAGCCTCACCAAGGGGCCAGCAGAGAGGAGGTTGGGTACCAGTTCAGTATAGTAGAGGCACCAGTCTAGTATTAACAAAATACAAACACAATTGTGTTGGAAATCACTTCCTGCTGGGTGAGAAAGGGAAATGAATATAGCAAAATAAAACTTGAGTCTTAAAAGGGAAGGGAAGCGCAGTCTAGTTACAGCCTTGGATCACTATAACTGTGGGAAAATGTGATGAGACTGTACCCAAGCACATTTTCTTTTTTCCTTTTTTTTTTTTTCCTGTTAATTCTGCACTGTTGTGCATAAGCAGGCAATGATGGATTGTCCTGGAGTTCTGTGCGTAGTATTGAAGAGAGCTGGATTTAATTGTCCTGTATTTATTGTGTAAAAGGAATGAATTATGAGCCACTTTACAGCATCTCCAGTGAAAGTGATTATCAGCACTGCTCCTCGCCAGAGATATAACTCTGTCAAGCAGACTCCCTCCTCTCTTGGGTTCCTCGGAAAAAGCTCGTGAATTTGCTGTCTCCTGCCAGTGAAAGCTCAGGGTGAAATACAAAACCAAAAGCTGCCAATAGCTATATATTCAGTTCAGATGTTGTAGGATTTTTTTTTTTTTTTTTTTTTTTTTTCCCTTTTTCCCCCTGAGTGGAAGATCAGTCAGGGCTTTTGGAGCATACAGTTGAAATAGTGCAGCAGAATGTGTTCCCAGTTGATTGTTCTTTTGATTTTGTAGGTGAGCTGTATGGTTGAGAAGACTTGACTGTTGCCTTTAATAACCTTTGACCAGGGCTCTTGCACACTTACAATACAGTTGGTCGTGATGCTATGGAAAGGCACCCTTCACCCACATGCACCCAACCATATCTCATAGCTGTTTTCACACTGCTCCTCCCTGCAACACGCAGATAACCCCAGAAATAGGTTTAAGCTGAGGCGGATGTATAAAAGGAATGTTATGAGCTCTGCCTCCAAGACATTGTAGAATAATTCATCTGCAGAAGAGCAGGCTGTGTTGCTCTTTGCCTTTTCTGTTGACTACTGTAGCTTATTAAAGGGCAGCGGGGTGAATTGCAGGGACTGTCACATTGTCTGACAAAGATATTCTGGGGGGTAATGCTCCCCAATGTTGCAGAACAACAGCTGCAAGGGGAAATTTTGTGTTAAGGTTTATTTAGATGTGCAGAATTATTTTCAGTACCTTCAAGAGAGCTGGCTTGTTCTGTGTGCTCTGGGAAGCTATAGGTCCTGTCCCCCCTGCTAGTAGGCTTCTTGTGCTGACCTGCAAACAAACGTGAGATTCCTGTGTGCTCACAGATAATTTTATGCCTGGGATACCCCAGATAAACAAGTTAATCAGCACGTAGATAGGGATAAAATGCATATGCAACTGTGCAAGCACTTAGAAAACGGCGCCTTTCTGCACCCCTTCACATGAGCAGATTTCACATGGATTTATCAACAGGTCTACAATTGCCAGAAAGTCTGTTCTTGAAAAGAAGAATTAAAAGGGAGAAGAAAAAAAAAGGCTGTAAAAAGCCCCTGACTCTAATGGTACTACCAGGTAGCATGTGCAATTCATTTAACTATGAGTCTACAAATGTGTTAGCTCATAGCTGTGGTAACACTCATGGCAGCAGTCCCCAGGCTGAAAACTGTCCTGCTAATTAATAACAGCTAAGAACAGAGGTTATGTAGAGTGTCAGAGCGACAGGTCATGAATTAGGAGAGGAGCGTTTGTGGTCACGTCTTCTGTATGCGGAGAATTATTTTTGAAACAATTCCCTATATAACTGTGCTCATGCATCTTGGAAAATCAGCTGTTTAATGCACAAACTTGTGATGAGTCTTTCATTTCTTCCACTCTGTCATTCAATCGATTTATTTTCAGTCCTTTGACTGTAAGTCAGAGGAGTATCAGCTGCAATGGAGAAAATTTAGGAAAAAAAGATTTGGAAATTTACCTTGTTTTGTGAACTGAAAAGACTGTCTGAACTTTGAACAGAGCTGCTTGGAGAAGTTGTGGAGTTAAATGGCTGGATGAGCCTTCCATGGGATGTGAAGTCTTGGGTGGCCACGTGTCCATTACCCAGAAATGGGCCAGAGTCTCTGGGGAAGAGCTGGATGACAACCTTGTCACAAAATGGTACTTCACTCCAGAATGCCAATTCATGGTGGCTTTTTGTAAGACAGTTTTTCAGGGAGGAGGGGGACACAACACAGCATAGGATATATATTTTATGCCATGAGACTTTTCACTTTTTCCCTTGCAAATAGCTGTTTGCCTTGGTGGTTGCTAGATTCATTTGGGGTGTGGGAAACAGAGGCTTGTGTCCATTCCTGATTCTTGAGTTAATGCAAGGAATTGGGTGTTTGATTTGCTTTTTGTGTAATTACTGCAGGAGGAGGACAGTGATAGATGGAGCATCCGAAGAAGAGCTTTCCAGAAATGTTATCACATAGCAGCTTATTGCATGTTACCTATCGTGGCCAATTTAATTGGATGGCATTGCTCTTGTTAGGATGCAGTACATGTAGATGGGAGGGCTTGATTTTTTCAAATACCCAAAATCTTAGGACAGTTTGGCTTTTTAGGCAGATGGAAGTCAAGTGCTCGGTAACCAGAGCCTTTGCTGAGGGCTGGAATTTCAGAAGGCCGGAGCACTTAGCAGTTTTGAAAACCTGGCTGAATTTCAGTGCGAGCCTGGCTTTAGGAACCTTTTATATCTTCATCGAGCACAAAGGGACAGACTGTCTTGTAAGTTCACGCCTTCATTAGGAGGAACCGAATCCTATTGACTTTAGCAGTCATTATGGCTGGATCAGACCTCTCCATGTGACCTGTTAGCACCATACTTAAAAACACTGCCATGGCAACAAGGGCAGCAACCCCAACGGCAGGGGAATGGGAAATGATGTGGGGTGAAGAAGGGACATCCTCCTCTCATTGATGGAGATTTCCCCATAATAGAAAGGGGGGAGGGGGTGCAGCTAGACAAGTCAAGTGGCTTGATTTGTAAGTGAACTTACTCTAAAGTAAACACAATGCTGTATGTGTCTCATTTGCCAGTGAGATCATCTGTTTCTTTGTTAGGGAAAAAAATGTTTCCCTTCCAAGTCCAGGGCCACTCGGGCAATTTACATGAACAAATAAAGATGAGGTTTAGCAGCACTAAATAAATAAAATACAACTCTAAGTGGCCACCAAAGAACAGAGCTGCTTGAATGGAATAGTACTGGGACGTGAGCCAGGTGGCTGCTGTTTGCCATGCCTGCTTACAATTCCCGATCCAAGCACTGCTCAGATGCTTCTTGCTGAGGTCAGGTTTATGGCTGTATCAAAATATATACTAAGAGATAAACAAGCTATGCTACAGATGAACATCAGGGCAGAGAACATAAAGTAAATCTATGCCTTACTCATGGTCTTTACAGAAAGTAGTTGGGCTCTTGCCAGAGCAGTGTAGATTGAGGCTGACTAGGGCAATGAATATTCATCTCTTGATAAAAGCTGTGGACATCTTGTTTCTGGTGTCTTTTTACCAGCTGCATCCTATAGTTGTTCAGATATATTAAATGGAGTAATTCCTAATTTTCTCCTCTTTGAGATTAGGATCTGGCCACCCTTTATTTCTGTGCTTGTAGTCATGGAGCAGGTGCATAAAATGTCTTTCACATGGGGGAAAAATCAAGACACTCCACCTCAGAGTGGATTCAGCTAACATGTAAAGGCTCTAAGTGCTGTTGGTGCATTGCTGTTTCCTCATTGCATTAAGGACTGGTGTGAGTAAATATCAGCTGGATAGGACTCTTTCTCCTTCGATTTCCATCTCAGACTGCACATCTTCCAGTCTGGCACAGAACTGGCCGCTGTAAGTGGGGCACCATCACATCCCAGGTGTCTAGTACAGCTCAGTTTTGGGAGTGAGATTGATGCACTTGACCCAGTCTCAACCTTAATGTAAAACTGTCACCAGTCAAAATGCCTTGTACCACTCATGAACAAATCACTCCCATGCTCTGCTCATTTCTAGCTTCCTTGTGTAATTCCAGGGTCCAGGTCTCAGATGGAGTCACATGCAGAACATTACTCCAAGCAAACAGAGACATGTCTCCTTGTTCTGTAGTCATGACTTTTGGCAATAGCTGTGTTAGTTCCACCCTTAGTGTGGGACGCCTCAGAATGGGATGGCTCTTGAATTGACAGCTTCAGTATGGCTTCTGAATGGGTCCTTGTTTCCACTGAGTGGGGAGATGACTCACTTTGCTATGATCAACTAGCTGAGCTAATGCAGAAGTGGTTCTCTGGTCTGCTCTGGAGTGAATGCCATAGCACTTACAAATTTAAACAAGTGGAGCAGAGATGCTGTAGGGTTTAGTATCTGTTCAGCATACACAAACATAACTTGAGTGGTGGAAACTGTAATGGAGAATTGGTCCCCCCACCCTGTCCACTGCAAGTGAGATGTCTCCTTGCTCCTGTCAGGATTTCATGTCTACAACTGAGCAAACTGCTTCTGCAATGGATTTAGGTCAGATGAGTTAGTTACCTAAAATATAGGTGTTTCATCAATAGCCAGCGGAAGTGGGCATCTTCAAAGTTACTTCACCCATCCTAGTACAGTTCTTTAAGATGTCAAAACTGGATTTCTGTTTGTGTTTTGCTGCTCCCTTTGACAATAGAGGAAGCCAACACAACTATCTTAATTTAGACATCTAATGTTTAGATGGCTAATACTGGGTGGGATTAATCTTTCCAAGAATACCATCTAATCAGAGTTTCTTCTGTACTCATAGCTGCCCCTGACTTTCCAGTCTGAAAGTCACTATGTGCAATCAGAACTTAGATCAAAGGCAATTAGCTAAATGCCAGGTTCTTCTGTCAGTGTCGTAGCTGCAGTGTCAGTCAAACTGTCTCAGGACTTCTTGGGATATATGCTTGCCATAATAGAACTGCTGTGCAGGCAAGCTGCAATGGGGCTTCCTTTAGTTCCTTTATGTGCTTATTTATTTGCTCAAGGTTTAGGAGCATGTCTGGTTTGACAGCCCTATCAAATCTCTATTCAGTTACATACAGAATGTTTAAATAACTAATTTTAGATCCCATCGTTCTCCTCTTTCACTTTCTTGCCTTCCTTGCCCCCGTCTCTTTTGTGCCTTCAGAACCCCGCCTCCCAAAACGGTGAATTTAAAAGAAAACAAACACCTAGAGCATATGTATAGCATTTGACTGGATACATAATCTGGAATGAACCAAAACTGCACCAAAGTGCTTATTGAGGCGCACTATTAGACCAGTGAGTCACTATGTGCAGAGCAAAATTTGGATGAGAATATCAGTGGGAGAGTCAGTGTGATTTCTACAAAAGCCAGTGCTTTGCATCCAGATGCATTTGACCTTTGGGTTTCACATTTGCTATCCTCAAGAGTTGCCATGAATGCATATTTGAGTTGTAGTTGCCCTTGTTTGTAGTTCAGCAGACAGGATGTAGTTGTTCAGTGCTGTAAGAAGTATTCTTCATACTAGCTCATTGTTTTAAATGCTGAGACCTGGATATTCATGGTAGCTGACTCCAGGTACTTGAGCAAGGTAATTATATTAGATATTCAGACATTATAGGATTTCTCATGCATATCCTAGGAGTAGGAAGTATACCTCTCCAGAGAAGGCTTCAACTCTCTTAAGAGATTGATCTCACTCTCAAAGCGTCTGTCTGTCTGCATTGACTGTAAAGAACTCTTAATTAAAGTGATGTGACTAAATATCTAAAGTTAGGCAAAATCTAGGCTGGGAATTGGTATATCCCAAGGATGTTATGAGGGGAACAAACCATGGTAATTCTTCCCTAGTTGACAGATAAGAGACTGAACTAATATGCCCAAAGCAAAACAAAGTCTGCGGCAGATTTAGGAACTTTTGGTGGGTGTTCAGAAGTCCAGCTGTGGCCTTAACTGTTTGCATGCCATTGCTGCAGCACACAGCTGATGTTTTACACCCCTCCAAACAAAATACCTATTTCTAAGATAGTTATCTGTGTGTATGTAGACGTATAAAAAAATTAATATACATGTATAAAAATTGCTATTAAGATACACTTGCCTTTCCTTACGCCATGGCTGCCAGGTGTTATTGAAATGTAGTTTTTCACCAAAAGGCTGTTAGGTTCAACCTATCTCTGGCTGATGTTGGATTGGAAATAAATCCATGGATAATTACTGAATCCGAAGACCTTAACTGGCTCAGGAAGCCCGAGCTGCTGAAGGCTGGGAGAGTATCAGGGGAAAGGATCCCTACAGAGCTGCCTTGGTGTTTGTCCTCCTCACTAGACATCTGCATTGGTCATTGGCAGTGGTGGGATGATGAGTTATATGGACCTTTAGTGTGATTCAGTACCTCTGCTCTTAGGTTGTTAAAATAGAATGTATTTATTGTCTGGTGGACTCTTCCCATGTCCCAGAAATAGCTACAAGTTGACAACACAACTTACCCCAGAAGGAGGAAGAAGAGCCTGGGTGGGCTCTTGCAGAATATCAAGGAGCACAAAGCATGAATTCAAACTTTAGTTCAACTTTCCAATAACTGCGGTGACATGAATGCTCAAGAATCCAACATCAGCAGTCCCATGGGGTATTGTGATGCTGCTAAATTTAAAGGATAAGACTATTTTTAGCATAAACAGTTAACAGAGTTCACAAATCATATTGAGAAGCATGGTACTGATTATAGATCTGTAACATGTTTGCTGTGATAAAAAACAGAGCTGCATCAGGTGATCTTGTTAACACAATATTTGTACACTTGGGTAATAGATGCAGCTGTGGCTAAAAAAAGGGTTTTTAAAAAAATAAAAATCAGCAGTCCTATTTTACTAGCAATTATTCACTTATAAACTGTATCAGAGGAGTAGCTAGAATCAGAGGCAAGACCTACTAGTCCAGAGGTCAGGAAGGACTTAAAATGAGAAACATGTTACACTCCCAGGACAGATGTCCTTTCCCCTTTGCTGACTCCTCAACACCTGCTGCACTTCAGACATATGCTTACCTTCAACTTGACTTCACTTTGACATAAACGTTGCTTAAAATTTAACATGTGCTCATGGGCTTTGCTGGAAAAAAAAATGGCCTTAGGTGTGTGCCTAAAACTTTCCCTAAATTGTCCTTCTAAACAGCAGAAGTTGTCTCTTACCACTTTTAAAAGAAACTATCAGATTTGCTGGTCTTGATTTTATAAGGAGCTGAGTATGCTTAGAGGTGCTGGAAGCATAGACCCTTCTCAGCCTGGTCACCCTGGTGAATATTTCATGTTTATGATACACATCATTGCCAGGGACCAGGTTCTCAGCCAGTACATGTATAGTTGGCTGTAATGGGCAACTTGGTGTGGGGTGAGCCAGTATTTTCCCCAGGTCATTGGGCAATGGGAATGCGCACGGTGTTCACTGCAACCATGGATGATGGAACTTCTTATGGCATTGGTTTCCAATTCAGGATGTTCTCGTTCCCTTTGGCTCCAGTCAGTGGTTTCTGCAACTTTAGCATGTGTCTGAGCTCAGACAACTGTAGCACTAAGGTATTTTGAGTTGGGGTAACATGAGGAAATATACATGAAAAAGCATAGTTGTTACTTATCTCACCTGTCCAATCCCCAGCAGGTCTAAGGATTTACAAGGAGCTCTCCCAGAATAGACATACTGGGTTTTGTGGGGCTGAGTTCAGCAGTTTGTCAGATCAAACAGAGAACACAAAGTACTGAATTTGTTTCAGATACTAAAGTCTGATGGGGAACTTGGGGATATTTTTTTTCTGCTGAATGTTCCTAGTTTTTTTCCAAACTGAAAACAAGAACTGGTGCATAAAATTCCAAGTAATCGTTTGCTCTCAGAACATGTCTAGACATTTGCTTAAAATTAAAATTTATTTATAGGTTTAATTTGGTGAAATTGTATTTTGTGAAGGAAGCTTTGTTGGAGGTTTTACTGGGATACTAACATGAGCACTTCTAGTTTGTTAACTGTAGAATGATCTTTCATCTTGAACTTCAATTTTACAATATCACATGTAAACTAATTTTTTTATAAGTGCACACCAAAAGCTGCTTTCATCCTTCTGGGCCTATGAGATGCCTCTGGCATCTAGATATCAGTCTGGTTTCTTGGATCTCCATTATCAGCCACATGGCACTGTTTAGTCAGCTGCTTCCTCCTGTGATACATCCAGGATAAGCTCATGCCTTGGAGAGGCAAAATTGCACAAATTCCCACCATCTTTGAAATGCAACTTGTTATTCCAGGTGGGACCTGTCTTGGGCCTACTGAGCAATGTCCTTGGGTTTGTTTAAGGAGTTTTTCCGGTAAACATAGCTACTGCACTTTTTGTCTAGACCACATTTGAAGAGGTAATTTCTGTCTCTCCTTCCATTTGAAAGAGTCAACCATGTCCCACTTGTATGAGCTCTAGTAAGGTGATCTGTGATTTAGCTTTGCTTTCTTTAGTCCAGATAATCCCAAACTCAGACCTGCAAACCTGAGCAGCCTCGAGCTGAGAGAACCTTGAAACTGAGATCTAGAGCCAGCTCCTGTTCTCATAGGTGGTCCTCGAGGGATGCAGTGAGTACTCCAGGTCAGAATGGCACCGTAAAGTGTCTCATTGCCCTATGGGAAGGAAATGTCTGAAAGTGAAGCCCAGGTATGAGTGTGGGGCCATTTGCTGATACTCACTCAGGTGCAGGCTGTGTGACTGATGGGGTTGCTGATACCTTTTCAGGCCTGTGACCCCCCATTCAGTGAATGTGCTACAGCCTCCAATTGCTGTGCTCACTTTCATCTCTGCTTCCCCCAGTCAATAGCCTGGAGAGGTGCACCAGGAGCATTTAAAACCCCTCTGAGATGAAGCCTCATAGCTATACATCCCACAGCCTCTGAACCAGAGTCTGCAAGCCAGCTCCCCCTGAGCTGAAGGTAGTGGTAATTCTCCAGGGGCAGCCTGCTCAGCCTTCAGGAGGACAGTGGTGGGACTTTGAGTGAAAGGAGATGGATGGGACTCTGTAGTCCAACAGCAAAGTGGCCTGGCAGAAGTAAGGGCTCCATGGGGTTGTGAAGTTTTGTTCAGGATGTGTTGGCCCCATGCTGGCCGGCAGTGGCATGGCGCTAAGTGGATACAGTATGGGGCCCAACTGCTTGTGTCTGCTGAGACAGAACATGAGAATCCACAGTGGAACCAGCCTCTCCCCCTTTCCATTTCTTCTTCCAGAAAATGGCTAACATAAATAAATTGTCTGTTCACACGTGTTTTGGCATCTGAATGGAAACACTTGTCTGTGTGCCCCCACCATCCCTGCTCCCTCTCTCCCTTGGCGCTTTTGGTAAATGGGCCTTTCTTGCTCAGCCTGGAGTTATTCCATTGGTATTTCCCTCTTGGACTGATAACGAGCCAGAGGAGTGGGCTGTAAAGTTGGTGACATATACCAGCCTTAATAATGTCCAGGAGCTAAAAGGTCCCCAAGCCCTGGTTTGTGCAGCAGATAAACATTGGGCAGGGACCCACAGGCTGCCTGAAACCTGCGTGTCAGGCTCGGTATGTACCACTCTGCTTGCCCTGATCTCTGTAGGAGCTCAGACTTGTTAAAAACTCTTCCCTTGGTGCTAGCAAAAGTATGGCAATATCCAGAGTGTTCCTTGAAACACCAGTCTTGCATGGAAACTCTTGATGCAGCTATGCTTTAACATTATTAATAGTAAGTTAGTGAGGGGGAAAATAACATATTTAATAATAGAATTTCATTAAATGATAATACAAGTAAGTTATTGCAGGGAAAAATAGTCATACAAATTCATTTTGATGGGGTCACTCTAACTTCGGGTTGTTTTGCACAGACAAGGAGAAGAGAGGTGGTAGGTCACATGTTGCAAAATGTTTCAGATGCTTCCAGTTGGAAAAATAAATATTCAAGCAATTACAATGCCCCTTGTTAAAGGATGAGATGGAAACATATTGTCATCCTCCTCACGATGCGCATTTCCTGTGCTGCAGGATAATCAGCCACTGAGACATCCTCAATCTTGTTGGATTATTTGCGGCTGCACCTGCCTGAACTTTCTCCCTCCTGATTAACATTTGATTAAATCCACTTTTAAAATGCCAGCATGACTGCAGCACTGAGGGGGGCACTTGCAGAGAGTGTTTTGCTCTCCATCCTGATTGCATCTGAATTAATTATGCTAAATGCAGTGACAGGAACAATATTGATGTAACAGAAGTTTATTAGGTTGATGTGGTCATTCAGACAAGAGGGCTGTAAGCAGCTTCACATGCTTCAGCTGTGGCCTCCCGTGAGGAGAAAATGTCATCTCATTATTATTCAGATTGACCTGATTTGGGTAATTTCTTTCTGGGAGTGAGATAGCTTTGGAATCTCATTAGTTTACCGATATTTGCATGTGTTAATAGAGTTCTTGCTTGTTTTTAATCCTCCATCCCTTCCTTACCATTGCAAATGGGAGTTTGGTGAAAATCAGGGAGTTGGGCTGGGGACCTGAACAGTTTTGAGACTGCACTTTGGACCTGCTGTGCCATATTCTGCTCGTGGACCCGTGACCTGACGCACACCAATGCGGGAAGGTGTTTCCTCTCCCCACGGACCAGGAAGAAGGGCTCATGCAAGGACACAGAGGTGCTGCTGCCACTCTCAGCCCTGCCCCACCACATGCCCGTTACCTGTGCCGGAGGGGAAGAAGTCCCAATTTCATCGCAAGGACATGTAGCATTCATTGCATCTGCTTTTATTACCTGTATTGTATATCAGTGCTTTAAGCCAGTCTGAGTTTGTCTGTCCCACAGTGTGAAAACCCAGGAGCAAATCCTTCCAGGAACAAATGTCTTAACCATACTTGAACATGGATTATATTCTTATCTCTGGTGATAGAGTTAGTGGACTCCCTTTTCAGCAGGCTGTGGTGTGATGGAGGGATTAACCATGAACTCTGCTATGCACAGACATCCTGGGGTCAAAAGGGGCTTCTTGGGTGGTGCTTGGCAGCCCCTCGTAGGGGGAATGGGAAGCCATGTAATGGTCTGCAGCAGCGTGCTCTGGGTTAGGCAGGGTTTGCTAAAGCCTAGGACTTCCGAATGCTCATCGCTGCACTGACTGCTGGATCAGGCAGAGGATTGCATCCTCAACAGCAGTTACAAGTTTTACATTGTACAACTTAACCGTAAAAATCTGGCCTTGTGTTATTGCCCTTGTACTGACAGTCATTGGCCCAAATGCAGTTAGTCTACCTTGCTGGTCCTTAATGGAGTGTCATGTGTGACTTCAGCTTCTCACAATCTAATATACAGTAGACAAGTGATTGGAAATTTTACAAAAGAGCTTTAAAGCAGTTTTCTCAGGTCTCATGAATATCTGTTTGCTGTGATTTTATTTTTTCCCCTATTAACAAGTGTTTGCATGATTTGCTTAAAGAAGTCACTTACCTGCCAGGCAGCCCATTATGGGAATGTGAGACACTGAACAGATATTTTATCTTGTTCAGGGATATCTGTTTCTGTTCTTTCAGATCCTGTGGCCCACTACTATAAAACCATGTCTTTCTCTGGAAACTACACAGCAGCTTTCCTCTCCTGACAGTTGATGTTTT
This sequence comes from Athene cunicularia, assembly GCF_003259725.1. Lineage (NCBI taxonomy): Eukaryota > Metazoa > Chordata > Aves > Strigiformes > Strigidae > Athene > Athene cunicularia. The sequence continues at coordinate 9,309,154 of NW_020799109.1, forward strand.
GAACGTGTAACAAGTCAGGAAAAGAAAAGAGAAAGTTGGAGGGTTTTGTAAAAAAAAAAAAAAAAAAAACCCACACTTTTTTAATATGTAATAAAAAACTTCTCCCAAATATTTCAGATTTTTTTTCCCCATCCCCTTTCAAAAATGAAAAGCGCAGTAATTCATTAAAAGCGAAACATGAAGGAGGATTCTTGGGGAAGCTTTCATGAGGGGAAATATTTAAAATCTTTCCCTGAAAAATGGCCTATTCTATCACGTGTGCCTGGAACTAAAAATGAATAATGTTTGTTAGTTTAAAGAATGCTCAAAAAATTAATTTTCAGGCCAGCTACAGATTAAAGGTTGTGTGTGTTTGGTTTCAGTTGTTTAGAATTTCCCCCACACACACACACATAGCCTTGCTGTTTGTTTGCTGTAGACTTGTTTTCTGTTCTGCAGCTTCTCTCTCATTGCTGTACCACACCATGTTCCTCCCATCATCCACTCCTTACTCGGACAAAAGGTCCTGCAGTGGGACCTAATTTTGTAGGCTGATGCCCAGTTTGTTCCTGCAGATCTCCACACTGACTCTACATTTATTTCACCTTTTTCCCATGAACTCTCATGACTTTTTGGGGGTTTTTTTTGTAATGTTGGAAGGGATTTTGACTAGCTGGGTTTCTTTCAAAGGGTTTTCTTGCCTGATTGCTGGATACTGAATGGGTGAACAAAAACATCTGGGCTGAAAAGCAAATGAAAATAAGCTAATAATAATCCAGATAGGCTTGTTTATTGAGTTTTGAATCTTTGGCAGATAGCTGATTGTAGCTGTATTAAATTACCCTTTGCAAGTATCTAGTCTTCATTTGTAACCCAGCCTTATAATTTGCTCCATACTTTTTTTTTTTTTTTTTTTTTTCTCATGATGGCATGGCAGATAATAAGTTTTATCACCATTTTACCTTTCAAAGGGGCCATCTGTAGGTTGTTCCATACTTTTGCTATATTCTCTACAGGTATTTTCCTCCCGCATAATCAAGCAGTGAGTTTTCACAGTGGGTAGGTTGTTCAGGGGATGTTTCTTTCCTGCCAGTAATGTGAATTATTGAAAAGAGAAGCAAAATAAAGAGAATAAAGCAGGTGGCATGTCAAAGCATAATTAATGTGATTGATGCATTTGCAGTATGAAGGCAACATTACTACCATAAAAAGATCTCTTTGAGCTCCTCTGGAGGTTACTTGTCTGCTGACTTATCAGGGTAGCAGCTTTCAGACTCACAGACACTTTCTTTGCATGTATAAGATGGCTCTACCATATGAAAAGCATGTCATAGCCAATAAAGAAGTTACTAAGAGCTCTCCTTCTTGGTTTTCCAGTTTGGATATTTGGATAGTTCCATCCTTGTCTGAATTAAAAGCAAGAAAATGCTGCCAAACTTAATTTACTCTATGCTGTCCCCAGCTTTGAGATAGTCACTGTGCTTTCCTCAGCTTTGAAGCTGAAGAGGCTTCATGACCTGGATGGCTATCAGTAGGATGTGAAGGGAAACTGCTTTATTGAGAGGCAAAGTCTCGTTCTTCTGTATGCTTGTTCTTCACTGCCTCTATCTAGACCTTTCCAGCAGGGCTACCCTTGGTTGAACTCTTCTTTGTTGACTGGGAAGTGTGAGGAGCCTCACTTTGAAATGTCTAAGAAGCATCTAACTTGGTGCAAAAGTTCAGTGTGAATAACCTGAACAAGCCACCATAGTTCCCACGTGTCTGGTACTGGAATCCCTGTGCCCAATTGCAGAAGCATGAGCTGAAGGGGATGCTCCTCCATGAAGAGCTAGTTTAGTTAGCAAGAGATGTGGGGAAGGTTCCTGTGTTGGCCACAGGCCTTGGGTAAACCCCTAGGCTTCTGTTTTTGTTAGAAGGGCTGAAATATTTTCTTTCTGCTTTGGCTTCAGGATATGAACACGCATTTGTTGTGTAATCCAAAGTCTTATGTTGAGGTTCAAAGAATTACTGTGGTGTAGCAGAGTAATAGTAAAAATTAAAAGGCTTCAAAATCCTTATTTACATACAAATTCCCAGTAGAGAAGATGTGCCGAGCATTTTTAAGACGCTTTATTAAAGGACTTAAAACTGCAGGTGTCAATTAGCTTTGGTGTGTATTCCGGAGGAATCTCTACGACTGTGCCACCAGAGGAAAACTCTCCTTGTGTTTTTCTAAACTCCTTCCAAGACAGTGGTTGAAAATCAGTGGAAATGAATGCTGTTATCATCACCACACATGTGGGATGTTGAAAAGCAGGATTTCTCTTCCAGGGGAAGAAATGTGTTTGTACTCTAAGTTGAATCAAAAAGCACTGTTTAAAAGGGTTTGGAACAGAAATTCCAGCTTGCTCCAACATGAACTTCAGTGTAAACCCTGCTGTGTTTCAGTCTTGAGGATGGCCAAACCCTGTCAAGCATTGAATACAGCAGATTAGCCATCGTGTACAGGTATGAGCTGTGGAATCATTTCAACGTTGATATTCATATTTCAAAATAACATGACAGTCAAAAATGCTATTCAAAAAATATATATAAATGCTATTAGAAAGAAATTATGAAAATTCTAACAATGATATTACAATGTCCAAATGGTTGAAACCATATTTTCCCTATCAGTAATTCTGTCAGAACTGACATCTTCTGCAAAATGTTTTAGAGCTGAGACAGCATTTCCCAGGAGAAAAATATTGCTTTAAAAATTATTTAATTAAGCAGACTCAGTGCACATTATGAAAATTGATAGTTGTTTAGGTTTGTAAGAGAAAGGCAATGTGAAATTTAATAGCAGAATGATCTAATTAAGTGCATCTTTTAATCAATAAATTACTATGATTCTGGTTCACCATCTTTTTCCACCTCCTGTAGCAGCTGAGTACCAGCTGGGTTGGAAATGTTCTTGTTGATGTAACTGAATGCCGACAGCTAATTTGGTAGTGTTTCAACCTACTTTGTACTTGTCTTTATCTTTACTCTCATTTTCATATGGCCTCCTGCTACAAACCATCCCCTAGATGGTAGGAGAAAGAGAGATCTGACAAACACACTTTCTTTTGTGGGTTTACAAGGTTGAGTAGCTAAAGGATTGTTTTCATTACTAACATCCTGCTGTAGTAAAAGATCAAATTTAATACATATGACAATTGTTATACTACTTAATCCACTGTTTGCCTTCTAATTTAGCTTGAGTTTGCCTTGTTATTTGGTATGTTAGAGGAAGGCTACAATTTAGCTATTTGGCACACCCTTCTTATCACATGTACTTTAGTATCACATGCGGATGGAGCCTCCAGCTGTAAGACGTCACGGGATAGCAATCTCATCAGTTTGTCCTAGCTGACTTGGCAGGGAGGTGCATCTGGTGTCAATTTTGTCAGACCTCTCCATCACAGTCTGGCAGATCTTTTTGTTTACGAGAATGCAGGTACACAAGATGCTGTATGCTGTGCCAGGGAGACAGGTGGCTGAATGCTGGGTCGTGTGCTTGGTGCATGGACATTATCAAGTGGGTGTGTGTCTTTGGGGATCTCCAGTTGTGTTGTGGTCAGCTGCAGCTGTGCTGGTTTTCTGGTTATCCAAGAGGGTACCTTCATGCAACACCTGCTGCAGTATCATTGGGGAACAGCAGAACCAAGTGCTGTATTGCTACTGCCTTCTGGAGCAGTTCCCAGCACGGACCCCTCCGTGCCATGTCATACTCGGGGCACTATAAAGTGGGGCAGGGAGTGAGCTGACTGGTCCCTTGCACGGATGACCAGGTGCACAGTGCTCAGAAGAGCTGCTTGGCCAGTTTCTGTGCAGTAATGCGTACCTACCCTGCAAGAAGAGCCCTGCTGGGAAGCACAGAGCTAGAGCTTTCCTGTGGCTTCACAGCTTTGTGCAACCTGACTTCAAGCTTAGAAAAAGCCCCCAGACTGTGTGGTAAAGACCAGAACTGTGAGTAGCATGGCTGAGGAAGCTGGTTCATGGATCTTCAGTGATTCTGGGAGACTGTTTTTTATTAAGCTGTTTTTTAGTATGCTAGTTTTCCAAAACCTGAGAGCAGTAGACAGATTTTCCTTTTATACCTTAGAGTGAGAATGTAGAGTCAGGTATTGCACTACTCAGCCCAGAAGGGAAAGTCACATCTCCAGCAGCAGGATATCCAAGTGAGCTTTGCTCTGCATCTTCAAGGTCAAACTATATGGAAGCCTTCCCATGCCACAAAGGGATAATTTATGTGTAAGGTCCCTCTTGGGGCACTGAGCATCATCCAGCCCATGCAGAGACAAGCCTGGATACTGCTGTAGGAGAAATTGCCATGGAGTAAATCTGTAGCATTGTAAGACTTAGTGAGGTTGATGGGATTTCTAGAAACTCGTAATATTAAACTACAGAGGTTTCAAATAGTGCTGTCCTGGTTCTCGTCATTTTGGAGTCTAATAAATTGTTTGTCTAATTGTAGGCAGGCTAATTCTGGATTCAGTGAAGGAGACTGAGCTCCTGGGTCACTACTGCTGAGTGCTGTCCTGTCCACAAACCAGTGGGCAATGGAGCACCATGCCAACTCAGATCACATCCAGATCTTACATGTGTGTGGGGAGGCATGATGCTGGTGGGTTTTTTTACTTTAGTTAGATACAGGAATGTTTATTAAATAGCTGCTGGGATCCAGGATAATATTACAATGTTTATTTGGTTTTTTTTCTGAGGGCTTTTTATGGTGGACAAAACAATTCCAGTGGCGTTTTAGGAAGAAAGTCACATTGCAGAAGTGAAGATATGATTATCAGACTCCCTTTTATTTTATGGATAAGCAACATTCAGTCCATCAGGGGTGAGATGTTTGCATGTGGCCATTTGGTTTGTGTGCCACACATGTGATCAATTTAACCAGAGGAGGATTTAGGCAGGGTGGGGAGGCCGATATTTCTTGTGACATGTGGAATGTTAAGCCACAAAAATGCAACCACAAAATCAGCAGATTAGAATTCCCATTTGTAAGGAATAAATAATCATTATGGTGAGATAGTCCATAAGGGATTAACACGGCTGCTTCCAATTCTGTTGCTCTGTTGTTCAATGTTCTGTGACATTTTTTTCCACGCACGTATCTTTCCTCTTTCTTTTCTTTTTATTTTTCTTTTTTTTTTTTTTTTCCTTTTCCTGGTTGGTATTCTAGCTGTCACGGTGATTAATGGGAATGAATGCAACTTTGCGAGGTTTGTCTCTGTACATACCTCTTGTTTTTCTTCTTGCTTGTAATTATGTTATGCACCTGTTGTTCCCCATTGGGGCCCACGTGCTTGGAGAACTGATGCTCACGTTGCAGTTGGTTTACTCAGTTTTAAAACATTTGTTAGTCGCATCCGATAGATCTGTTTTGGCTTTGTGCCGAGGAGCTGCCTGGCAGCATAAATCATTCTTGCACTGAAGAGAAGAGCACGGTATCTATTTCGGGTTCCCACCCACCAGAGCCTCATAAATCTACGCAAATGTTTCAAGAAACAGGTTTGATTGTTTAGAATGAGCTAATGCTGCAAAGCCCTTCTTAGTCCTGAACTGAGTTTGGGAGTCAGACTCCCCAGACTTATAGAGTTAACTTAGATTTACAGGATATGTCTACATCGCTCTTAAAAAGCAAGCTTGAGAGCATCTTGGCTTCTCAGCTCCACAAGCTTCTCATCTATACCAAGGCTTCCCAACCATGTGTCCTGGTGCTGAGTACCTGATGTCATGTTACCTGCTCTGTTAACCTGACTGACATACACAGGCATGTGTCTGCATCCTTCAAAAGGAAGTCTCCAAACAGGGGTGTTGAAAGAATTTCCCTACCTTTTCTCAAAATGCAATCTGTGTGTATCCTTAATTAGCCTTTTCAGTCCAAAGACTAAGGAGGAGGCGTAGGCTGCTTTGCTGAAGGAGAAGAATGTACATTTCTGGATGGCCTTAGATGCTATGAATTGCCTTCAGAGGAGCCTCTCTCCTCCGCTGGTGGGAGACTGGCTTTCTAACTTAGACCTGTAGTAGGTGGTGAAAATGAGGTAGGTGCTCCTACCCTTAGCAAGACTTCAGGGCCATACAGAATGCTTTCATCCAGGGTGAGAAATCATCTGTGGCAGTTTGTAGCTCACAGCTCTTCCATGGCTTTCTGTTCCAAATTAATAGCCTAACTCAGCGATCATGGAGTTGTCCTTTATCCCACATAGGTCCTGTCTAGTTTACCCCCAAGATAGTCACTGGGTTTTGTAGATCTCCCTTCTGTGCTAAGGGAGTTCTTGAAACATGGCAAAATTCTTTTGCTTTCAGAAATTTTCTGATCCATCCCTTGATCAAAGATTTGTTTGATGGCAAAGTGTCTCTGTTCTCAACATTTTACTAACAGGCTTTTTTTTTTTTTTTTCTTCTCATATGGTCAATGCAACTATTCCCAAGTGAGTAAGGAAGTCACTCTTTTGTATCATCAAGGAACATGTCAACAGTTTCAGAATGATTTTTTTTTTTTTTTTTTTTTTTTTTTTAATAAACTTTACAGGGGACTAGTGGAGGAAGCAGGAAAAATATGGCCAGAGTCTTCAGGTTAAATAAATCAGCATTTGGCAAAGTCTCTGAGAGTTATTTCAAATATAATCTATAAGCTACAACAAGTCTTACTGTGAAGAGAGCAATTAATGAAGATATGTTTGCAGCTGTAGTGATTTCTGAGATACCAAAGAAGAGGTAGTTGCTGCAGAGAGAACAGACCAGTCCTCTTTTCTCTACCTATGTGTCTGTTTGGATGAAAACTGTCAATATTTAATGTTGTTGAGACTTCTACTCTGCTTTTAAAATTTGAAGTAGCCACATCACTTGAAGGTCTCTAACAAAAACCAGGAGAGAATGTGATCACAGAAGCTTCATTTCTGTGGGAAGTTAGACCAAAAATTAGCCCCCTGGCTTCACTTACTGTGGACTGGAACCACCAATTCACAGCCTCCCGCACCCCCTGCAAGCAGCACTGAAAGCAGCATCTCCTGGTATTTGAGTTTGCAAAGCATGGGCAAGCACAAGCAGAGCTGGCACTGCACGTACTGTCTTGTAACATTATCTTCCCAGAGCATAGGTGTATTTAGAAAGACCATCGGAAGTTTCATGCAGTATTCATGTCTTTGGTAAAAGCATAGTAATCAGCAATAATTCTCAAAGCACTGCTTGAAGTTCAAGATAAAAAAGGATTTAAGAAAACCAAACTTCGGTATTTGCTTATCTTTTGTGCTGTCGGATTTTCTATGTAATCGATGAGGATTTGATTCAGCAAAGTGCTTCCTGGCGTGCCTGACTCTGAACGTGTGAGGAATCCCTTTGACTCTCCTGAAACTGGAGTGTTGTGCTTGGCGTGGTGTGTGTTGTTGGAAGAGTGGCATGCACTAACCCAGCAGATTCGTGTGATTACAAAGCCCTTTCTGCACGATTGGTTCCACAGGGTAGATGGGGGCTTCAGGTATTTTATGCAGACTTGAAATGATTTCCAAGACAAGATGCATGAGTGGTTACAGTAGTTTGTTGTAAAGCTCAAGGACTGGCTTTCACATTTGCTCTAGACATGTACTGAAGGGCGCTGCCATTTCCTCTAGCTGTAAGTGTGTAGACCCATGACAGCCAGGTGCAATGCCAGAGATGTCGTTCCATTCTGAACTCCAGAGTGGTGCGTTTTAGTGATATTAAACCAAGGAGGTTTGGATGGATCTACAGCATTTTTAAAATTAATTAGTCTTTAGGAAGTTGCAAGCCTTTAAATAATGTAGGTCCTGCACCAGAAATGCAAACATTGAGGTATTTATGTTTGATAAATTATCTGTAGTGCACTTGTTAGGGAGGGGTAAGGCATCATGGGTGAGGAAGCATCCATGAACTTTGCTAGAGAGGTGGGATTATGTAGTTAGAAACCAGTTAACTACATCTGACCACCAGCTCCCGAGATGTAGGTGACAAAAAGAGGGAGCAATTGCCAGAGCTGATTCTGTGAAGCTTCTGGAGTCCTAAACAGAACAACCACCTTTTAAGCGAACTTGAAGTTTTACCTCTTGGGCTGTTTATGCAAACCTCAGCAAAAGAGGAGGGTGTGCGGTTACAGACCATCACTGCTTTGGGATACTTGTATCAAGGAAGGAGTGCACTGGTGAACCGTTTTCTATTAATTGCTCTCTTTTTAGTGGATACACAGAAGGTTTTGACATGTTCGTAGAAGACAAGTTCACCAGTGGCTCATTAAAGTTATGACTGAGGTGTAACCTTGGGTTCAGCAATTCCCTAAAGCAGAGAGTGGAAGACTATGCTGAGAAATGCTCATCTGTGACGTGTTCTTTCTACTGTTTCTCTAAGCACAGAGATACGCTGTAGATCCTGGGCTGGAGTGGCTGCTGGGAAAATGGCTTGCTTGTTGATTCTAAAATATAATATTGTTCAGGTGTCATTTATATCCCTAAATGTGGTAAAAGTGTTACTGGCTATCTCCATATTGTAGCCTCTCCTGTTTACAAACACTTACTGCCTTAACTTGGGATAAATTGATCAAAAAAACCTCCTTCCAAAATTAGCCTTGTAAAATTCCTGTAACAATTGCATGACAGAAAACTGGCCGAGTACCTTGGCGATGGTCCCCAGCCTGTGATTTGGTGACTAAATGAAAACGCAGCCTGGCTTGTTTAAGTGTAGAGGACTCTTTCCTCTGCATTCAGTTGTTGCTATGGGAGAGAAGCTGTGGCTCTGTCTCTGAGGCCATGAAGCCAATTTTTAGGCTCTCTAGTAAAATACTTCATTACTTAAATATGCTTTGTCTTTAGGGAACACCTCCTTCTCCCCTCTCCCCTCCCTAATATACTTCATCATAAACTTCTGCAAAAATGTATAAATAAATAAAATAATCCAGGTTCCTTTTTCTTAAACAAAAATTTAATTAAATGGAAGTTAGATCCCTTTGGAATACAGAAAAGCAACTTTAAAGGCACTCTAGACATTGGCTTTAAGGATTTCCTTCCCTCTCTTTGCCTAATAGACTCCAATCCTAGGATTGTATTTCTCTGCTTCAATGTTAAAAGACTTCTAAAAGAAGCAATATTCAAAGGTCTAACCCAGACGTTTTATGGGATGTCATACATTTTCAGCTGTTCATAACATAAAAAATAAAATAAAATACTGTAGGTTACTTTATCAAAGAGAAAGTTGATTTGTAATTCCCAAGGTAGAATTATGAAAATACCTTGAGAGCATTACAGGAACAGACATTTATGAGAAGTAATAAAATTAGCTGACTGCAGTACAAATTTGCTGAATGCTTTTGGAGGAGAAAATATGTTCCTTCCCCCACTGCCCAGAGAAAATCAGACAAAAATTGTCAGTTTGTGAGGCCTTTCCTGTGACAAATCAAAGCCGTTCTTTAGCAGAGGAGTGTTTCTGCAATGTTACCCTGGGAAAATGATGTAGACCTGATCTTCCTCCCACTGAAACAATAGAAAAAGAGCTAATGGTATTGACAGGAGCAGTACTGAGCATTAACAGAGCTTTGGGAATGGGGCCGTTTCCCGGACATCTTCCATCCCCAGGCTGTCATTTCACTGCTTGGGTTGACTTGAGGATGAACGCGGGGAGGACAGGAAAACCTAGCAAGGTGTCAAAGACCAAATCTTAGAGGGTGCTAAATGCCTTCAGGACCAATGGAAATCCAACCTGCAGAACTATCCCGTTCAGACAGCAGTTTTCAGGCTTGTCCCGTCTTCTAATTTTGAAAGTACATGGCACTACTCTTATCCCAGCCCTTAAGGAGAAACCTGTAAGAGTCCATGATAGTCTCCTATAGAGTTGCATCCTGTGTGAGTTGAAGTGTGGCCCTAAGGCAAGCAGATGGCACAAAAAGTGCTGGGACAAGGTGGAGCACTGTCACCTGATATTGCTCTGCATGTAACCACCAATGTGGAGTCCATCAAAATGTACCTTCATGGCATCTGGAGTCACCCTAAGGACATGAAGTCATCTCTCTTCACTTCCCTCTGATAAGCCCTTCCTGTAGTTTTTACCTGTAACTGGCAAAATAAATAAAGTGCCTTCTTTCTCTTTTGAATGTCTCATAACTTCTGACTGGATTGTGCCTTTCCCTGCTAAACTGATGAATCTTTCCACATACACAAGTTTTCCTAGCAAAGACTTGTATAACTGCAGGCAGTACATCTGTCTCACGCCAAATTGACCAAGCTACTTAAATCTCCTACTGTGAGGCCTGTTTCCTAGTTCTTGAATTATTTTGTTGATCATCTCTGCATTTGTGGTTTCTTAAGAAAACAAGGTTCATGTGTCTATACTGAAAGTGCATTTATGTGTCCGCCTGCTCCCCTCCCTCCCCTTCCCTGTTAACTCTTGATTAATTTCACAAAGGCAGGAAGAGTCTTAAAGATCTTTAGGCTGCACGTGTTACCTGGAGATATGCGGCCAGGAAGAGAAGGCAAATCCTGTTAGTGCCCTAATGACAGAAAAGCTAGAGCGTGTGTGCTCAGACACTATCAGGTATCCAAAAATCTATACTGGAGCGACCTGCCAAAACTAATTTTCTTCAGTTACACTGTTCCTGATGGTGCTTCTTTTGAAGGCTGGTCACTGGAGCTGTGCATGATGATCAGTTTAGTCTCACCATACTCAGATACCAAACCAGATACCTTGTACATCCAACCCAGGAGACCACAGGCCGCGGGTTTTGCTGTACTGCTCACCAACGAGCATCCAGATGAATCATCTGAGAGCTCTAGCCGATATCCTCCATCTGCATGAGTCTCTCTGGGCATTGGTTGTGTTCCTGCCTGCCTTGTTTCAAGAGGCAAATCTGTTCAGATGGCTCTATGTCTTCATAATTCACCACGCTGACAGTCTGTCTCATGTGTGTGGATTTTATTGGCAGTGTTTTAAGAACTTCCAAATCACAGATGAAATTGTTGACTAGTGTTGGGCTCATTACCAATACCTATAATTTTTATTTTTTTTTTAGAAAAAGTTCCCACCACAGATGATTCTCCATTTTTACAGCTGCTTTTTGAGAGATGTCATGTCAGATTCCATTATAGATAGTTAGTTTTCAAACTGTTTGAGGTGTTTTCTGTAGATATTACTTAGTTCTAGTTCTGTAAGCAGAAACTTAATCTCCTTTGGTCTGCTACTGTAAATTAATGCAGTTTTACCAACTAATGCTGAATAATCTCAGAAAGGAAAGGGTTGTTTTGGGTTTTTTTTTTGACATGACTTTTTTTTCTCTAATGTCATATTGACCACCACAGATTATTTTACTTCTTTCCTAAGGATCTTCTCTGCTCAGTGAGTGTTCTATCCTCCCATATCCCTGTTGTTTTTGAGGATTTATTCCGAACTAGCTCATTCAACCAAAGTCAACTAAACTGAAATAAAAACTGACTTAAACTTGGAATTTGTTTCTTTGTTTCCCCTGTATCATGAGCAGTTTGTTGGCTTGCCTGAACTCTATAATGCCGTAGGTGACATTGGAAATATCAAGTACTTTAACAGCACAAGAAAACTGAAACTTAAATGCATTTCCTTTTCTCAGATCCAGATTTAATCTTCATTTATGTGTCTGTGCCTAATTTATTGCAGAATCTCTCACTTGTTCAATTAAATTTTGAGTGTTTAGCAAAATTACTTAAGTGAGAGAACATATGCCTTCAGGATATGTACAGGTTTCCTGGGCTAAATATGATTTCCTTTTTGTCTTCTATTGATTAATCATTTTGGTTTTCCCTCTCTCTAAATCTAGTTAATGAACCAATTTTCTTTAATCCCATGTGAAATTTACTGTACGTCCCTTCAATACCACTATTCATAAATCTTATGTTCCCCTGTAGCTAATAAGAAACAACAGTCCAGATATCATCCATCATCTCCACCATGAGCTGGAGCTCTAGCTAGAGCAACAGAAGGAGGACAGATGACTCTCCATCTCGGTATCTCTGAGCAGGGTTGTTTGTAAATGAGGTTGAGGTTAGAAATGCAGAACAGCAGACTTCAGTCTTCATCTGAAACAGTATGAAAGTATGTGATTTTTAGGTTCCACTAGAGAACAACTGCTCTTAGCAATGAACAATATGATCAACATAGGTTGCACCTTCAAGCACTGACTTTTCCTAATTCCTAGGTTGGAGTGTTTTCATCATCGGATGCATCCTAGCCTAGGACTGTGTTCCTTATTTAGACTTCTTGCCACTTTTCCTCAATTTACTGTTTGACGAATGGGCACTGTTAAGGTTTTTTTCTTGGTGGGAATGAATCTTCCTCATGTGACCCTTTCTCAAAATAACCTTTGCAGCTTCATGGAAAAGATGTGCTCCATCTCTACAACCCTGAAGCATGCGTAGCATGAGCAGGAACACAGTCCCGTGTTTGTGAAGGGCTCAAACACTTAATCTGTGAGCATCTTCTGACAGATACCAAACTGAAGACCTAGAAGAAGACTAATTTTAAAGTTCTCCTCAAGCAGAGAGGACAGGCTGGGAATATGTTTGCCACAAAAGGCAGGGTTCTGAAGAGAGGAGAACAATTTTAGCTCAGAGCCAGTATTAACAGAAGAAACAAATGATGTAGGTTGGCCAGCAATTAAGCCAGACTGGATGCTCTTTCAGCATTAGTTGGCTCAGGTAAAGGAGAAGCTCTGGGCAAAACCAGGTGGATGTTAGCTTAATAATGAAAAATATTGTATGAAGCTGTGTCTTTGGCAAAAGAACTAGAATTGCTTATCTGTACTTCCACCTGAATTACAACCCATTTTTGAAAGGTTTCCCTGCTCAGATGGAAAAATCTGTATAGCATACTCTAATCTTCGGCTCTAATTTTCCACCTCTTCAGTCTCCTGCTTTTCACGCCTATGTATCTCAGAAATGGCAGAAAAGAGGAGTTGGTTTTGTCTTTCGTTAGTGAAATTTCAGCAAAGGAAAATACCTGAATAACAGCTATTAAAATTTAGAGGCAAGGTCTTCGCATTGCTTGACCTTTTCTGTAAACTGTGTGTGTAAACTGTGTGTGTACATACATGTATATAAAATATTTATGTGCATGTGTACGTCTATACCCACATATAAATTGTTTGTGTAAATGACATACATATGAAAACACTTGCAGGATATGCATTTTCCCACATTCGTATATTTTGACCTTGTCAAGTATCTCACCCCAAAAAAAACCCAAACCTCAACAAGAAAAGAGTTATTTCCTGCTTATTACTCCTTTGCAAACTCACTCCTTTTCAAAAGCATTTGAAAAGCTTTGCTGCTTTCCTCTCAAATGGAAAGCAGTAACAAAGCCTTTCTACAGAACACTAAAATGTAATCCTAAAATTTTCAGGGAAGGCTTTTGAAGTTACTAATGTAATAGTGTGCTTATCCAATTTTTAATGTGTTGGGCGTTTTGTATTCCATAGTGGATTTACATTATTCTCATCAGTTGCAGATTTAATGTGCTTGTTATTTTTTCTTGATGCACAATGTCAGTATTTTAGGTAACTTATGTTTTCCCTTTTATTTTAGAGAGAAATCCTAAACGTCACCAGATTCAATCCCAGAGCTACTCAAATAACGTAATTATGCTAAACGTGGAACTAGTTCTCTTGCCTAAAAATCTTACTTTGTAGCTTTCATTGCAGCAAACCAACTTGGGTCAAGGGTGGCAAAGAAATAGTGGAAATATATCCCTTCTCCAGTGTTTTCTGTATCTCAGAAAATCCAAAGTTTTGTTACAATGTATTCAAAGTGAAGCACCTTGATTTTTATTATCTTTTCAAAAGAAAATTTTTTGAAATCTTACAAGAATATAGAAACCCAAGAATAAAATATTTCACATAACAATTGACTGATCCAAAATAAATTCACAAATACATTTTAAAATGTTTGTCTTGAACAAACCAAACCAGTCATTTATTTTTTTTTATTGATTTACCAAAATAGTTTGTGAACTGGAAAAAGAAGAATCAATATCTATGATGCACACTTATTTAGATACTCAATGCCCAGTGTATTTTCTCATACAAGAAGTGCTTGAGATATGGAAAATTAGTTTGCTTTTTTTGTCATTCCTCTTCATTCTTACTGCTTGACATGAAGGCTAAACTAGCTCATGGCTCCATTGAACTTGGTGCCATACCATGCAGAGTAAGATGTGGATCCTGTGCTCATAAGGTTTCGAAAGACTTAAGCCAGAGTGTGTCATATTTTACAATTCATTTCAGTAAACTAATTGTTGCTCATTCTGTGGTCACAAGGAAAAGCATTTAAGTTATACATATAATCATATATATTTCTTGATCTAGAGGCTATGGGAATGGGGCTTTAATGCTGTTTACCACCTTGGGGGACATTAAAATGATGGGACTGGAAGGGCTGTTTAGATTATAGCAATCTAATTATACCCAGAGGAGAGAATACCACAGCATTCAAAACCGGCTGGTAGGGGAAATCTCCTGTGGATCCTAATTACATTTTTTTTCAGTTAAAGAATAAGCATCTTTCATTAGCTCAGCAACTAAACTCTGACAGTTTTAAATGCAGTTCATACCCACTGAAGGCAGGGAGTTTTGTATTGAGTGTGTTCAGATGTTTATCTCAAGAAGAAAAGTGCTTGATTTTATTTTCTTTGTGTTTGATCTGTACAGTGGTGCAGATTTTAAATTGCAGATCACATTATGTGGTGCGTCTTAAAATACCTGTTCAACATTCCTCTCCACAAGCACTTCTTCTCAAATTTGTTTCTTCTCAAATTCTACTGCGGCAGCTAGGTGGAAAGTCTGAATGAAAGGTGGGAGCTTGCCGCAATGGTCTGATTGATGTTAGATCAGCTAGGAGACACCTAAGACACTGGACACTGTGCTGTGATTAAAATAATAAAAAGTTGTGGCTTTCTGGGGGTATCTAAAAGAAAGGAGAAATAATGATTTATCTCCTCTAACATGTTAAAATATTTCTGATTTGCTTTTAAACCTTACAGAACTTCATTTGTAAATCTAAGTAACCAAGCTTAGGTTTAGCTTTGTTTTTGAACACTTCCCAGGCCTTCTCTTGGGACAACCACTGCATTTTATCGTGTGTGTTTGTACATGTGCATAGATATGGATACAGATTAAACATCACCAATACCTAGTTCCCCAGGTCATGGCCTGCTTAACAAAATGACTGTTCAATCCGGCAGTGCTTTCTTTAGGATAGAGTTTCTGCCTGTTTTCAAGGTAAGACAGAACAGTCAAATATTTATGAATGTTACAACATTCCAGATTTCCTTTCCAAGGCTACTTGAGGCCACTTGAAGAAGTAAATCTGTCGTGGTGATGGAGACAAGCTTCATTTGCACGCTTCCTTTCATCTCTCTCCAAACAAACGGTTCATTCACACTTCCTAGGTCAATGGTAGCAACGGTGCTTGGTTTCTCTGTGGAATGAGCAGGACTGATTGTGGTCATTTACATGATGCTGGTCTATTATTGAGTGAGGAAAGGATTTGAACAACCTAGGCACATGTTCTCTTTGCTGCTCTTTTCACACATTTGATATACTCCAGTGGACCGGTGATCTCTGAGACCCTATGTTTACCCTGGAATCAAGCGGACTGGGCAGCTATCTTCCTTGTACAACTGCTCTTCTGCAGCTGTTTCTCCATTAGAAATTACTCAGGGACTTTTCCCTAAGGCAGTCACAAGCTACTGCAATGACTAATGAATTCTGGTTCCTCTGTACAAGGCCAGATTTGGACCTGTGACTTTGAGCTGAAGGATGACCTTTTTAGTATCTCTCTGGTCCTCCCACCTCTATGTCTTTCATGCTTACATCGGTGCTTTCTCTATTGCTTAATGAAGTGACAACTCCATCTATTTCATGGTCATTTTTCTCTTAACCTCCCACAGTGGCTGTCAAGTTCAGTTTGACTTTGCTGCAGATGGGGCTCTGTGCCTAGAAATCTCTTTCTAACCCTAAAAACTAAGTCCCTCAGCTGCTGCTAAGGAAACTTGGCTGGATGATGGGAAACTCTACCACAACAGGGCTGGAAGGAAACCTTCCTCCCAGCTGCAGAGAGAGAGAGAGAGAGAGAGATGGCTGGTCTGTACCTCCTGTTTCAGACTCAAAGCCCCATCCCCACGTCTCCTGCTCCCATGCTCCCTTGTCCCTCTCCCAGCCAAGGTCAAGGTGGCAGGACCAGGCTCACACTGCTGTCCTCCTGATGGTGTGATGCAAGGATCCGTGTGCTGTCCTAAAACAAGTTGCCTCTGATCTTGACCAATCCCATGCCAGGTTTTTGTGTTCTGGCCAACCGTTTGTTGCCATTTCTGACCAATCCTGTCCAGCCATCGACCCTTGGAGAGTATATAATAGGTCTAAGTAGAGGCAGATGTGAGTTTGCTCTGCTAAATGCAATGCCAGAATGTCTGTGGGTTTGGGGCCTTGTTTTAATCCTTCCTGATAAGTAGCTGTCAGTGTCCCATGCAGTTATGCTTAGTGGTTCCTTGTTAGCTTTTCTCAGCAGGGGCTGCTCCTGCCTTGGGGAGTGCTGGAGACAGCTTGAGCGGCTGTAGTTTTTCATCTCCAGCACTCATCTGGAAGGCACCTGCTGCGTCAGGCAGGGGAGCGGAGCAGGGTCGTGGACAGATGGAAAGTATGATGTGACTTGAGAGCAACCCATGTTCTCTGGTGAAATCCCAGGTGTAGAGAGTTTGCGGTTGAAGCCATGAGGAAAACTCCCATGGATGTCAGTTCTGAGAGTTCCACATCTGACACGTTCCTCAGGGAGAAGGTGGCCAACTGTGTGTCACATCAGCTTCAATGAGAAGTGAGCAGATGAATGGTGGTGGAGAGGGACTGTGCAACGTCACCTCCTGGACTGCCCTCTATGGGATCATGTCGATGAAAGCAGTGGAGTCGCCTCTCCCTGGAGGTGTCTGATGGATGTTACAGCCAGGTCTTGGCACTAAAGAGTGAGTTGGGCCTCGCTGCCCAGTCTGCATCCCCAGCTGAGGCACCAAGTAATGTCTTAGCCAAATGTTCGCTCAAGCACACCGTGGCTGCTTAGCTTCTCCTGTGTGAAAGAACTTCCTTCCCTTCAGGGTATTCCCTTGATTTTTAAAAAGTCAAGCAAATATTTAAGAGTGGATTAGAGTCTAGCTCAACATATCCATCATTCACCATCAATTATCCAGGTCATTAATATGATTACGCTCAACTCGGGACTTCTCTGTGTCTGAATGTACCAAGAGCTAGAAGGAACTAAAGGTGGAAATTTATAGCAAGAACCTTTCCCTCCCCCTGCCTTATTTAATGGCACACAGGCTTTGACCTAAAGTGTAATTTTCTGCAACATTTAAGGCAGATAAAGTGTCTTTAGCAGCCAAAGGAAAGCTCAAAGGTAACATTATCTAACTAACAAACAGATGGAGGGTTTAACATTCTTGGTAGCTGAAATTTTGGACTCTGGCCAAACCATGTTAATGGATTTTTTTAGCAGTCGTTCTTTTCCTATGAAAGTGTAGAGTGTAGATTAAAAATAAAAACAAAACCAAGGGAAACATTTAGCAATATAGGAAGAAGCAAGGAAAGATACCAGCTTGATCACAAACAGTGTAGGGAAAAAAACAAAACCTGTGTTTGAAAAACTGGGGCATGGCGTGTAGGCTTCAGTTAAAGAAATTAAGACAGTTCACTGCAGAAGCTCCATATCTTTGACTTAACAGAGGAGACAAGCCTGTTTAAATAGTAAGACGGATCATCATTGAGCATTAACTTTACTTTCCTATGAAAACTGCAGACAAAGATGTCCTTTGAAGATCTCTTGTTCCAATTGAGTTGCAGGAAACAAGGCAAAGTGTAAGATCCGCAAGCATATCTAGCTCCTTGTACACTTGTGGCAAGCCCTGGTGCTCCCTTATGGCCCCTGGTATTTTGCTGTGTGCTAGAGGATGTTCCTGATTACCTCGGCCATAAGCTTTATTGCTCCATAGCATATTCTCTCTGGATTCTAAACATGACAGATTGGGCCCTGAAAAAACTATGTAATGGAGACCACAGAGTTTGAGACAAGAATGTGCTTTCCAGGAATTATTGGTGTACAGAAGGCAACTGAGGGGGTGTACGCCCTGGGAAATGCTGATAATTTGCCATAATTTGGATCCGCTGAATGCTATTATTTACTGTTGTGAATCTTCAAAAACATGTGAAACTTGTGAATTTTTCACAAAATGTCTGTATTTCATTATAATAACTTTTATCTCCACACTTGTTGGGTGAGTTTTGTTGTTATGCTCTATAAAAATTTCAGTCTCTCTAGCAGGGAGCTGGGAACTATCATGTGGCTGAACTGATTAATAATCAATAGGAGTGAAGATGCTAATTCAGAGGATTGGGTTGAACTGTCAGTCACCTTTGCAGAGATCTGGAACCACTCCTTTCACAAAGAAAAGAGGCTGATGCTGGAAGTTTGGGAGGCATTTGCTTTGACTAGCCTTGCTCTTTTCCAAGCAGAGGTTTGGGAGCAAATGGATGACATTAACACTCTATGCTGATTACAAAATGATGAATAAATCATACAGAGTTCTAATTTCACCAGATCTCATTACCACTGGATTGAACTTTTCACTACTTGCTTGTCTCAAGTGATCTGAGTCAGCACATCATCTCTGATCATCCTAGGATTTGAGAATGCTGGACACGGCTCTGGTTCCAAACACTGGCGCTCGAGAGCATTCTTACAAGTCATTTTCCAGCAGGCAAAACCTAAAATATTACAAAGAGAGAGTCAAAGGCCAGCAGAAACTCCAGCTGAGAGCTCAGAGCTGCTCTAATGCCAGAGCATCCATCTTTCGAAAGTTTAATGAGATGAGTTTCCATCAGGCACTTTCACAACCAGGCCACCAGTGGTGGCCTTGGACGTGGTGTCTTGCTCCCTGTGCTGTCTGGACAGCAGGAGCTGTGGTTCAGACCTCACTGAGAAAGCAGGATGGTGAAAATTTGTGAGAGCTAATTAAACAAGACAAGATTTTGCCTGGCAGGGATTCATGTCAGATATACTACATCCTGGGAAACCATTTCAGGCTTTGCCGTAAAGTGCTTGCGGAGAGAGAGCAGGACGTCTTGCCAGACTTCACTTCAAATATAGTAGTACAGCTTTTCCTTTTCTTTTTTGGAATTGGTATGGTCATAAATTATCTGCTTAGCACAAGGTTAAACACAGGACAGCGAGAGCTGTGAAGTCTCACAGATTAAAGGCCGCAGCATAAGCAGGGAAATGGTCATACATAACATTATCAGGCCATGCAAAGCGTGCTCTGAGAGCTCAAGGCACGAGCATCAGTCTCACGAGATCTATATTCATGTTCCTGCTCTGCTACTGGTTACCTATTGGTCCTGGGACAAGTTTTTAGGTTCTCTATGCTTTGGATTCCCTTTGGTAAGTAAGGATGGTACAATTCCCTTGTCCGCTGCAAAAAACATTAACGCCACGCTAACGTTTGGAGACTGCATTAAGGAGAGTGGCAGGGATCTAAGCAGCAATGCTGTCCTCCCATGCACACCTCCCCACCAGCAGGTCCTAGCTCTAACCTGGAGGCTGCAAGGTCTTGGGTAATCGCCCCAGCAATGACTGGTAGGCAAAACAGCAGTTTGTTTCTTCGTGCAAACTCAGCCTCATTTCCTGACCCAAAGAAGTGTTCGAAGTAGCATCATCAATCAAGCCCAGGTGAAAGAACAAGCCGTTAGCAGGAGTTTGGTCTCTGCCCAGACTCTCCAGCACACCTGCAGTGTCAGCTATGCATTACCACAGAGGAAAACCAACTCCACAATGACTTTAGAAACAGTAGCAAGACCTGAGGAGCAGATGATATTCCTTCAGAGCTCCTTGGGTACAGACTACGCTTTCTCTAAATCTGACCTCTGGGTTTATGCCTCCATTCTGGAAGTGGGAAGCGATGGTATTTGTTGTTTAGGTCCATTTCTAATGCCTTGATGGATCTTTGACTTAGGGAGGATTCACATACACCATTCTTAGGCTCAGAGCTGAAGGTACAAAAAAATCTAGCTGATACTGAGGAATACTTCCATTGCAGTAGGCAGTAACTGAGCTTTCCAGAGAAATGACACTAATACTGGTAGAGACTCTTAAGGTTAGAAACTGCTTAGCAAAGATTGGGTCAGTTAGAGATATATTGTGGTTGCACTTGTGTAATCTGGGTATTGTTCCTGTGCAGAACTGTATTTATCATGTTCCTCAGCTACCTCCAGCCTTTGGAGATCACTGTGCATCCTAACTTTCTCTGTTAGAGTTGCCTTTGTTACTGCATTTTTTAATTCACCTGTTTCTACATCACATATAATACAACTAAATTAAAGCCAGAGCTAAAGAGAGCCTCTTACAGAGAAAGAAATTTGAATTCTTCTGAGTACTTGAATACTTCTGAACTATATTTCAGAGGGAGCAGTGAGCAGGTGTTGGGGAAGAGAGATGAGTTCTGAGAATAAAAAAAAATAAAGAGGATTGGTCTGGAGGAGTAGTAGCCCACAGATGTGTTCACTGATTCATTGGAAATTAAAAGCAGATATAACAGTTTTGGGGAAAAAGTTCTGCAATACCAGGTCTGCCTCTGTGTACAGACACTTACAGTATTGTTCCCCGGTTCAGGAAGGAGAGGTTTTGATGTTGTATGCCAGTCCAGTCTCATCCAGCTCAGATTTTAGTCTCTTGTGGGTAGACATCAGTCGTAAACAGATTGGAAAACTTAGACACTTTTCTTGGAAGGAAGCGTAGGGGTTTTTTTTTGTTGTGTGGGTTTTTTGTTGTCTTTTTGGTTTTGTTTTTTTTTTTTTTCAACGCACTGCTGATTTCAAAGCTGTGTGGTTTGGGTGATAGCCCAGAATTCTTGGTTTTCTATTCTCCTTGTTCATCTTATAAAGCTTAAATATCGTATTTCCTCTACAGGAAAATATATACATAGTTGTGTGTCTCTGTATATAGTATATCTGCATTTGTGTGAATGTGGAATTGTTAATCTTATGAGTTTTCAGGATCAAGGTACTGGATGCTGAATACACCAAATCAGTATCATGGAAAAGAAGCTCAACATTAGAAAGGAAACTGATCCCTGCTGTGGGAATCCCATCCTCGCATCTTACTTCTGCCACCCCAGTGCCACAGGCTGACAAGTGGTCTTTAATGCCGTTCGTTAACTGCTGTCTGTTGGCACAGGCCACAGATGGAAGAAGGCCATGGCAAGAAAACCAGGTGCTGAGGGAGCTGTTGGCAGCTCAGGAGAAATTCTCTACCTCGTGCATCAGCACTGGCTGTTCCCCTGCGCGCCGTCGGGGAACGGTGAGGTCTGTCCTTCTGTGGTGATTCAGGAGCCTGGGACAGTGACTAATGGTTTGGTAGCACACTTTGCGAAGAGACTCCTTTGCTCTGATGTCCTGGCCAAATTCTTTCCTGGAAAATTGGATGGAATGCATTTCCCCTGCCATTCCAGATGCACAGAATATTCCTTGCTGCTCACCATCATAGACTGTCAGCTAGTCAAAGTTAAGGAAGGCAGTCTTTTCTGTGATCAGCTAAAGGGTTCACTGAATATATCAACTATAATAATAATAACGTTTAGAGACAGCAATGGAAAGGAAGTTTGGTTTGCTACTGCATAGCAGCACTGTACTTGGGATCTTTTGATAAAGAAAATATGTTTATTAGTTACTGAAAGATGGTCTTATTCCTGTCTTCATTTACAAAAGAAGCATGCTGCAGAGATCATATTGCAGTTCCCCGTAACAAGTGAAAAAATTGTGGGATCCGATGTTTCCTGTAAGCATAGTATTTACAGAAAAGCTCTATTTTCAGGAGAGAAGCAATAAACGCAAAACTTGCTGAATTTCAGCTGAAAATTGAGCTTGAAAGGTCTTTCATTCTTTGACTGTGTTCTGCAGTCAGAGAGGGCTGGAGTTGGGCTTCATCCAAATGGCAGTCAAGTGATCAGAAAGTGGGATCGGTGAGTGATGGGGCAGAGGGTGCCCAAGCATGGGTGTAGCGTAACGCACAAGTGCAATACAAACACTCTCACCGAGCTCTTGCACTCAGAGGTAGACTTCAGATAACGTGTTGACAGCATCAGTCAAAGAAAAATAAAATTGCCAAGGAGTTGTGAAAGGCACTCTCTGTTGAAATAAAACGGTGTATGTAACCTCTGCTTTCCATGTGCAGTCGCAGTGACACGGGATGGAAGGGATGCTTGATAATACCAAAAGAAAATCCCAGCAACTCCAGTCACAGCAGTAATGATGCTGAAAACAATAGCTTAATATGGTTCACTGCTATGGGGGTTTTACTTCCAAGGTTATAGTTCAAATCCTTCTCTTTCTCGTGAGCAAGTTGCGTTGCCTGTTGGTTTAGGTGAGGCGGTATACAGCAGCAGCTCCGGTTCAGCTATGGTGTTGTGTGAATTTAGGCTACTTAACCTCCAACATGCTTATGTTTTGCCTGCAAATCTGGAGAAATGGTTATTTATTGATTCTAAAAGTTAACTGTGTTACTGACCAGTGATGGGGTTTCCTGGAATAGGAACGCCCCATGTTCCAGTTACTTTTGTACAGCACCAGGAGATATGATTGGGCCTATGGCTTTGAGAAACAACCACAGTATAAATATTTTTTTTTTTTCCAAATTGCATGGCTGCACATTAAACAGACTTCTGAAAGCAACTCTGCTTATTTCAATGGGACAGCTTTCTAATTAGCTCACACTTATTAAGTAAGGGTCACAGCATTTTACCTTAATTTCTGTCCTTAAACTGCTTTGAGATCTTTGGGGGCTGCACAGGAAATTATATTGCTATGTATAATTTACAGGGTGTTGTCAGCTGAAAGCTCCTCCGCGTTTTGTGCGTCAAGCACCATTCAGGCCAGCTGGCAGTTGGCTCAAGGTAATGATACCATGATAGGAAATATGGTCAGATGTTGCCAGAACTATCAGACTGCACATCTGCCTGCTGTATGCCAGGATCAGCGCTGAGCTGCCAGTACAGTTATCTTGGGTAGAGATGGAAACATCTTCCAGTGTAGGTAATGTGGGTCACAGTTCTTCAGAGATACACAAGCAATGGCTTCAGCTGACATCAGGGTGTTTCCACTACGCTTTGTCTTGTTCAGGTCAGTATCACGGGTAACAGCAGTAATATGTGCTAGGTGCACCCAAAAATGATCAAGTCCGTGGCAAACCCGAAATGTTGATTTAGTCTAAAGGACATTTCCCTCAAAGCATTTTGATGAGTTCTGTTTGGCTGTTGGCACTGAGAACAGAGCAAGTGTAAGGCACTGTGAGCGAAAGCTGCTTTTCATAGAGCAAAATAGCTGTTTTCTGCTGTTATGCTGATAATATGAGTTCCCAGTGCTGGTTGTTAGAATAATACTGCTGGCAGAGTGAGAGAAACAGAGAGACAAGAGGGATCATGTTTCATGGGCCATAAACTGGGGCACACTAAAATAATCCTCTCAGATATGGTCAACTGAATATGAATCCGTGTAATCTTGAACACACTCTGCATGAACTCAGAATTAATCATCAGAAAAAATGAACCCGTGAACACAGAGCTAGATGTCAGGAGGAATATTTTGTTCTCATGGTGAAATATTCAAGATCAACTCATAGCATTGTCCTACAAAGAGCATCATAAAAACTTACCCAAAAGATGTCATTATGAATTATTTGCTGGGAGCCTGACTATCCCATGCTCAGTATATTATGATGCCATGTGGCATTTATTTTCCAAAGAGATTAGAAAGTGCAAAGTCTATCATTAAGTAAAGCTCAGCTGGAAAACAGTGATGTTTTTTCCCTCTGATAGCAGCTTTGGGCCCTCTAAGACTGATATTTAGTAATCCTTTGAATTAATACTTCAAACAATTTGAAAGGTGAGCTTTGGCTCCATTACCAACAAGTCTGTGCGTCCGACATGTACAAGCATGGAAAAAAGAGGTGTCTGCTGCTCCGGTGGGATGACTTGTCCTTGATGTCAAGTCAGTGATGAGCATTGTGGCAGTGGTGGGAAAGGCAGTGGACACAGTATCCTGAAGTTCATTCCAAAGTTCAGTTGTCAGTAATTTTATCAATATACAGTCAGTAACGGGTCAAATAATGTCCTTCTGGAAGGAAAGTGCATCATGCTTCTTTTAAAGATGGAGCAACAGGGGCACAGACCAGTTACTTTGCAAGGAAACCAAGGGATGTTTTTTGAGAAAAGCAGTCCCAGTACCTCAACCACAAAGAAAACACTTTCAAACAGAGTTTTGATTCCTTTTTTTTTTTTTTTTTTTTTTTTTTCCCAAAAAAAATAGAAATTTTGGAGCATTTCTGTAGGATTTCCCAACCCTTGGTCCCTTGTGACTTTGAATGCCTGAGACCACTGTACAGATCTCTTGACTAACCATTCTTTTTCTGGAGCCCCATGATGTACCTTGAAAAGGAATGAGAGAGGGGAAAGCGAGACTTCTTAATGTGCCTTGGGAATTCACGACAGATCTCGAATCTCTCTAGGAATGTTTTTCTTGTTTCACTCCATTGGGAATTGGCTCTGACATAGTAAAAAACATTTTCAGAACAACTCCCTTTCATTTTCTTGGCCTCTCTATTGCTCTTGTCACTGACCCAAAGCCTTTTGATATTTTTTTTTTCTTTTGACGTTCTTGAGCTAATTGGCTTCAATGAAAAGTGTTTTGTTTCCTGCAGAAACTTGGCTGTGAGAAACTGTGGAGGTTGGGAGAAATCTGGGACAGGCCAGTGCCAAAGGGCTTATATAATGGCCCAGAATAGTCAGCCAAAATATAGTGTGAAAGCTTTATAGGTGAAGTTTGGTGGGATGAAAAGTACTGCAGGGTTTGGACACAAAAATGCCAATAGAGCCGGCAGTGAATTTCTTATTTCAGTCAAGGATGATCTCAGCTTCATCCAGTGAAGGGAGCAGATAATTACTGAAGCGGATAATTATTGGCTGAATTCCCGCAAGAATGCGTATTCTCTTAGTACTTATTAACATGGGCCTCTGTTTAGGGTCTTGTCCCCTGTTCACGTTCTGCTCACCTCTAAATGCATGTGCTCTGGAGCTCTGTCATCTTCAAACCAGACAAAAGGACCACAGAATGCACAGGAGATGGCTTCTCGGTATTTTTCTGTTGACTTCAGTGAGCTTCTGATCAGGTTGGATACAAGGGGAAACAAAAAAAGTGTTGTAAATAAGAATAGAGAGCTAGGCTGGACAGTTACATAGCCCCAGAAGTGAATTGGAGTGCTTTGAGTTGAAGATGGAATGAAGCAGTTTCCTCATGTACTTTTTCTGTAGCACAAAGCTCTGATCAACCACCTTGAATTCAGTGGGAAAAGGTGGGATTCTATAAAGGAACTTTTTTGTTTGTTTTTGGCTCTGGCAAGCACCCATCCTGGCCCACTTCTTCTTCATGGTCAGACATTAAATTGGCCTTAGCATGAACCACTTGTCTACGTGTATGTCCTTAACAGCCAGGGAAGGTCCCACCGCCATGCTCAGGCTTTAAGGTACAGCTCATAGGTCTCGAGGAAGAGAGAGATTGAGGGTCAGGAATTCATGCACGTTAACAGAGACCTGGGCTCAATCTGGAGTGGTGGAAATTATTTATGTCTTGTTTTGTCGGCTGAACCAGATGATTGAAGGAAAAGTTATATTGGGTCAATGCTGAACAAAAATGTTTTCGTTTTCTCACCAAAACAAAAGCCTGGAAGAAAATTCAGGCTGTGTGAACTGTTTAATTGTTTAATTTAATGTCCATGTTTGTGTTCTTTTTGAAATGAAACGTATGGATATTACATTTCAGTAAATTATTTCTGAATTCTTTGAAATAAAACCGTGATTATTTGTTTTGTTTTGTTTTGGAAACAGCAAAAGACAGCATTTCAGTACTCTTAAATTCCTCATAAGTATTCCTCAGCAAATGTAATTTTGAAACTGTTTTATTTATCTCAAAAATGATTTTTTTTTTAGCAGATAAATTACAGTCTAAACCATATTCATACAGTTCCCAGCTCCATCATGTACTCCCCATTTATGCCTGAGACCCATTGACTTCTCTGTAGGATTGGTGCATACACGCAGACACGCAGCCTGAGCTCATGCATACCCTTAGTATGACAGCTGACAGAGAGGAGGGAAAGAGAAGATGGGACTGCTTAGTTTGTCCTTAAGGAAGCTTTGCTTTTCTAAAAGTAAAATCTTCATTGGGGAGAGGATATTTTTCTTCTCTGTTACCCAGAGCATTGACCTTGACTAGCTAATGATAGGTATTTAATATATGTGCATGTGTGTATATATAGATATAAATATTCATTATGTGAGGTCTGAGATCGTAAGGGAATGATGGCAGTGCCAAATTTTGTTCGATGGTTAGGGCCTCCAGCTGTGCCAGACTCTGGGTTCCCTTAATGTACCATTAAAACAAAACCCAGGCTTTGCTTGAATGTCATCCAGCTTTATTAAGAGAAAGATCGAGCATAATCTTATTAAGCTTGTCACTCAGAAACCATAAGGGTGCAGCCCTTGGTGTGTCTATTTGGTCCACATGTGTGAATAATTTTGCCTCGTGATACTCAAACAGGGGCTGTTACTCTTTAATGAAGGCTATGAATAACAGCTACAAATTGCAATGCAAGCTTGGTGATGTGTGCACACACTCGTGTGTTAACAGAAAGGGGGCGAAGGCGTAGGTTGTTTGCTTGGATTTTAACATATTCCTTAAGCATGCTTGAACCCACGTAACCACAATGTTTGTCAAAAATCTGTTGTGTATATTTTGAGGTTTCAAAACTTCCATAATAACTTACTCAACTTTTGGATGTGACCATGTGTCAGAGTGGACAGCTGTGTCATGGAAAACGAATAGGATCGCTGAAACTCCCTCTTTTTGGTTTCACTAGAAGTCTGCTCCCTGGGCCAATATTGTAAGAGAGAGATTCAGATAAATTGTGCTTATCTGCATTGTTGCTCCTTTTCCCCAGTGTTCACAGCTGGGCGGCAGGAGATAACAGTGAAAACCACTAGTGTTTATACCATTGTAAAACCAGAGTGATGCAGTGGTGGTTCAAATAAAATATTTCTGCTTGCTTGAAACATGGATGTATATAGAAAAATCTGTGTGTTTATACATTTATACAGAAAAAAACCCTAATTGAAATGAGTCAGGATGTTTGGTCATGTGGCTGAGAATAGATCTGAGTGGGTGGAATTCACAAAGATGAATAGTAATGGGTGGAATGTAGATACACATTTGATAGTCTAATTAAGAATACATTTGTAATAAAAAGAACTTCTCTGCAGGCATAACGCATATAAATTAGTACTTCAGAAATACAGCTTTCCATGACTTTTGGTCAATTAAATTTAACGTTTGTAAGTAAGGTATCCTTTGTGCCCAGGGATGTGGAGGCTTGATACGACTGTTTACATGCAGAAAGTATCTTATGAATGGAAGTTTTGCAGGATGGAGCTGATCACTGTTGGGTTCTGACAGGTGGTGTCCAGGAGAGGTGGCATATGAGCTTGGGAGTGGCCACTGTTTGCATTCATATAGCACCTTTACAGCTGAGAATCTCCACATACCACAGGACTGTTTTCTGGGTTTTTTCTCACTACACAGATGGTGTCTTTGACAGATAAGATTTACTAACCCTCCTAGGAGAATCTTTGTCATTGATGACTAGAAACCCCCACTTCTTCCACCACAGGACCTTTAGCCAAAGGATTGTCCCTTCTTCCCAAAGTGCTTCTTTCTTCTGTTTTATTTTTAAAGAAAGAAGAAATAATAAAGAAAAGACACAGCCAAGGAATCTCCTAAGGCTTTAAAAATATTGCAAACAAAGTGTCCTATGGAGATATTTTTCCTAATTTATATTGACAGCCTTGATGTCAAAGCTGATCTGATCCATCATGCCTGGGCAGAGTTCATCCTGATTTATGACATTTAGATGGACTAAAATGGGTACTTTCTAGGCTAGTTTTCTATTATTCCACAGCCCTGGGCATGCTTTGCACTTCAAAAGAGAGAGATCTCCAGATGTAGGTACTCTAGATCTCTTCCTACACCACATGTATCTGCGGGTCTTGCAACACTATATTAAGGAGCTTAACAAATGCCTGCAGTGTGTTCCTGCCTTTCTTCTCTCCTCAGGGGCAATAGTTTGTTGTTTTGATTTGCCTTGTTTTGTGGGTTTGCTTCCTGGTGTTAGAGCAGGCATGAATCGAACAGCAAACCTTGAGCTTGGAGTGTAAGGTGGGAAGCAAGTCCCAGTTTATTCCTTTTGAAATGCCACAGCAGCACCATCTGCACCTGGTGACCCCAACCTGAAAAGGTTTTGTGGGCTCCTGGGTGTTTTCTCCTGCGTTGAAAGAGGGAAGGGCCTCAGCCGACAGCCTCAAAGCGCTCCCTAAAGTCCATTGCTTGCACGGGCAAGGCTCACCATGATGGTGCAAAGGCATCCTTAGCTGAATTTAAAGGCTCAGGAAAGTCTTTTAGGCAGGTTTTTCTGTGTGGTTGAGGAGGTTGGGAGATGCCTGGTGTAATTCAGAGGAGGCAAATTGTCTATATAATCCAAAGCTGGTGTCGATAGAGATATTAGCTTAAACCTTGAAAGTCATGCATATGTGCTAAACTGCTCTTCCAGCAGCGTCAGCTAAAACCACAGAGCAAAACTGCGTAATTGCTTTTAATCCATGATCAAGGACAAGCTTGGAAATGTGCTCACTGCACGGTACTCCACCATATGGCACAAGAGAAGGGCTTGAGTCCAAACTGGAAACCAGGTTAGATGTGTTGTGCAGACCCAGGGGCTCAGCAAAACCAGAGGGGAGCTGAAAAGGAGACGCACCTCTGGGCGTGGGTGATTTGGGGCCGGTGAAGTCCAGAGAGGATTTTCCCTCAGATGGCGATGGAGACCTCAGCGCCATTGACCGTGCCTTGCCTCCAGCTGTATGCGCTGGCAGCGCAGCCTCCGAGTGCCACCGGCGCTGAGCTGGTTAACTGAAAGAAAAGGCCATTTCCAGGTTTGGGAGATTTCACCTCACCTTATTCACAGCCTGATTTGTGAACTTCCCGGTGTGTTTTTCTGCAGCAACAGTGACATCCAGCGGTCAGCTGGATTTTTCTGGGAAAAGCATGAACCATCGACAGTCTTAACAATGTGAGACTTTTATATTTAAAAAGTTACTAACTTAAGGAGGCTAGGTTTTGGTTTTCTTGAATAATTTTATTTTTTAAAAAGGTCTGGTAAAATGGCTTCTATTTTCCTATGCCAGCAGGACACTGCTCGGGAAGTGGGCTAGGAAGTGTCAGTACTTTCTGCTCCAGCACAGTTTGTTCTGTGTCCCCCCTGTCCTGTTCAGGGGGCCAGCAATCTGCTGAGCAATCACCGTATTTTGTGCTACGGAATCACCACGTTTTTCACTTGTGAGACATTCACAATGCAAATAAACCACCAGAGAAGAGTTCCTGGAAAAGAGGAAGAAAACAGTGTAGTCTATAAAATAGTTGACTGCGAGGTCAAAACCAGAAGGAACAAGCAAGGATCCATGTCCTGTCAACTGGGAGCTTTGATTTGTGGTTTTCAAACTAATTTTCAAACAGCAAATGACAGCCTCTCTTGTAGTCTTTTGAAGTAATTTCACAGATTTGACAGACATCGCCCCCAACTAACTTTCCTGGCATGGTTTAATCTCACACGAGAGCAAGATTACTTTTCTTTTTTTTTTTTTTTAATTCAGTTTAGAGCTGTGCTTGTGCAAACTGGCAGAACTGAGGAGAGCCTAATGAAATGATCAGTAGGCAGGTTCAAAATAAACACAGGGAAGTGCTATTTCACACCATACGTAATTACATTGCAGCCACAGGATATTGTGGAAGCCAAATGCATCCATGAGGCCAAAAAGGGATTAGGCAAAACTCAATAGTCCACCTCTGGAAGTCACTAAGCTCCTGATTCCCAGAGCCTGCAATAATATACCAGGGTCCTCACCAGTGTTTATTTACAGCAAGCTACTATTTACATCCTTATTACCTGCCAGGAGTCTTTGCCGAAGGCAAGCACAGATGTTGCATTTCATAGTACTGACTGTGTCCTAAGAAAAACTGAGATCCCACAAGATCAGGCCCTTGCTGGGCCGTGCCTCAGAAATATCCCCACAAGTTCAGTGAGATACTCTGGCATGCAAAAAGCTGTTTGCTGACCAAGGAGCTTTTCAAGGCTTGAAGCTGCCCTGAGCTCAGACTCCATCAAGTCACTGTAGGTGCTTTAGTAACATGTTTGCAGTTACCTTTTTTGCAAAGTACAAGCATGGAGCAGGAAGGTATGGAAACAAGCTTTTTTCCCTCCTACCCCAACCTTTGCCTGGCTTTGGCAAGCAGGTCCACATGCATTCCAGACTAGTTTGGGATGGCTCGGGGGATTTGCGATGGGATATGAAACACTTCACTCAGAGGTTACCTGCCTAGCGCCAGCTATCGGGACTTTAGTGTGGTGGCTGTCCGGGGGGCCCAGCAGTGGCTTATGTGAAAAGAGCTGATAACTTTGGTTCAGATAGGAGCATGTTGTCTACTTCAGCAAGGCTGCAAGCACGCTAATGAGGCACCTTGGGAGAAAAAAAAAAAAAAGAGACTGCATTTCTTTACCAATTTCCTCACTGCTTGAGGTGTTGATGACAATCGGCAAACAATGTTGTACATAAAGAGAGTGTATTTCATACCAGACTCTCTGCATTTAGGTGATCTGATGGTCCTAGGTGGTTGGGCCAGTCTCAGAGATGTCTCAGCACCCTAATATAACTCAGAGATGCTGGGTTTTCTCAAGATTTTTGTCAGACTCCTCTTCTTGTCTCCTGCTGCAGTGATGGGAATGGATGAAGTTCCCAAGGTTTTGAATATTGTCACTGTCCATTAGAGAGGATCACATGAAGCACACAGACATTTTCTCTGTCACACAGCTCTGTGGCTGGCACACACCTCCAGTCACACATCACAACTTTGTGTAGAAAGGTGGGTTCCCAACAACATGATTCAGTGAGGAGCATTCACCTTAAAACAAAAAAAAACAAAAAAAAACCACAAAAAAACCCAAACAACAAACAGGAGGGGGGATAAAATCCCATGTAGTTGTGACATTCTGCTATCGGGGAAAATGCCAATAATATCCTCCATGCAATATCTTAGACCGAGCAAGCCCTGTCTTCACTCAGTCAAATCTGGGGCCAAAATAACAGGTGAACCTTTACTTCAGCCATACCCATCTCATTTTCTTCCTACAAATTTTTTGTCCTGATAAATTGTTCAAGCTTATACTGGCAAGCATGATAAATACATTTTAGGAAACAAAACACTTCAAACCTGTAGGCTTTGTTGTTTACTCTCCAAGAGACCTTTTCCTTACTATAGTCATGAAGGGATTCAGTTTGTCAAATGAGTTCATCAAATATACTGGTTTGAGCTAATAGAATACTGTGAGATACTCATCCACTTTCCTCTGCCCTTTAAACTTGGATCCCTGATATCCAGTGAATTACTTCTTTAAGAATATATACTGAAAGGACCATCTTCTGTTGGACTTCTCTCTGTGGAAAAGTCCTATAATGCCGTGTAAGTAAAGCGAGAATATGAAATAGCCCAAAAAGCCCCACCTTGTCCAGCACAGAGCAACAACGCTCCCTCTCCCTTGCAAGCTGTGGCACAACAAGAAAGGTGGGGGACAGGGCAGAAGAGGGAAGGATGGGGAGAAGGGGTGGGCTCTGTGCAGTGTTTAGGAGCTTCTGAGCAGTGGAAGGGTAGCTTAGTGGGTCATCCATCATGCTATGTCTGATAGATGCTGAAGCTAAAGGAACTATTTAAACTTACGTGGTCAATGGAGCGAGAATTGCACAGAGAGCTTATGTTCTTACAAAACCAGATATTTGAGACGTTAGAGTAAATTGCTTTGTGAAGCTGCCATCCTCTCTAGTGAGACTGACCAGCTTGGACCAGTCATTTCCTTTTGAAATGTCTGAAGCAGCTATGAACTCTGTTGTGTTGGTCTGACACAGCTCAGTTGTTGCTCTGCTCTGACACAGAGGCCATAGATGCTTGGGAGGTGACCTCACTTAAGTTCTTGCTAGTGTTGTTTTTCTTAAGTGAAACAGCTGGTTTAGACTTGAAGAAAATCGAGATTTTTGTAGAAAAAAAAATCTTTTTGTTTTCCTTGTCATATACTTAGGGCAAGTCTTCTACTGAAGGCGTACAAAGACTTCAAAGATAGCACAGAACTGAGTGGTTGAGCCCAGGTGATGGCTCTGTATTGGGTCTGAAAGTGGAGAGTTATGCCAGCATAGCACCAGTCCCAAGCTGGTAAACTCTGGCCCATCTCATGCTGAGCCTGTTGAAAGCTCTGTGCACTGCACTCCAGGCCGCTTCCAGAGAGCCATTTCCAGTGTGTGATATTTGGGTACCTCCAGAACAGTTCCGTGCCCTCAACAGGAGGGATGCTTGGAGGAGCTAAGCAGAGACAAAGAGCAGAAGGGGAGGGACATGAGGGGAGTTTATTATATCTAGGGCAGCAAGAAAGTGGAAGTCTGTGCTTCAGAATGAGATGCTCTGCAGATCTCAAAGACACTCCAGGGAAACACAAATCTGTGCTCCATTACCCTGGTGTCAGTCTGGAATAACCCCCTCAACTTTTGGCCCCTCGTTGCTTCATTCTCCCCCTGGATATGGTGTGGCCTTTCTGCAGAGCATATTCTGTGAGTGCTCATGGGTGAGAGAGGAGAGAGGTGATTACATGCAAGGAAAGAATGAAGGAGAGCCATGGGAGGATTGTTGGATGTTCAAAGTGCTGCACACTTTGGCCTTTTATGTTTTATTGCTTTGCTTCCCGTGACTGTCCGAAAGTGGCTATGAGTCAGTTCCTCACAACTGCGGATCATAACAACATCAAACAAGAGAGGGAAAATGATTTCTCCATCTGCCTTGGAGAAGGGATGGCATGATGTAAGGAGGCTATGATGTAAGCCTGCTTTACAAGACCATTGTATGTGGCTTGTACAAAGTATTTTTTAAGGCATGCTTTGGGCTCAGATAGTCCTGCCAAACAGGGGAGGAAGAAAGCTCATTCTCTGCATGTTCTCCTCCACAGATTTTTGCATAATGCTGAAATTTCCAAGTGCAAAACCATGTCTTGCAACAGAGCGAAAGCCAGCAACCTGGGATGACAGACTTTTCTGGAAGTTGGGGTGCAGAGTTCCTGGCTTTGTCTGAGCACTGAGCACTCTCTTCTATGGCAAAGATATTTGGGGTAGCATCAACAGATCTAACAGGGGTGGTCTCTGAGGCTGCTGAGTTTCTGTGGGGTCCCAGTTCACTCAGCCATGACCTTCTCTCTCAGAGCATCTATTGTCCATAGTATTTGGGTGATGTTACTGCCCAGGAGTTACCCCAGGGCACTCACAGTTCTGTGCTGTGTAACTTTCTCTTTGGAAATCCCACACGCAGCTCTTGATTTAAACCTGAATATCAGTATCTAGGAAGTTTTTGTTATATCTGTTTTGTCTGAGGTGTGGGTAGGGATGCGTTTGGGATGCCGATGATATGTGCACTGCATGTCTCATCCTCTGGCATGAAGTATGGCTCATATTTTTCATTCTAACTGGAGGAGGTGGGGAGGACACTGGCATCCTTCCAGCCATTCCCGGAAAATTCCTCTGCTGGATCCCCATAAGCATTACTTTTTTTTCATGTTACCAGTAAAGTCAAAGATTAAAATTTTCAGGTAGTCCTAACATCATACTCGTTACTAGATGCTGCATATCACCCACCTAATGGTGTCACCTGGTGTCATTCTTTATGCGCTTCACATTAGAAGAATACTCAGACTGGTGGAAACTCTTAGGTACATCTAGATCCAACCTGCAAAAGAAAGATCCGTGCACAAATCCAACATTTGCTACTTGTCAGCGTGCACTCAAGATACTGATTCAAGGCAATCCCTACCACTAGAGTGAGATTTCAGGAAAGTAAGTGACTTAAGAGGCAGGAGGAGCCATCCTCTAGAAGTGACAGCAATCTAAATCTGAGTCATCATGGGAAAGGATGGAAGAGCCTCCAATTTTTAGTGGATGATATTCATTAGCAAAGAATATCTGGATGCAGGGCTAAGAAGCAGCTATGGTGCTGGAGGAAGAGTGAAAGAGAATTTAAAATTGGGAGGGTTTATCCACATAACTGATTCCCCGTCATGGGTCTAGGACGTATGCCATGGCAGGAAACAGTAATGTGGGAGGTCATGTGGTTCCCCCCAGTAAATTCGTGCTGCTACCCGGAGACCATTGGATTAGAGTGGAAGGCTATAATGGAGAAATTAGTAAATTCAGATAAAATTCATTGCCTGGACTGTTTGCTGTAGCTCCTTACTACAGCCTCTCCTTGACACATTTATCATTCAGCTTCCAAAGTAGTCAGTTTGACCGTTCTTAGAATAAGAGAAATGGAGGCATACTTTTGGAGGCAGCAAGCAAAGGAAGCAATAAGTATTTGCCCCAGCTTGTGAACGTGCAGCTTTCAGCATTTGCATTTTTGCCTACCCTACTTCTTGTGAAGCCTACCATAAACACTATGGTAGTGCCAAGAGGCTTGAAAATCAGCGGTGAGAGAGAAGGAGGAATAGAGACTGTGCTACCTCCTGATTGCAAAGCAGCCTGAGGTCTAAATGGCAACAAAACATTATACATAACGTCTGATTCACTGTGTGGAGAATGTAAAGAATTGAGACCTCCCGACACAGTTTACATTGGCCCTTTTTATGACTAATTGTGCAGAAAATAGCTCTGCTTGTAGTGTGCATGGAAACAGTTCAGGTTTCTGCTGTGTGTCAGCTAATGGGCTAGCAAGGCTTTCTTAGCACAACTTCAAAGGCTCTGGCAATGGAGGTCCTTTGTGAGGGAATTATCTCCTGCTCCTTTGTACCCCTTTATCCTTCTAAGCTATGGAACAAAGAATCGTGAAGCGAAGAGACAAAGTAATTTGTAGTAGATCTCTAGACCTAGATAAAGTACATAATATTTGCTTAAAAACATTTTTTCTGCTTCTGTCATCAAATCAAGGTTATATTTTTCTGTGTAAGAACACCCAAGTTCATTTAACTTTTGAGGGATGCAACCTTATGCTTAGGTATGCTATTGAAGAGGTCACCAGAATGTCTGAAATGGTAAAGAGGAGCTTTAGTTTCTGTGGTCAATTACAAAATACGTGGCTGTTACTGTTGGAATTGGCTGAGAAGTGTATTTCTCTCCGCCTCGGGATATTCCACTAAGAAAGGAAGAAAATGGATTTTTTTCAGCAGTGTGTGTGCGTGTGAATGTGCATGCTTTAAGGAAACCATGTATTTTTCATCTTTTAGTAAAAAAGCAAAGTGGTTTATTCTTTCTTTCTTCTAGTGAAAAATGAAACCTTGGGGAGATAAGTAAATGCATTACATGCATATGCTTTTTGTAGTCCAAAGCACAGTTTTAAAATAAAAATAAAAAAGCAAAACAGGGATGGAAGGTGTTTGATTAATGTTAGCAACCATGCTGTATAACATGTTCCTCCAGTGTCTCCAGATCCTCTGTCTCAAAAGAACAAGACATGAGTGAAAGGAGAATAATCTTGGCCTCATCAAATTTAATGAAGAAACACCCCCCAGGTGCAGTGAACCTCACTACCCATCCACTGCATTTGTGTTCAAACTACGAAATGACTCTGCTTAGCACTGGATCTTGTCCTCAAGCAAAACCCTTATTCTT
The DNA here is from genome assembly GCF_003259725.1 of Athene cunicularia. NCBI lineage: Eukaryota > Metazoa > Chordata > Aves > Strigiformes > Strigidae > Athene > Athene cunicularia. The sequence continues at coordinate 9,344,983 of NW_020799109.1, forward strand.
AGAGGGTGAAACAACTGCATCAACATCTTTTTTAAAAATTTTAAACCATTAGGAGAGGCTGTACTGCATGTCTCCATGCCCGAGTACAGACTCACTCACTTCAAGTCATTATCTAGAGAATCTTTTATGTCTGTTTTCTCTCCTCTTCCCATACTCACATGGATTTTCTGACACAGTTGGTGTTCTGACCTCTTTGATCCAGTTTTCATCAGCTGTCAAGGTAAATTTGGTTAATATTGCAGGAATAGTTTATTCAGATTTAGACTGAAGCGGAATTAGTAACGAAGAATCGAGAACGTTCCCTTGTCTCTAATCTGTCTTATATGTCTCTAACTTTTCAATAATTAGACTTCCTCGATTTTTTTCTAATTAAAATTTCCAGGCCAGGCAGAGAAATTTTTAAAAGTTTTTAACAGAAGCATACCCCCATATATATACCATATATATATATATATATATATATGTATGTGTGTGTGTGTGAGAAGATCATTTTTTAATATCTATAAATAAAAATTAAATCCACTGATATTACAAAAAAATCTGCCAATTATTACTATTCTGTTTGCACATATGGGCTGCTAGAGGCAGGGATTTGCTGTTTTTCACCGATGCTGAGCTTAATTGTCTCTAATATACAGGTTACACTGGTTTTCATTTCATGCCATAAGCTGTCAAAAGTATTATATTGTCAATATCTAACATGTGAATGCTTATCTCAAGTTGTATGTGACCAAGGAGAGTCATTTTATGTAAGAAATTTCTCACATAGAAAGTTTTCCTGGATTTTAAAATGGGGAAGGATAATGATGATGGATTTAGCAGCAGGAGGAAGGACAAGATATTTCTTCCAGGAATTCCTTAACCCTGGAAGTACAGCAGTGACACCAGAGTGTTTTCATGTTTCACTGTACACCTGCACTGGGCCTCTTAAGTGCCACCTTTTAACTCAAACCTTCCTCTTCCACATATCTGTGATCCTGAGGAGGTCAGTGCCATGGGGATGCCATGGATCACTGCTGGGAAGATGTCTGGGTTGGGTGGGAAGGCTGCTGGTCTGCGCATGCCCGTTTTCAGTTTTTCCATCACTGAGGTAGAGCATGACTTCAAGTTGCTTGTAGTGTGCGTAATGAAATAATGAGTTGTCTGCAAGAGTGTTACTGTGACGTAAGATAAACGGGTACAAAACCACAAAATCACAGTATGTGAATTCTGACTGAGCAGAGAAGTTAAGACAAATTGAAGTCAGAGCTGGTCCACATAGAAATCTTGGTCAGGTGGCAAAGATGGAATAACAGGGCAAGCTGATGGTGAGATGGGTGGTGATTTGCCCAGATGTACGCGGGATAATGCAAACAGGAAAATCTTAAACAGAATCTAAAAGGTAAAGCTTTGCAAAGACCTGCTCATGCCATTTCCGAGCAGTTGTTAAAGCTTCAGGCTCTGTTGATGTGTGTGGAATGGAGAATTACTTGGGGGATCAGCTTGAAGTTGGTTTTTGGTTTGATTTCTTTGGGTTTGATTTCTTTTCTCTTGGTTGAACTGGGGCTTTGAAAATATTTTAGTATGTGTTGAATTGTGGCCCTAAAATGAAATAGCTCTGAGGTTTGTAGTGAAGATTTTTCATTTATGCAGGGATTTGGAGTGTGGTGGGTATCCCTTCATGTTAGGAAAGGCAAAATTAAAGGAATAAGCTTCGAGTTTGGAGCACAGGGTAAGGAGATATGTGATATGGAAATTCAGTCTCTGGTCTTAGAAGAGGTCTTGGGGACATTCATTCCCCACATGGGTAGGTTTTACATTTTATAGAAACCTCCTCTGTTCCCTGTAACTGCAGTCCAAATCTGACACAAACTCTTGGACATCTGGAGGACAACTCCCAAGAAAAAAAGAGGTATGGCAAAGGACTGAGAGGCTTAGTGTGTCTTACCCTGTAGAAACACGGATCTCACCTCACTTAACTGTCATGCACAGCAGATCAGCAGCCCAGCAAGCTAGCAGCTTGCATCATGGTCTCCACACAGAGGGCAGGACTGGGAAGACCAGGAGACATCACCTTTTGGTCTTCATTCATCACTTGAAGGGACTCGCGGGCTTTGCTGAGGAGCTGACATTGACAGTCCTACCATTTTGTGGATTGAGAATCAGAACTGTTGCAGTTACTTTTTTTTCCTGGGTTTAAAGCAGTTAAAATTGGGTTCTTTTGTACTGTCATGATGTCGAAGATTTGCTGGATTCAGGTGATTGTTTACATTAAGAAATCTCTTGGCGTTTAAGTCTCCAGTTCAGGGAAAGTAGAACATTGTACCATGGACTCAGAAATGTCTCTAACTTTGACACCTTTGATTTTGGTTTCTAAGTGCCACTTTGCCAGTGATAGAATGGGGACTTTTGTTTGCCTTGGCCACTGCATAAAAAACCAGGATATGATCAAATCTAGTTAATCACTCACAAATGTCTCATTTCTTGAATCTCTGAGGGTGTGTAACACATTTTTGGGAATGATCTCTGCTCCTTTGGCTTTTGTTATAAATAAGTTAGGGGAAAATGAAATTTGGAGTTTTCTTAAAAGGAAGTGGAGGAATCCTGGAACACACTAAGGCTCTGCAAATGTACGTTTAATCATTTAAAGAAATGTCTTTTGGCTAAAAGCTCTTACCAGTGCTTGCAAGTTGCACTAAAAGACTACATCATTCCCACAACTGATGCGAATTAGCACCCTTGTTGGCAGTGTGAGCAGAGAGATGCAGACTTAGTGAATACTGGGGACTGAATTACCCTCAAATGCATAGCGACTGTGTGCAGGACAGGTGAAGTGTCCTAGGGGTGACTCTGCTGATGGTTATGCCAGCTCCTTACACAGTGGCACGCATGGAGAGAGACTCAGCCATGGCCTGCCTGCCTTGTTTTTTCTGCGCAAAGTATTAGGCTCTGCTCTGAAGCTGAGCAGTTCCGAACATCTCCTGCAAACACTTAGTCTGTGCTTAAGGCAAGCACACACTCTCCAAGCAGCAGCAGCAGCAAACCCAAGGAGTGCAATTTTACACGTGGCACGTGGTGGAACTCCTTGCTGCAAGATGTCATGGGGCAAAGAGTACATGGAGGCAGTGGCTTAAGCACATTTGTGGTGAATTGGTCTATTCAGAGCTGGCAGTGAGATGCGATGACCTGCGTGTAAATGGGGGTCACCCAGCCATGCAGAGCTGGAAGCTAATGGACATAATGGAGGAGGATCGTTCTTTCCTTTCTCAGTGTCACTCATGTATATATTTATATACCTTTAACATTCACCACAAGCTAGAGTTAGAGACAAGTTACTGGGCTACACTGATTTTAGTAAACCTGTTAGTGGTCTTTTTGACTCCTTACTCTATACGTTTAACCCATTCTGAAAACAATGTGGGACTCTGACAATAAGTTGAAAGCTTTGGAGGGATTACACTGTCTTATTGAGTCTGTACCCAAAGCCCTTTGAGGGCTCCCATTGACTCCAGTGGGATTTGGTTCAAACCTCAAGTATACAGGACTCCCTTAAATAAACTCTTTCAAGGCCTGTACACGCTGCAGCGCTTACTGGGCTCTTTGTTACTTCTGTGAATAGGAATGCGACCTTTACACTTATAGTGAAGAGCCCTGATTTCCTGGACTAAATCTTCGTGTTTGAGGAGAGATAAGGTTACCATCCCAGCTCCTCCCATCCCTGCCATGCAGGTGGCTGAGCGGTTGATGAAGCAGTTCCTGAATCACTGCCGTTTCAGGCAGATAAGCACTGAGCGTGCAGTACAGCAGCTTCAGAGCTTCTTCATAAGCAGATATCCGTGAATGATGATGGACAGAGTGGACATCTGGGGTTTTATGTTTTTCCAATTCATGAGTCAAAGCCCTTTTTGCCACTGCAGGGTCATTTTGATATCCTTGTTAGAAGTTTATTTAGTCCATGCACATACTATAAATGGCCACAATGGAAGACAAGACCAGCAATTCATCTACGTTTTCTTTTATCCCACCAGTCCCTTGGCCACATGAGGGAGGGAGGGGTAAATAAGTTGGAAGAAGACTATATCAGGCTGTGCACTGTCTCTTCCTCTGGCCATTGCCAAAGGCTGCAGCGGGCTACATGGTGAATAGCTGAGTCTGAATTATAACAAATTGCATAACGTGCCTTTCTTGCTTTTGAAGCTGGTCTAGCTTCCAGTAACCTTGCCTCCCAAACCTGTTGTTCCAACAGGAGAAACTCGAGTGAGAGGAGCAGTTTGATTGACAGTGCTATTTTCTACCTGTATTTTAGGTCACTTCCTGGGTAACAACACTGTGATTGATGTACTGAGACAAGCAGGATTTGAAGTGGAGCACACCCCTCCTGGACAACCAATTGGAAAGTAAGCAGCTGCCCACAGATTATTAATCACTTTCTGTCCTTTTCTTTTTTTTTTCTCCCTTTTTCTGTGACTAAGCAAGATTATTGCATTAGTATAGGAGGTGGATGAGGCAGTGAGGAACCTCCCTTTCCCACTCAAGTTCCAGACAAAAAAAAGTGCATTGTAAAGGATCCATTGTGTGAGTTTGGAAACATATGGAGGCTCAGTGGCTGTTTTTTTCACTTGGGGACATTATTCATATCACAGCTGCTTCACTATACCAGATCAGAAGTGCCACAGGTTTTTTCTGTTTTCCAGAAATATCTCATTCAGCTTGTTTCCCCCCATAGCTGTTTTGTCTTTTTCTCTCCATGGGGTTTTAGTTGCTTCCCCATTGCAGGGCAGTAGACTGCTTTTTTTAATTTTTCAGGCCTCTCTGTCAGGCTGCTTTTCTTCAGGTGGAATTTCAGCTTTGCCTGAAGAATCAGATTTAACGTAGCATGTGCACCTTGGAAAGTATGGTGGGTAGGTAAAAAACGATTCAGTATTCCCTGAGCTTCTCCATCTATCTGATCAAGTAAAGCAAGCAAGAAGGATTAATTAATTATCAGGCTCTTGGCAATCTTCATTAGTATATGATAAAATACGACACCAAATTGTCCTTAGTTGGTGAAACAGACTTCCTTCCTCCCCTAGACTTTTTTCTGGTGATTTAGATGAGGTCACTGTCTAAAGATATCATAGACAATAAAACTGGGAGGGAAGTTGAGAGACCATCTAATCTTGCAAAATTAACCTTTCTGCATTCTGCAGGTAAAAATTGGCCGAGATTGCTATGTCGTAGGATTGTTATCCTCATTAGGAGAAAGTGTTAGCAACATGCTCCTGTCCCTGGTGGGCAGACATGATATAGTCCAAATAGGAGGTGAGTTTCAATATGGAGGATTAATCACAGGCCTAGCAGACCATGTCTGAAAAAGCTATGTTCAATATAGTTGGAAAATCAGGCTGATCTAACCTTGTTTGTGAAACATCCATAATAATTCATATAGAATATAATATGGCTCCACTGTACGTAAGTGTCTTTGACACAGCATTTATCCTAAATGCTTCTTGGAATATGTTGAGCAATAAAAGCACAGTCTTAAATAACAATGGGTAAAAGAGGAAGAAAAAGCTCTCAAACACAAGGAAGACTATATATTCAGAGGAGATTTAAGAAGCACTTTGGCAGAGGGAGAAAAGTCAACATGGCACAGGGAGGAGCAGTAAACACTGTAACTGACTGGAGCTGGAAATTTTGGCTAAAACCAACAAAAATGCCTGTGTCTAAAAATACAGCAAAACAGAAAAGCCAAACAAACTGTACCAAAACAGCTGAGGTATACTGTTCCTAGGTTTTGACAAAGAAACTTTCCTCTCAGGGAAGCAGGCACTTCCCTCAGCAATTTTAATTTAGTTGAAAGTATCATCTTCCCGTGAAAAGTATTTCAACTGGAAATTGTGAAACTATTAATTTATTGGCTGTTTGAAAGCCCTTGAGAAGAAAGACAGATACAGTAGTGTACAGAGAGATGTCCAAGAATAGTCTCTGCTCTTTATGGTCTTGGGATATGTCTATACACGTCACCACAGACTTGAAATACCGTGATGGGGCAAGAAACTTGAAACAAAGCCACTGCTTAATGTTGACTTACTTGCAATGTAAGGCACCTCTGTGTATGCATTCCCCTACCTTGGCAACAGTGTCTCTTGTTCATGACGTCTTCCCTAAAATTGTCAGTCCCGCCTAGAACAATGCATATGTCCACAGTTGAATTATCCTACACTTGGTAGCTTCTGTTCCCACCTCCAGACCAGACCATTGAGCAGATTGGTCCCTTTGTCTGAACTAGCACCCTAATTCCAGTGCAGTTTGTTCTGAACAGTGAACGTACAAAACCTTATTAAAGGGTTTTCTGTTTTGCATGAGTGCTGGATTGAGTTGAGAGAGAGCATATAGTTGTACTTCATAAAGATTAGGTGCTCCATATGTTACCCTATGGTCTGATCATCCAGGCAGATCAGCCAGTCTTAGATGAGAATAGAGAAAGAAAAATAAATGGTGTGGTAAAGAAATGTAGAGTTGCCACAAAAATTGCATTACTCAAAGTGCAGAAACAGTAGAAGATTATAGAAAGTTTAAATACAGAGTATTTAAATATATTCACAGGAAGTAGCTTGCTGCCTTTAGAAAAAAAGGAGGCTCCGAGACCTGCGCATCAGGAACTGTATTTTCTTTGTCCTACAGCAGGGGCGGTAGCCATCAAAAAGAGTTTGGGGCTCCCCCTTAGAAATGAGGAGGCTGCTGCAAACCATTTTGTCTCTCTTTTTTAGAATAGCTTGTGTTTTATGATTTCTGGGTGAGCTGCAAAAGACAGTGGAGTTAAACAGAACAAAAGTTGAAAGCACAGCAGGTTAATTGTGGTCCTGTTGGGGTTATGTTGCTGTAATTGAATCTTAAGGAACCTTGCATTTTTGTCTACCCTTCTTTTTTATTTTTTTTTTCTCTCCTCCTTCCTTTTTAAAAGATTAAATTAAAATATTTGAAAACAGGCCCAGAAGAGGAACCATTTGGGGACAGTGGCTATACTAGCCACATGTATACATAGAATCAACAAATTTTGAGCTGCTTGCAAGCAAAAGAAGTTTTATGGATTATAGCGTTGCAGGTGTTTTCCTCTTGATTCTTGATTCTCCACTCTGTACAGTGGAGCTGTACATGAAATAAGAGGTATTTCTTTCCTTTGCTGAAACCCAAAAGAGACATTTCTGCTTTACTTCCAAATAAGTTGTATAAGGGAGTCAAGCCCACTTTGTTGCATTCTGGCCATGACAATAGAAAAATTGGATAGTGTTCAGGGAAGATCAGCTGGACTCCAATGTAGGGATTGGTGGGGGTAGACAGCACATGGAAAAAATGCAAGGGCTGGAAAAAAATGAAGCAGCTGCATGCTTATGTTTTGGCCAAGGGAATTCAGAAAAGGATTGTTGTAGATGGATTGTGCGCAGGACAAGGAGGAACAATTTGAGTTGGCACATCGGAATGTATGGAGGTATATCATATTGAAACTGAAGGTGGTTTTGGCTGAATAGCAATGATTTCTTGACAGTAATTTGCAAGGACAATTTCTCAGGTTGAAGCCCCTTTATTTGAAACTATGAAAGTAACTTTAGCAAAACACTCATGCTACATCCTACTTACTACCAATGCTGCCTTGCCAAATAAGTAAATACTATTTTACTTTAATAACTTTGTTCCTAGAACAGTATGGTTACTATTATAATTCCTGAAATGATTAGTAGTCTGATCTTTATTGTTCAATAAAAATTAAGCAGTGGTATCTTAAATAGGTGGGGTAGTCTGGTATGACATAGCATGGCCAGCAGGGACAGGGAAGGGATCTGAACCCTGTACTCGGCACTGGTGAGGCTGCACCTTGATTCCTGTGTTCAGTTTTGGGCCCCTCACTACAAAAAGGACATTGAATGACTCGAGCGTGTCCAAAGAAGGGCAACAAAGCTGGTGAAGGGCCTGGACCACATGTTCTACAAGGAGCAGCTGAGAGAACTGAGGTTGTTTAGTCTGGAGAAGAGGAGGCTGAGGGGAGACCTCATCGTCCTCTACAGCTACCGATGAGTCTCTTTAACCAAGTAATAAACGATAGGACAAGAGGGAATGGCCTCAAGTTGCACCAGGAAGGTTTAGACTGGATATTAGGAAGCATTTCTTTACAGAAGGCGTTGTTGGGCATTGGAATGGGCTGCCCAGGCTGGAGTCCCCATCCCTGGAGGTGTTTAAGAGTCAAGTCGACATAGCACTTAAGGATCTGGTGTAGTTGGGAACTGTCAATGTTAGGTTAATGGTTGGACTAGATGATCTTCAAGGTCTTTTCCAACCTAGACAATTCCATGATTCTGTGACACTTAAGCTCTGCCATCCATTTCAGTTTCAGAAAGGACAAGAGAATACCTTTTTAGAAAATAGCTAGTACTGTTTCTGTGTATCAGAAAAGCCTTGGGAAGAGTGAAAGGTGACAAAACCCAAAGCTTTTGATGCTTTCAGTTATATACAGACTGGGTAAAGCCCAAAGATTGTTGGCTTCCTCTGTCCAAAATGCTAAGCATGGGTTGGGAAATGGCTGCTCTTTAAGGCAACAAAAATAAATACCTAGTATCTCACATTTCTGCTGTCTAGTGACAGGCATAAATCTGAGCCAAGATCACCCTTTCTTAAGGTACTGGGGAAAAGTAAAGTGAGACCTTGGCAGGCTGGAAGAGATAGCCAAGACATGGAGGGGTTTGATGGCCCCAGAATCAATGAACTGGCAAAGAAAAGTTTATATAAAGTGCATTTATCTGGTGTGGAGGTATTTGGGAGCTCTCATTGACTGGATTTCTGAAATCCTCTAGCTCCAGTTGATCTGCCTGGTGGCCCACTGTTGACCTTCCTGAGCCTCTTCTAGAATCTCACCAGCTGACTATTGAAAACACCTTCTTTAAAGCTCAATCTCTTTCTGTAAAAGAAACCCTCTTGTACTCAGCATGCAGAACAATGCCATAAACACTTGAGAACTTATCCTTACGTGGCTTCATTTGTTTATTTTGTTGCCTGAGGGAGTGTAGCAAATCTGTTTGTCTGAAAACCTCAGCAGCGTTCATGTTTGCTTCTTATTTTGCTGGCTGTCCTCCTTGAAGGCATTGGAAAATGAATGGCTGAATCAGTATCTCATTGCTTTGCCCTGAGATAAGACAGGCAACTTTTTTTTTTTTTTTTTTTTTTTTTTTTTTTTTTTTTTTTTTTTTTTTTTTTTTTTTTTTTTTGGTGGGGCTTCTGCCAACTGGCTGTCCCTTCCTCTCTCTGCCTTCAGAAAACAGAGTTGCATGCTTGGAGTGGGGAGAGAGGAGGAGATGGGAGAAACTTTCCTCTCAGATGGATTGCAGTGACTTGAGGAGATAAAGGGCCACAGCTGCTTCACATTTAATTGGAAACAGCCAAATTGCAAGATCAATCCCGGAAGCACCTGTGTCCATGATGACTCTATTGTTACTGGGTTCTCAGAATCAGCTCTGACCTTCTACCACACGCCAAGCCCTGACGTACTGCACACCATTCTCTTGGCCAGAAAAACATGCAGCGCTACTCATTTCCATCAGACTGCTCTTTCTGCTGATATTATGCTCAATGCTACCTTCATTCAGAATGGGAGAATTCAGGACAAGCTTTTATTTCTGACCATAGTCTGCCCATCTGAGAGCTGCTGTAGAAATTAATTACCCTTCCTCCTTATGCTTGAACTTCCTGGTCCAGTTGAAGCAACTTTGCTGCTGTAACTTATTCCTTTCCTTCTTTCTGAAACAAATAGCTCATTCCTTCACCTTTTTCCTATAGCATCTCACAGGTGTGACCCTGGCTCTCCTACTCAGCATTGTCTCATGCTGGAAGCCTTTGCTCCACTATGAATCCTTTCTTCTTCCCCACACCCAGTCCACACACTGATGCAGCTATTTCACTCCGTCAGGTTCCCTAACCTTCACAAGGTGATATGCAGAGATGGGAAAATGTTTGACATAACATCTCCCACAGCCCCAAAATGATAAAAGTGTCAGTTCAACAGAAACTTATGGATGCTGTCAGAGCTCAGGAGTCTCTCAGTAGTTGCCAGTTTCTTTGGGATGCCCAAGAAACTTCGGCTTTCTGGTGTCAGCCTGGCAGGGTTACTCCACTCTGCTTAGATGTTAATGTTCAAGGTGTGTTTGGGAGAATGTTAAAAGTTGTAGTGAAATGAGTAGAATTTTATTTAGAAACAAGTGAAAAAAATTGAGAGCTGTGACACTTTCATTGGAAACAACTGAGTTAACTGAGAAAAAAAGAAGAGCTGGGGAGATGAAAGCACACTCCTGATCCCCATCTCTTCTGAGACAGGGAAAAATGCACTTTCTTTTTTTTCTGTGGGTGGAAGAAACTCCCCTTTGGGACGCTGCAGTTCTTAATCCTGTTGTAAACCTTTGGATCTCTGAGTTTATATGAGTCTGAAGATCATACTCCCTTCACTAGCTTCCTTCCCTCAGAAGAAAAGTAAACGTGTTATTTAGTGGGGTTTCTCTGACAGCATAATTTGCAGAAGAGGTATATAGAGAGTAAATGGGGTTCATCTGCCTACATTGGCAAATTTATTGCCTCATCTCACAGTGGAGAATATGACAACTTAATGTTTAAAATATTTAGTCATGAAAATATGCACATTACATTTTCAAGGAATTCCCGTGTGCCTTTAAAATATCCTTCTTTTCAATTTAATTGTCTTTGTGTCTGTAATTACCTTACAGACACAAAGTCTGAGCCAGTCAAACAAACCCTTAGGAGAAAAGAAATTGAAGAAAATCTCCAAGATGGGGTAGAGAAGCAAAGTCAACTTACAAGTTCTCAGCCTTAGAAACTTAATTATCCTGTCACTTCCTGAGCAACATTTTACTTAGGGCCAGTGCATCTGCATGTTCTTTAGTCCACCTATAAAAGCTGAACACCTTCTGAGAGAGTGGAATTCAGCAACTTGCTACAAGAATAATCTGAGAAAGAGCAAGATAATTCATGGTGTTGGTGAAAGAATACGGAACAAAGCTTCTCAGGAATTTTGTGCTTGACTAGTTCTCCCAGTGGGACATTCACTTTTCTCTATAATCAGATTTTATCCTTGGCAAAATTTCTGGTTCCTTTTGAAAAAATGGTTTCATATTCCATATCATTCTGTTCCTTGGGAACTTGCACACAGGGCCGCTGGGGAACCTGGGCTTGCTTCTTTTTGTTCAAGGGCAGCTCACTCACTGAGCTGTCCTGAAGCCAGTGCTTAAGGTTTCTAGGGGTTTTTGCTGCTCTGCAGCCCATCAGTTTTAGGAGGTCTATATCTCATAGTCCATAAACTATCCAATAGTCAACTTACAGCACCTTGGAGACTTCAAAAGTTCAGAGCTAGTTCTTATTTTATTTCCTAGCGAAATTTTGGAGTTGTTTCCACAGAAGCAGCTGATTTTTCCTCCTCTTTCTGTTTCCAGCCAACTCTAATGCCGATCTTTTCACCTAAGGTCATTAGTATAAGATGAAAATTATGGTCTATAGTTGCTAGAGATAAAGCTGATCCAAACTGCACTGAAGTCAACAACGTTTTCATTGGTGCTAGTAGCTTTTAGAGGTCATTGTTAATATGAAATTGTTGCTGATTCTCTACTGTCTTTGGTTGTCAGGAGCCATGATGGAATTGGTAGAAAACTAAGAGTATGTCCACACAGTTATGCAGATGCTTACTATAGTCAACATAAAAAGGCTGACTTTTCCAGAAGACATGGGTGTCTTAGCTGTCCCAACTTGCTTGCAGTAAGTGTCTGTCTAGTTTTAGATGACTAACCATTTTGTGAGATGAATTCCCCTCTTATTTGAAGGACTTGGGCCCCATGTTCAAGTCGGATAGTGTGACTAGACACATTTAAGCCTTTGGAATAATTGCACCATCCCCTCTCCAGTGTTGTACTGGAACAGTGAGATTGTGTGAGTTTTGTATTTGTGTATTCAGCCTGCACTTGTCCTGTGGATTGATGGCTTCCATCCCAAGTGATATCAATCTGGGCTGAAGTGCAGCTGCAATTTGTAACAGTTCAAGGGGCACAAATGTATCAAGTGGTATCGCGTGGTTTGAAAGATGTCGTTTATCTAAGGAAGTTTGTGTTCTGTTTGCTGTCACTCTGTCTTTGCAGCACCAACTTACCTTACCTTCACTACCACGTTGTCAGGCAAAGAGACGTCACACATTAGGACAGATAGCTTTTCCACTTCCAGAGCTGACTTTTTTTCCTTCAGCAAGAGGCCTGTGAGTTGTGTTGCAATCAGTAGAGCTGCTTGATTCAGCATGAGTGTAATTGCTGGTAATTTTGCTTGCAGGGAGCTCTTTAACGTGCACAATTTCCTAAAAAAAGGAACCGAAAGAAATGGCTTTTTTCATTGACACTTTCACTTAAAATTTCGTCAAGAATAGTGCCTTAAAAGAAAACAGTTGGGGATACAGTTTTCTACACAAGAATACACTGACAAATACACTTTCCATCTTTCGTGAGTGATCAGGTGTTCATAGGAACATTTTGCACAGTTTAAATGTAGTTAGAAGCCCTCCAAAACAACACTGTGTGACTGGTGGCATGTCCAAATGACTCCTTGTGGGTGAATCTTGTGGCAAGCTCTGAAATTTACTGAAACCTGTCTGAATTGCTTCCACAGGTAGAAGGTCACTCTAACATACATATGCGATTTTGTGTCATTTCTTGTCCACTTCAGTGCAAAATAGTCTCACTTTTAACAATTTGAGGTATCTCAGCCAAGACAGGTGGCTTCACACTGGCCACAACCCAGCTTTGAGTCTGAATGATTGTGTGGGTGTCCCTTTAGGAGAACCGTGGTGAAGGGTCAGATGAGAAGCATGTATATCAGCTGCTCTTCCTAGTTAAGTCCTGGTAGTAGGAGCTGGAATGCCAAAAAAAAAAGCGAGTTCTTATAACAGGACTAGTAAATTAAGAAGGGTGAATATATGAAGCACTTGTCACAGTAAATAACTTAGAAGCCAGAGTACATTTTGATGTCATAATCATTGAATCATTTTTATGAGAAGTCAAAGTAAATTCGTATGTAATCTGTAAAGTACATAAAGAGTTTAATTCATCCAGTAAATCATGTGTGGTGGATACTGCACCCAGTTCCAGATCAGATATATTTCAGAGAAGCTTAAAGGTTTTAAAATCCTTCCACAAGCTAAACTGATCTCCAGAACCTTTGGAGGTTCACCCTTCTCTGGAGCTCCTGCTCCATGCAAGTGAACATCGTGCCAATATGTTTCCCATTTCCTGGGGATTAAACTGCTGTATTTGATGACTCAGGACTTCCCAAGAAAGCAACTCAGTCACTCACTCTGTCTGAAGCTGCCTCTGGTGTCTCAGAGGACGTGTCTTCTCTTGCGCAGTGATTCATGATTTCAGAGCAGAGGATCAGGTCTCTTTTTTTTTTTTTTTTTTTTTTTTTTTTTTTAATTTCCTACAAAGTTAATTAATAAAACAAATTTCTATTAGTGGGTGTTGAAAGACTTTGGCTTTCCACTTACACTCCCAAATGCTCTGCATTCCAGGGAGAAAGAAAAATGGACCTGTGAATAGAAACAGGACAGAGGAAAAATGGATCAGATGCCGTATATGGGTATAGACTCAGTGGCTGTCAGTTGTTATGATGGAAGAACATTCTGAATTATGACAGTTTCCTGCAGTTGTGATTGCTAAAACTACACTACTACAGTAATCCAATTTCAGAATTAATGTGTGCAAATTTAGAAAGACTGGGGTATGGGGAGTGTCTGACAAATTAAATTATTTGTTTGGGTCTCCACCCTGACCTCTTGTTCAGACAGGTGGCCACATGGACAGCAGTTGTTCTGCCTCAGAAAAAATGTGTCATTTGCCACTGTCACAGACCTCTGAGACTCTGGCTGGTCAGGCGAAGCACCTGGAGGATTTACCCCACCATGGCTGCTGTCGACCTGGTTATGTCCATCTGTCTATCTCATCTGTAGCTCCACCATAGAACAAAATTTGTCATCAGCACCAAGAATTAGCCTAAATTTACACCCAGCATGGTCAAAACTCCTGTTGATTTCAATGAGAAAAAAGTTGGTCCCACAGTTGAACCAGCATTGACAGAAGGACTAGATTTGAGGTGTCTCCCCTTCCTATTGCCGTATGGGATGTCAGACCAGCTCACAACTCTGCAGTTTGCAGAGGAAGAGAGACCTAATTTGATGCTCTCATTTGGGGGTAAAAGCACCTTGAAGCCTTTCTCCACCGACTCCTAGGACATGTGTCAAGTGAAGCGTACTAAGATTTTCCTGCTAACCTGCAGCAATTCAGCTGCAAAATCGTAGACAGGCTCCAAGTGCTTTGGTATCCAGCGCCCTGTCTGGCCGCTAGATTTGAATCTCCTGTCATCTGACCCCAGCCTCACATTTCCAAATTACTCTTGCAGAAATAAAGGCAGTCACAGAAATACCTCTGTCGAGACAGCACATCCCTGTTTATGTTTGAACGGCCGATACGAATCTGGAGTCCCCAGCGATCAAAGTGCATATTCAGAGAGATGAGCCCCATGTTGTGTTTGAAGTGACTGCAGCACTTTGAAACAAGGATGAAGCGGGAATAAATCAGGATGAAGGATGTGAGGCATTAACTACTTTACATGAAATCCCTGCTGGAAAGACGTGGCCAGGGTTCCAAAGTTTTCCTTGGAGAGTGCTCAGAAGTTGCATACCAGCCTATTTGTGGAAAGCTAAACAGTTCCCTATTGTCCTTGATGTGAAACACTTCCCAGATAAACACTTTTCCCCCTCCATTGAAGAAAAACGATCCAGCCTGTCCAGAGCTCTAACACAGAGGACTACACTGGGCTGCTGCTCAGCCTCTGCAAAGCTGCTGGTTTCTGTTGGCACTGAGCTTTACTAAAGGCTGTAGTTCATATACATGCCAGCATCATTAAGAAAAGGCTAAGTTATTGAGTGAGACTGGGATAATCTTCAAGGGTTTAATAACATGTGCCCACATCTTTGCATCTCTGAGTTCATTATACCCCTGGAATGTAAATCCCAATCCACAGTGGCTAAACAAGGCTCACATGGATCTCAAATACTTTTGTGGTATTGTCTCCCCTTGATTTCTGAAGGGGAAAAAACCCCGTTGCTAGCTGAAATAAACTCACGTGGTTGTCTACAAGGAGGGCAGTAAACCTCTGCTGCTGTAGTGGGTTTGGGTTGTAACATTGCCTGCATTTGAGGCATTTTAAGTCATTTTAAGGAATTATTCCTAACACCCGCAGAGTCAAGACATCTTTTTCCAGCACAGGGAAGATCCAGAAGTCCTTGCATGAACTTTGGACAGAAGCAGCCGATTTCTGAAATCAGAAGTGCTAAGAATCAAGGCTGTCTAACACCAGGGTAATACCTGAGGTGGTTCGGCCCAGGTCAGTAGGTGGCTATTCCTCTGCTTCTCCCATCCTGGCACATGCAGATCTGAAGTACCTTGTGTCCTCACCTCAGAACTCCAGTTTAGGCACATACGGTTTTGTTGGGTGCCTCCTGCCTTTCTACATAGTGCCACCCCTGCCAAAGACCTCTTCCCAGGAGCAGCGGGTCATTCCACTCATTGGCCTACACCCAGGTGATGCAGTAGATGCACAAGACTGGCTTTTTGCCACCATTTTGTCAAAGTAAACCCCGCTTTGCATTTGTGACAAAGGAATCATCTTTCTTCCCCTAGAAGCATGTGATTTCCTGCTAATTTTGCAGGAGCATCAAACATAAGTAGGATTAGGTTTTAGATCAAAAATGAAATCAGGAAGTGCAACTTCCACTGACATTTAGGAGGCATTGAGTTTTTGAATCCCTCCGGCAGTTTTAGAAACATCCCCCTCAGGGAGAAAGGACATAGACTTGAAAGAAAACAGAGTTAACAGTTCGTTCATTTTGCAAATGCAGCCATGAATTTAGGGCAATTTCTCTGTATTAAAGCATTCATACTAATAGCAATCATTGCTGAATGGTCAGCAATTCCTACTCAAATCAGTGAAAAGCAGCAAATGAAATGCACAGGCCTGGTTTAAATGAGATGATGGAGCAGGAGACTGATTTTATTTACTCATCCTTTCACTATTAGGTACACTGTGCCACTTCCCTCGCTCTTTACTTCCCCTGCCTTTCCAAGAAACCCCATGTCAGTCTGTGAATGACAGACTTGGTGAGGTCTAGGGGTCCTATGGGTTTTCTAATCATTGGACTCTGGTATCTAGGAAAGGCCTGAGCCTTTCCTCATAGAGCCTGACTCCTTCCTCCTTATTTTCATATAAATAAGGACATACACTATTTTTTGATCTCCATGCTACTTGGGATAATTCAGTTACAACTGGCTCTCAGATTGAGTCTTACTAGAGAAGGGCAGAGACAGGAGGTGTGTGTACAAGGTGTCATCACTTGTGTGTGAAAGAGCATTCCTTGAGTAACCTGTGCTTCTGTTCAGAATTAACATCTTGGTGTCAGTGGGCTGGTGGGGCAGCCCCAAGCGCTTAGTCTCTTTGTAGAGAGATGAGTCAGATGAATTGTTCTGCAGTTTTAATTAAAACATCTTATGTGGGCAGCATTTCAACAGCACGAGGTGACAGTTTTGCAGTTTGGCCTATGCTTATCTGTCCGTAATGCTCATGTGGCCCTACCAGCACAGTGTCTCTGAGTCTTTGCTGTATTTCTTCTCACTGTCTTCATGTGAAGTTGGGGAGTTATCTTCATGGGTGGATGGAAAACTGGAGCATAAAGAATTTTTTAACTCCCTGATGGAAGCTATGACAGGGCAGCTAGTTTAGCATTAGTTAAACTACGAACCACTGGGTGATCCCTCCCCTGATGGGCAGCGCTCAGGCCAGGAGAGCTGTGAAAGCACTGGCAGCGCTGTGCTGCTCCGAATAAATATGAGACATATCTCGGCTGCTGCAGAGCATGATGCAGAGGTCATCTGAGTCTCCTTCCCAGTGCCTGAGACTCACCCATTCCTCTCAGCACTTTCATGTACAGATGTTTCCTGTGTGGAGCTGCTTCCAGTGAAAGTAGAGGATTTGTATGGGCTTTCTGTTTCTGGGCTTAGTATTCCCTGATACGTGACTGTTGATCTTGCGCTTGTGGTATGGAGATGTCACCTATCCAGGACTGATCTTAGCTGCCAGGGTAGACTGCGCAGCAGAAAAACACTCAAGGGCTTTGTGTGTCTGACACCAACATAAATTCAGCTGTACTATGCAGACAGCATAGCAGAAAGTGGGGCTCCCTAGGGGTCCTTTTGGCTAAGGCAGCATCCCTAACCTGTGCTGTGAATCCAACACTTACAGTGCGAGGTCGTTTGAGACAGAGAGGAGTCCTCACTTATTAAAAGATGAAGTCCTTGCAGGAGAACTAGTAAGGAATGATATTTAGCATGGATTAAGAAGCAATGGCAAAAGCTGAGTGAAGTTTGCAATCATAGAAGTTGAACCCTTGCTCCTCCAGACCCTTTGAAAATTGTGTATTCCAATGCAGGGCTGTGGTGCAGAGACAACCTGATCCCATGAAGTTGGTAGGAGGGCACACTCTTCATGGATAAAGACAGTTTACTTTAATAATGTATACTAAAAAACTCCAACTTTGAACTACCAAATTATTCTGAGAAGAGTGATTTTGAGATAAAAAGCCCTCTGCTAGCAAAGGAATATTGGCTTTTCTGTAGTTTGAGCTGCCTCAGGAGATGCCCTAGTTTCTTAAAGTGCTCCAGCTTTGCATAGTGATAAGAAGCTAACGTGACTGCTAGAACCCGTGCCAGATGCCAAGCATAGTTTTAATGAGTCTCTGACGTCTGTTAGACTTGTGATATTACATGCTTTTCAGTAGGTAGGTAGTGCTACAATTATTAGGCTGTAATACCCTCTCAAACAACTGGCACTTAGATAAAGCATTTCCAGGCAAACAAACAAATAAATAAACACCAACTAAGAAAACACACATGCACATACAATGGAGGGAGGAGGCTTCCTAACTGACTTTACTGTGCTCTGGGGAGCAGCAGAACAAGTGGTTTTCATTTTCCTGGTCTTTCACTTACTGCTGTGTGGGGTTCTCTTCATGGGAGGAGAGCTGGGTTTTATCCTTGGTTTTGTGTATGTTTGTGTGTGTGAGTATAAACAATTTATGTAGGAGCTGGGTCTGCTCAAGCTTGTGACAAGAGCCATTTGTCATTCTTGTTCACAAAGCAGTGAAGGTTTCAACCACTGCCAGTCTTCATTCTAATTTTTCCTTGGCAAATTAAATGTACATGAAGGACACCTGAGGATCTCGATATCTCTCTGGTCAAGGAAGCCAGCTGGCCTAATTCTTCTGCTGAACCAGAAGAAAGCCCCTGGTAGCCATGCATGGACATTTCCCCCCTTTCCTCCACTGGAAGATGGCCAGCACCAAAATTGCTCCAAAGACCCGTCGCTCTCCTCCCCTTTTCTCATCAGGGGCCGTTAGTAGAGGAGCTAGGTAGACCTCCATGACTCCCGGTGGTCAGTGCTAACCAGTTAGATGCAGGAGGAAGAAAGCACTGCCATTATGCAGGCCCTCCTCCTCCTGCATTTTTAGCTGCACTGGTAACTCATTGGAGCAGGTGAGCCCCAAAGCTCCTTTGCAATGGGGTCTACAGCAGAGTTCAGGGAAGAAGGCTGCAAAGGCTCTCACCTTTGTACGGCTGAGTGCCATGTCATTATATCCTTATGATGCACTGCCTGTATCTTTCTGTAGTTGTCTCATACCCTTCACTTGTCAGCTTGCGGAGATGGAGCTCTTTAATGCATGCATAGTTTATTTCTGGGATTCTTAAATGTACCAATAAAAATAAAAAAAAAATAGACATTGCAGTGAAGGAGAGGGATTTTCTGAGGTCAGTGCAAATTTTCCTGTTTTAAGGGGAGAAGACCTGGACCTTGTTGTTTGTAACTCATCAGTGAGATTGGCCCAAGTTCATTAAAACTCAATCTTTCTTGTGGCCTCGTATGCCTCCTAGAACTTTAAGCTGTACTTCAAGGTCTAATCTCATGGATTTCAATTAACAAATAAAAAAGATAATATAAAACCTTCTTTTCTTCCTTAAGGTTTCAGCAGCAATGTGCATGCTTCATTAATGAAGAATTTTAATTAAGGATGGATTTGTCAGACAGAAATAAGTATTTGATACAAGCAGTTTCATCAGCGTGAGTTCATACAGAGAGGGAACCCAGGTGAAATCAGGCTAATGTGTAGAGAAACCTTATGTGAATTCTGTTAATATTAGAGTTGATAGAACAGTATTAGGCTTAAAGCAAATGGCATTTGGAGGAAGAACTCTTCTGCCTTCATCATGTTTCAAGGGCTCTGTCCATTACTCAGGCTGAAGTGTTGTCTGAATAGGGTTTCTGACAACTGTTTTGTTCTTTCCTTGGAAACACTCAGGCCCTGTGATAAAAACAATGCTGATGGACTATAACAGTATTTTGGAGAAAGGCAGACTGGCTCTGTGTTCCTTTTTTTAGCTCAGCAGCCATCAGTGGCTAAGCAGATCAAATGTTTTACACTGTCAGCTACAGAAAGGAAAAGTGGATTCAGTTTAACAGATGTGGGATCTCTTGCAGGCATGGTTGCCTTATGGCTCTTTGGTTCCACACTTCTGCCTGCTGCTCAGTTTAAGTGGTCCATGTCTCTCTCCTTCTAGTGATAGCAGCTACTTACGTGCCTACGTTATCTGTCATCTTCCAATTGTTAGAGCCTGGACTGAACAAGGTACTTAAGGAAGACAAGTTGCTGTGTTTGTACAGATTTGTGATCCACCCCGTATCTCACCTCTGCCAGGGCCCAGCTTCAAGACCATCAGTGAGAAGTGCAGGAAACAGCGCCAGGCTTACACTGAATAATCTGCCCTTAGTTTAAGTCTGAAGTCAGTGAAAATGCTTTAGTCCTTCAAGACAGGCATGTGGTACCTTGGCTCAGTCAATATCTTTACAGAGGATTTATTTTTAAGATGTGATGGAAAATATGAACTTCTGCAGATGTTTCTTCTCTTTGGAGGATCAGGCAGAGGAGGAAAACCAATTCTCAAATGAGGTAAACTGGAAGCAGAATTCAATTTGGATTGCAGATGAGTAAAATACAGACGACAGTTAGGTATTAGCTGTAATTCTACTGAGGAATCAAAATCAAGCAGCTAGTTTGCGGGGTTTCTTTATCAGTCAGCTGCTTAATTTTGAAACCTGTCTGGATGGCAACGACTGGGACAGAACAAATGCATCCTCACTTTCTTTTCTATGCATAAACCTGCATAAGGTCAGGAATGGTTTGGGAATAACAACATGAGATTAGTTTTTCATCTGAGTTACCAAACCTGCTTTTGTGCATGGCCATACACCTCAGTGTCCCAAAAGCTGACACTGGCTAGAGAGGAGCAGACAGCCCCAGACATCAGGAGCTCCATTGACCTAAAATGGAGGTAGGAGACAAGTTTTGGTGAGTATTTCTAGTTTGATTGTGGCAGCTGGAGGAGAAAGAAGGTTTTGTCCATCCCTTGACTTGCTTTCTGAGCACTGGAGTCTGAGTTCATAACTGCTAAGATGAGATGGTGGCATTTGGTCACCATTGTCCAGTTTCTCAGACACTTCCCAAACCACTATAAATACACTGTAGACTCAGAACTGGCCCAAAACCTAAGCCCAGACAAAAATTTTAGAAATGTAACAATTAGACCTGAAGAAACTTGGTGTTGCAGATTGGGCCAAACTGGGTAAGAATTTTTTGCTTTGTGGAACCTGTTGAATGATGGAAGTTAATTTCCAGCAGCTGAAAAGTCTGCTGTGTATAATTAATATGACATCACCTCGCAGAAACATAGAAGGATCAGAGAGTTTATAAAGAGGAAACAGAGATTACATTTCCCAGTAATAAGTCCACCATTGTTCTTTATTAAAGCAATATATATGTGTTTATTAAAAAGTTACTAAAAGGAAAGAGCAATATCTTGTTACTAATGGCTTTCAAGCAATAACAGGAAAAAAAAAAATGCATGGAATAAAGCTTGAAAATATTCCAGTTCAATAAAAATGCAACCCTAAAGTCTTCTTTTGTGGTGTAATACCATCACTTTAGATTCATCAGAAAGCCTGTGTATTCTTGGCAAATATGAACAGAACTAAGGATTTCCAATCCAGAGGTAATGCTGATATTCCAACATTTGTTTCTGTCTAAAATCAGGGAGGAAAAGCAGAAATATTGAAAATTCGTTGCAAAGTCAGAATCCAGATATTTATTAGAAGACACTGAAACATTTCATTCTGTGGCAAGACTTTCAGTGGTACATGGACATGAAGGAGTTGGAATTAGAATGTGAAGCCCTTTCTCTCCTCTGTGAGGTAGACTTCCAGAACAAACCAGATGTCCCAGGACAGCTGCATAGCTGCGTGCTCCCATGTTGAACCAAGATGCTTGAGTAGAAAAGAGCCCATCCTGATCTTTGGGTAGGTATTCTGTCCAAGGAGCTTTAAGTATAATTTCCGTAAGACAGTGAGGCACCAAAGGCAGCTTTATTATGAATATTTTGCTTAAGCCAAACTACCCAGGCAGAAATAGCTTAGCAGTAAATTGTTATGGTGATAGCAAGAGAGTGAAGATTTAGGCAATAGAGTCTGAGGTGAGGCTTTGTGTGCCATGAGCGGAGAAGGTTCTTATTTGCTGTTAATGTGGGAGATGGAAACAAGACTGGACAGTTGACCCGACCCACCCTTCCTCAGGAGGGACAGCCTATCTTCTGAGTCAGGAGTGTGCAGCTTACACGATTTACACTAAAGATGCATGAACAAAGGATTATTCAGTTCAAGAATTGAACCAAAAAGTTGAGAAGGGGAAATAAATCCGTAGCAATCTGAAGTGGAACATTCTGAGGACATTTTTGAAGGCAGGGGTTGGGTTTTGTTGTTTTTTTGTCATTTTTATTTATTAGTTGGGTTTTTCTTTTTAATTGAGATCAATTTTTAAACAAAAAAGGCCACTTTGTAGAGTTTAAGTCTTTGAAAACAGAAGACTTAAAAAAAAAAATTAAAAGCTTTCTTCAGAAAGTGCTGAAATAGAACATTTTGAGTTTTCTGAAGTAAAAGAATTCATATGAAAATGTGGAAATGGAATGTTACAAATGTTTCAGCTCTCTTTTTTTCAGCAAATTCAACCCCTCAAGTTGCAGAAAGCTTGCGTTTCTTCTCCTATGCCCTAGATCAACTCCACTTTTAATGAAATGGAATAGATAACAGAAGTTTTACTCCCTTCTCTTATTTCATAGTTTCTCAGACTGGGAAGGAAAACATCACCATCCATGGGAATATCTTGACCTTACAAGCTTTTCACTTCATTTATGCACACAGGGTTGAGGGTTTGCGTATATACGTGTGTATACTGAGGACCAAATTCCCTTTCAAACTAAGGTCACAGTTCTTGAACAACAGTGATTCTTCCCAGACAAATGGTCTAACATGCATTCTGAGTCCAGAGACACCATCCAAGTTTAGGGTGAACCATAATCTAATTTACCTACTTCACCAAATTTAACTGCTCATGAAATGTAGTTAACTCCGGTGCAAAAATGAAAAAAACTTTGTTTCCAAATTCTGTTAAGGAGTGGAAATGCTTTAACTTTAGCGTACAGGCCTAAGACAACTGCATCCTGAATAAAATAAGTCATTGTAATTAAGTCAGTCAGGGCTTTCACAGATATTCTCTATTGCTGTCTCTTGAGCCCAAATTCATCCTCAGTAGTTTATGGCATTTACCTGAAGCAGCTCAGATAAGTTAGGCATGGGGAGAATCTCATTCTCCAATCTCTTCTTTGGAGTTACTCTCTTTTGCAGTAAAAACAAACAAAAAAAAAATAATTACATACATATATGCTTTCATCTTGAAGGAGATGAACACTGTGACGGTAGGCACTGGTGTCACCTGGTTATGTGAGAGACCATGGTCTAAATCTGTACTTCACATAACTAATGAGAGGCCCCATAAGCTATGCTGGTGTGGGTTAGGATTTCTGCCTGGTTTTCTGTTTTCCTTTTGTTTGCTGCTTTCCCAAGAGCTTTGAAAATCTGAGTTTCATCCTAGCATGGAAGAGAAAAAAATGTAAAACTTCTTGTGGGACAGGACATTCTGGTGCCCGTCTTGTGGGTGTGCATGACTGGTCTCTCTGAGATGTGTAAGAAAAAAAAAAAAAAGCAAGAAGCAGATGTCTCTGTGGCCTGTGGCAAGGGGAGCAAGGATGCGTGTGAGGGACTGATGAATTCCTGCCTTGACAAAGACTCCCAAACTGGAATTTATGAGAATCCATCTATAATAAGATGCTCTTAACTTAGTGTCTGGCTGTCATCCGGGTGCAATCCCAAGAACAGTGGCATAAGGATAAAGCTGACACATCATACATTCCTTACTATCACCACAGCTTCTCTCTTGATGAAACAAAATCTTCCCTTGTCTGACAGTTCTGAAAATTGAAGCAAGAAAACCTCAGCGATGATGTTGCTGTACTTGGAAGCGCGTGCAAAGCATGGCAGTATTCTGAGCAAAAGTTTTCCATTGCTCGCACTACAAAGACAAGATGCAAATAACAAATTGGCAAACTTATATTTTAGAAGATTCTGCACATATCTGAGGGAACAGAAATGTTACCGCAAGACTGCTGAAAAAAATAGATTGACGATTTAGTTGTGTGGAAGATCTGTATGGTCAGCAAAGGCATGTCCTTTCTCATGAGCTAAAGCAAGGGCAATTTCCTGGCCCTGCTGAAGCCCAGGGGATGGCACTCGCCCCAAACATTATTAGCATTACTCCAGCAGGGTCAGTGGGCAGAAGCGGTAGTGGGGTCTGCTCTGCCTGATGCTCCCCTCAGACAATTGTCAGTGAATCGGTGTTTGGGAAAATCCCTGTTGGTGGGACAAGGTGTGGTGCAAGGTGTAGTGTTAACACAGCTTCCACCTGTGGGGAAAGGTGGGCTATTGGCAAGGGCTCTTCAGAGAAGGAATGAAACGTGGATGTTTTGATACACCCTATAGAGGAGGTTATCAAGCCCGGAGATAGTCACAGCCCTCTGAGCTGCAGAAATCGGATACCCGATGTGAGGGCTAGGAAGATGCTTGCCTGGGCAGAGAGAAAGGCATGGCCAGACTGACAGGTGATTTGGGGTTGAACAAAACTGGGACCTGGACAATGTTAAGCCTGACAATTATGAAAATAAGGCATTATAAGGACTTAATGATGTTAACATCATTTTTCTGACCAGATCCACTCGATAACCCTAGCAAATCCCAATGATGTGTCAAATCCCTATTGTCGGTGCCAGCACAGAGCGACACTGGACACCACAAGACAGAGAGAGAAATGCTGAGACAGCCTAATGGAGCATACAGCTCAGCCTAAACTACTTGCGTGTTTTGTTTTGTTCTTTTAATTCTCAAAAAGAATTAGAAAAGGATAGCAAATTTCACCAGAAGTGAAACAAAACCACAGGGGTCTTTGTGGATTAAGCATTTTCAATAAATAGCAAGAATAAATGTTTTCCTGTTTTCACTCTGTTTTCTGTACCTTAGGACCAAGCTATGTAGGATATTTGCTGAGACTCCCAAGTTTTCTTCTTTAGACTCTGTTACTTTAGAGAGTTACTTGTTTAGTAGAACTGTGCATCCCAGAGAAGGAAATTAAGGTCAGAGATGAGAAAAACCCACCTAAGGGCCTGAAATACTATTAGTTTCTCAAAGACCACCCTGTGTGGGAATGATAGATTTTAAAATGGGTGGAACATCTAGGCCTGGAGTTGTATCAAGTTATTAATGAAAAATCTCTAAGATCTTTGTGTGGACCAAAATATTTGGGTGGTACATTCTCACTCTTTCTTCAGAAGAGGCACTGAGGCCTCACAAACTGAAAACTAGCCCTGCTTTTTCTGTGGCTTTAAAAATAGCTATGTGTATTGAAAAGCTGTCTCAGCAGTAGTGAAGGAGTTGAAAGAAAAATGTATTACATCCCCATGGTTTTATACAGTGCAGCCGTGCTAACAGAGTGCATTGAGATTGGGACCAAAGGAAAGGCATGACATAATTCATGAAATGAGCAATTGAATCAAACAGTAAAACTACACACAATGGAGAGATCTATTGTCCAGGTTTCATACTGCAGATGGGAGGTTTTTGTCCTTTTTTTTAAAGGGGGGAAAAAAAGTCTAGAATATTAATAAACTCAAGTCCTTTGTATTAATAAAATTTTTACTGAAATCAATGGAAAATTTATCTTCTGATAGGAAGTCTACCTTACTTTGAATTAAAATATTTAAATATTCTTACGTTACAGTTGGATTAAATATCCATGTTGTGTGGGATTAAAAGGTTTGATTTTACTTCTGGTTGAGTGTCTGTAGGATGATGATCAGATCTGAAAACAATCACATTTGCAAACAATCAGTTTTAAAAAAAATCTTTTTTTTTTTCTTTTAATGAAGCAAGCATGCATCAACATACAGCCTTCAACAGTCCCTCCTAGGTCTTGGGGTAATTATTAGTGGTACAGCAATAATGGAACAAGTATCGACCAAATGTAATATGCAGTTGCCACAGTGGAGCTATTCCCCCTGCGTGGATTCTAAAGTACAAGTGGTTAGTTTATAACCCTCTTTAGGTTACAACATTTTAACGTTTCTTCAGTGTTTATTTATTCTCTTCCCAAAGAACGTTCTGAAATATCAAGTTTACAACCTGTGGCTCATGTGATGGTAGTGGAAACAATTAAGCTAGAAGCTTTCAAAGCCACCACTGGGATTTTGATGCCCAAACTCATTAATTTTAATAAGAAGTGAGCTGCCAGTCGTCTTAAGTGGTTTCTAAAATCTCAACCCATAAAAACACCTCTCTACTGGTTCCAGTTTACTAGGAGCTCAGAGCAAGGTAAACACATATAACAAAATAGTAGGTGTTAAAAGGTGGAAAGTATGTGTTCAGATGTCTCTAAGACCATTCAAGGAACTAAATGACGGCCCCAGCCTTGAGCTGGCAGATGTGGGCTGATGTGGGAGCTTCTCCTACCTTCGGCATCTCCAGGAATTACTGACTGATCAGAACATGAGGCACAGCTTTGGTGGCAAGAAGAAAGTCATTGGAAACAAATCTTGGAAACAGATCAGTTCCAGCTGTAACGACCATGTTAGTTGCCTACTTTGGGTTCTCACATCTGCTCCATGCTCCTGCCTTCTTAATATGTTTCTGCCCACCACAGCCTTGTGGCCAGCGTAGTGCTCTTCTCCCCAGTGTGCAGATGGATGGCTGGGTTGAAGGAAGACCAGGGTGAATTCACAGCCCACAGTGAAGAGCAGAGGTATCCAGAGCAGTACAAGAATGAGCTGTCTTTGGGCAATGTCAACCAGGCTGTATTCCCATTGCTTTGTCATAAGTGCAGCAGGCAATGAGGCCAGGGCATTCTTGCCTCCTGTTCCTGCTTGGTGCCACTGCAGTTACCTGCCTGGTGTTTGTAGATGCTTGGTCCAGGTCCTTCCTACTACTGAATCCATCCTATCCAAGTTCACACTGTGTTATCTTCCAAGCTGCTAAATGGATGCATTTGCATGTTGATACTTCACTGATTCCCCATCATGGTTGCACAAAAATTAAGAACTGTCTGCTGTGGCCTGAGGGACCCACCCAATGCAAACCTATGAGAGCCTTTCCTTTTACATTAATCTGGAGATGGCTTTGCTTCAGCCATGAGCCTCTGTCACAGCCTGGGAACCCTTGAAGGCTTTGGCAAACACTAAGATGTTCCAAAGAAAGTTGCTTCACTGATGAAAACTCATCCTCAACATGAATCATAAAAGAAAGTCTTAATGGGGAAAAAAATCCAGAACCAGCAGATCTCTCTGTGATGTAAAATAGAGCATGGAGTGAGTATGAAGGCAGGCGTTCAAGAGTCTGAATGCTAGGAAAAATGTGGGATTTTCTTGTGTCTTTTATTAATGAATGCAACCTTGGAGAATTTTAGGATTAGTTTAAACAAGCGTCTTTCGTCCCTGTATCTGTCATATGATCTCTGAAGAACTTCATGAACGTTGGCTATGAGTGACAGAGTTACTGTAGTTTTTGCCAGTGAGTCTTGTAGTAGCAACGATTGTCAGTAGCTATTGGAAGGACCTTTGGATGAAACATGATCAATGGAAATAGAGATGACCATCTGACTGCTATTGTAATGGACTTCAAAAAAGTTTTTAAAAAGCTGCCATTAGTAGTAGATGTGACTTTTTTGGAAGAGAACAAAATGTTCCATAAATGAAACATGTGGTTTCACTTGCAGCACATTTTGTACATTGTCACCAATGAAGTTTAGGATTTTTTATTACTTTTTCATTAAAATGTCTTACTGGTTTCACTCAGGAGGCAAAACTTTTCACGTGGCTTTAATTGTTTCTGTCATAAAAGTCATAGCATCCGTGTAATAGAAATAGTTTTGCGAACCACAGCTTCATATTGCCTATTAATTCTCTTCCATTTTATGTGCTCACAACTCACTGGGCCATCCCAGAGACAGAAAAAGTTCCTCTCTTGCAATTAAGACCAAACAGGAATTTCTACTGAAGTTAGGGGTGGGGGGCGAATCACTTTGTGTCAGTACTGGTTTATTAGATTTTTGTTTCAGATATCTTAGCTCACAAATGTGAATTCATGTGGCCGCATATCAAAGGAGAGGGTTTGTATTGACTTTTTTCTAAAATTAGTGAAACTCTAGAATATGAAAACAATAAAAGGCCTTTTTCTGCATAGTTCCAGTCAGATGCAAGCAGTGGTAGTATTTCAAACAGGAGTGAAGACCTCTGGCAGCATTGTTTCAAGGTGGCTTTGGACAGGTCATTTAACCCCTTTTTTTCTTAATTTCTCCATTATACAAAACCTGCCAGAGTTCAGGAGTCACGTATCTGTTCCCAGCAGCCTAGCTATTAGACCATGCTTCTGTCATCAGTCTGGGCTTCCCTGTCACCAATCCTAACTTGGATGAACAAGCATAATTATTGTTGCAGTCAAAACAATGACTTGTTTTCCACAGATGATATCCAAGTTGAAAAAAAAAAAAAAAAAAAAAAAAGGAGACTAGTGTTACCTCATTAATTTAATATCAGCTTCTGTTAAGGTATCTGTTTTCCTCAGAGAGAGTCACAGTTTTGCCATTTAACCTTCAGCCCAGAGGGGGAGGTGACGTTGACCCCTACTGCAGTCTCTAAAGCCTGTAAGAAGTAATTAAAATGTCAGAAAACAGCAATAGCGTATCAGCTGCCTTTTCCCCTTTTTCAGTTAGCGTTTATTTGAAAGCTTGCTAGGAAATGCCACTGCTGTCTTTAGTTGCTGCCCCACAGCAATAGCCTGTCTCCTTGCATACCTTCTTAGCAGTTAGGAGCTCCCACCAAGTAGTATAGTCCTCTGCTTTCACTTCTTTTAACACAATCCCTTCTTTATTCAGCAAATGTTTAAATATGTTTTGCAGTTCAAGGACAACAAAGACAAGCCCAGCCTTGGAAGAGTCCTCAGCAACAGCCCTGCCTGCTGTCCAGCTTTCTGAGCAGGTCCCACTGACATCTCCTTCCCTGAAGCCCCTGCAGATGGACGAAGAAGACAGCCTGTCTCCTCACCTCCTGTTGCCAGATAGCATCAGCCAGCTGGAAGAGTTTGGCAGGCAGAAGAAATGGCACAAGAAGCAGCACAAACACTATCGCCAGAGGCAATTCAATGACCTCTGGGTTCGGATAGAAGACAGGTGAGTCATAATTTTTATGGTCCCTGTCCTCTTCCTGCTATCTCCTAGCTAGTTGCTCTTCACAGATCCCAGCTCTTGTTGATTAGACCCTAGGGAGGGTTGAAGAAGGACTAAATGGGAGAGGCAGGGAGTGAGGTGATGTTTTTGGAGCCTAATGAAGAACTAGGAGGAACACTCAGACACATTTGATCTAAAAGTAAAGCAAAAAAAAAAAAAAAGCTAATGCTTAGAATATTTAAAATATACAGAAACAAGGACTTGTCAGAGTAAAAACAGGAAAAAAAATGACAATGGAAAATATTCTGTGTTTTCCTTCTTTCTTCCATTAATTATTTTCCAATCTTTACTGTTAGTTTTCAGCTCAGACTTGCCCATTTTCCAACCATGCAGAATATTCCTGGGAGTTTTTAAGATTCTGACATATCTGCCTTTTGACCTTCTTAACTGTGTTTCTGGCACCGAAATGTTAAAACATCTGAGACTGCATTGGCAACAGCAAACTGAGGCAAAATGGAATACTTAACTAAGACCTCTGTGTGAAGAGAATGGAGGTAGACACATTTCTGTGGCCATTCCAATCTTGGTCCAAGGTTAAAAACTCCCATTTGGTGTTTAAATAAGAGACCTCATATTTGACCAGGGCTTCTTGATGTGTGCTTTTAGGATTCCTAGGCAATTTATACTCCCATCTCTAAAAATGGGAAAGCTCTTAGTGCCTTTATCCAGGCATTAAGTTGTGGTCAGATAAACAGCCACGATGTTTGTAGTTTTCCTAACAAGTAAAAGGAATGAAATAATCTGTTGGGAGCTGACTGCTCACTTATACATGTAATGATTGTCTTTGAGTATTGCTCTTATTCGTGTTTTCATAGCACCTAAACTCCTTGCAAGAAAGATGAGTCAGAGTCTCTAGAGGTTTCTCCCTTTGCTAAGGAAGAAACTCCTCATATTTGTGTTTTGGGATTTTTATTTTAATTAATTCTTTTTATTGGAACCTCATTGGAGCCTAAATGTTGCCTCATTTTTTTGTAGTTTATTGTATTCTCAGGGTGAGTGCTTGTTATTAAGGTGGGGTAATCTTAACATACTAATGTTATTTTGGAGATTAATGCCAGCCTTGGTAAAAAGGAGTAACGTGTTTTGTTCTTCAAGTGTGTTCAGAGGCATTTGGGTCAACATAGTTGATTGCCTTGAAGAAAAGGGTCTTTTCTGTCTTTCTTCTGCCTGGGAGCCACCGAGTTGTGGTGTTCCATGATGTCCCAGCATTTGACAAGGGCGTCTGGTCCATGTGTGTCATACAAGTGGGGTGCTTAAATAGATCTGGTGAGAGCCTGGCAGTTAGGCACAATCCTCTTGCCCTCCTATCCTATCTATCCAGAAAGGATACTGGATATGACTGTGGAAATGTGCAGCTGGGGGCTTAAAGCAGTGGTGCTTGCATAGCTTTGGCAGATTTTTCTGCCATTTGCTGTATTTATTTCAGTAAGAAATGTTCCTAGGAAAAGTATTTGAAAGGGTAGTTTCCCAAGTTAGAGTTAAATTATTCACTTTCTGCTCCTGTGAGATTTCATCTGGATCAAAACCTTTTATCCCTCCACTTCCATTTTGTAAGGATGGAGATTGGGATAAAGAAACATAAGTTTCCGCTCCCACCACGCTGGTGATGAACCAGACGCTGTATGTCGCCTGCCTTGCTGAAAGATCCCAGGGAGATATTAGTGGGAGATCACAGGCCTAGAAATGAGGAAAGGCTGGAAGAAGGGAAGTCTGGCTTAGTGCTTTCAGATGGTTTCAGTGCTTCTACAGTTCTGGAGTAGCTTCTGGTGTTTTCCTGGAAACAAAACAAAACAAAAAATACAAACTGTTCAGTTCAATCAGAGACTCACAACCAGCTCTGGTTTCCCCATAAATTGGATGGGGTCTCAACTTTCATAAACCAGCTGCTGCATATTGTGCTTTTGGCAGTTGGGTTTCATCAGCATTAATTGCAAGCTGGACCTTGCACAAGGCAATAAACAGTGAGTTCTCTCTAACTGGTCCCTTTCTGACTGGCAAGAAAAGAGCAGAACTGCGTGCCTGTCACCAGACTTTGTAGCGTGATCATTCTTGGGAGGAAATGGATAGGATGGCTAATAACGTGGGCAATGAAGTGTTACCTGTGCAGGAGAGAAACGTGTACTTTTATTGTGTTGCCTCAGTAATAACCAGCACTCAACGGTGAGACTTAGCGCTCATTTTTGGAGGATAATCAGTGTACTGTTCACATTCTGGCCTGTCCCATAGATCCATTGTGCGTTTGCATATACTTAAATTTGGGGCCTCTGTGTTCTGTATGGACTGAGGTCTCTGCATGTTCCATTGCCTTGAGTTATGGCCTCATATTTCTAAATAGTTCTTCTTCCAGTTTGTGTCTCCTAACTCACCTGTTGTCATATGAAACTTGACTTGTTCACCTTTGAGACGAAGTAGAAGGATTTAGGTCACTGTTACGGCTTTGGGGTGAAAGCTGCAGAAAACACAGTGTTTCCATGAGAGATCTCCGGCATTCAGCTGTTTCAGCTGCCTTTCAACCTGAAAAGTCAAAGAGAAATATACAGGTGGAGGACAAATCCAGGCGAATTTAAACCAGATTATTGATTCTTGTATGAACCTCATTGAACTGTGAAATGGCTGTGGTTCATACAGCTCTTTTCCAAAGCTTTATTGACCGTGGATTAGAGGACTTTATGAGCCATGAAGTGCAGGGCTTTTATGGACTATGCATTTCTAGGCTATCTCATACACTTCCATGGAAATCTCGGGGTGTTTTTTTAAGCTACCAACACAGAAACAAAGGAAATGAACACAGGAGAACAATCTTAAAGGAACATCAAAGGTCTGACTCCAACCTATAAAAGCCAGGAAATCCATAATTAATGGTTCCACTAAGACTTCAGCTCACACAGTCGTTCAGGTCTGATCTGAGGTTATAGCTACAATCTGAAATGGGCTCGTGAAAAATGAGTCATCATTTAATGTCACACATCATTATTAGTATTTACTTTCAGTTATACCCTGGAGATTGAGCTTTCCTTTTTATTCTGTCTTAACAGCTGAGGCATTTGAGTTGGCACCCTGTGTGGACGGTATTTAGATTTGTGTGTTGGAGGTTTAGTACCGCTGCAGAGGATGAGAAAGCTTCTGCTCTGTCTTCTCCCTGTCTTTGACAGAGCTAAGATTTGCTGATCTCCTGGGTAATTGGCTACACTGAAGGCTATTAAAAAATAAAAAATGCTGATGAAATGTGTGGTTTCCTTTCCCTTCTGCCTCCTTCCCCCAAAATCTAAACAAAGTGGAAAAGTCCTGCCTGTCTGCAGTTTGTGTTTGAAATTGTTTGTCAAAAATCAAAATTCAATGGAGATTTTAAATAGCAGGATTTTTTCTTTAATTCCTTGATTTTACAGAAATGTGCAGATCTAAAGTCTGTCTTTGGGAGGAATTTGCACTTAGACAAAACTTAAATGCTAGCTAGCTCCCATAGCCAAAAGCCAGCTGGGGCAGCAGGGAGGGGAGGCAAAACCCTTGGGCTGGAAGGCTGCAGTTTGGCATACAGAGTGTGTTATTGTTCCTGTTGACACTGTGTTAGCTAAGCTTCCTCTTGTAATATAAATAATTAATTACAGATCATTCACTGGCTTTTCATGATGAGCTGCTCTGTTAATTAAAAGAGTAGAGAAAAGTCTGTGACGTTTCAGAGTAGTAAGTGAAGGCCAGATCAGGATCACACCTTTGTTCTAGCAGGGAAACGGTTTAAGACTACAAACAAAACCAGCCCAAGAGAACAGAGAACCTCTCCCAGCTTGGGGGGAAGCATTACAGCTCCTGGGACCCTAAGGCAGGGTGGGAGGAAAGCTCCTGGGAAAAGGAAGGGAGCGGAGTTAGTAACTAGGAGGGTGTTTCAGCAGGCGTGAGGTTTGGAAGGAATGATGGGAGCTGCAAGATGTGAAAGAGAGAAATACAGTGGTGGGAAGAAAGAATTAGAGAGGATGTTATGGGCGAACTCAGAAGCTCATTCCCACTGCCAAGGAAGAGATCAGGGTGAAGATGGTATTTGGAAAGACACTGAGGACACACAGATGCTTCACTTGCACAGGAAAGAAATTAAAGGAAAAGAACTGTTATCAGAAGAGAAAACAATAAATTCTTGTCCCAGATGCAAGCTCAGCCCTGAAAAACCTGTCATTAGTGGGAAATGAAATGAATTCCCTCTGTAATTGGAAATGGCATTTCTCTGATAGCCCTGTGCTGACTATTCAACTTCTGATGAATGCAATAATATCACAAATACCAACTTCTTTGGGAAGCAACAGTTATTTTAGGGAAAAAAAAAAAAAAGTTATACCAGTGATGGATGAAGGGAGACAATGTGTAATAAACTGCACTAAGTGTGCCTGTACAGAGTGAACCTTATCAGTTTGAATGGAATTTAAGCACTTAACCTGTTATCCTTTCTTTCAAGACAATGCAGTGATGGAAAACAGAACTCTGTCAACTCAGACAAACTTTTAATTTCACTTAACTGCATCTGAAAGGTAAATTTCAGTAAATGAATCCAAATTGCTTCCTTTTCACAACACACAGTGCTGAAATACAGTACTTAACTTCATTAAAGAAAAGACTGCTTTTCTTTAGAGGAGACCTAGACACTTTTGAAGTCTAACAGGTAAATTGTGGTCAGATGATTTCCCTCCATATGGCAGCTTTGAGCTTTAAATTTTCATCACTGGGGCCTTGTTTGTTTAAATTACTCTATCCACCTCCCTGGTAAGGATACTGCTTGGAGACTACATGCCTACCGATGCTCATGGGGAGGGGGGATCACTCCCTCCTCCAGCCCGTCTCTGTGCAACCGAGTAAGCAGTTGCCAACACTGCAGTTCTTTGCCCTGTGTTCAACCAAGGATGAGGACACAGCTCCAGGACCTTTCTAACTTCTTCTAGTGAACCTGTCTCCCAAAGGGACCACTACAGCAGCCAGGAACAGCTGGAGCGTAGGTGTGTTGAAGTTCCACCTTCCCTCCCTTGTCCCACCAATTTGCTGTTTGGGGTTAACTGTGTTGTGTGGCCCCTTGGCTTTCCCCCAGTGCTTCTGTCTACCGTTTCCTTCGCTGTTCTCCTGGCAGGATTTCCTTCCCAATGAACTTTCATGACCACAGTCCCTACCAGTGACTGCCCCCAGTTTCCAGCACATGGCATACAAATATCTACTCATCAGAAAAATCTCATGGTTTGACAGCTTGGGTACAAGACCCTTCTGACATGCTGAGTGGTCTCAAAACTTCTCCTGAACAAGTGCTCCATCCTGGTTCCTCAGTGGAACCTGAACCTTTATGTCTTGAACTGGCCTAAAATCTGCTTAGTTTGCCCATTTTTTTATGAACTCTGGTGGATATACACTGGCCAGAAGACGACATTTTGAGCAGTGAAGCAGTTGGTCCTTCTCTCTCCCCACGTTGCATGGCTCCCTCAAACATATGATCTTGTTTCTGTGAAGGCATTCTCAACTCCTCCTGAGCAGAGAGCAAAGTGTGGGCAATACTGCATTTCCCCCTTCTTAGTATCTTACTGCTTCCATTTTTTCCCCCTTTAAGATGAGCAGATGGCTTGATGCCTCCTTTAAACAAGCACTGATGTTGGCAATTCTGTCATCGTGCCCTTTGTGCAGCCCCAAGTACACAAGCTCTCCAGTGAAAGTAAAATAACAGCACAGTATAACTCAGTGCAGTATAAATAAGAGGTAAATCTCCTGACTGTAACATATGATACAGTGATGACATATCCTCCCTCCCTAGATGGTTTTTATTGAGGCTTCTTGGATTATCAGTTGGTCAGAGTGCACAGAATGTATTAATTAAAGCTGTGAAACCTAGGCTCAGCACACAACTCTCTCGTGCATCGCAGTAATGGACGGGAAGTCCTGACATTCATGTCCAAAACTCTAGCATCTCCATACTAATAGACCCTCCCTGTCAGCTGGCCATGAGTAATAACTTCTTTCCCCTTGTAAAGTCAAAGAATTAATTTGTTATCCTCCAGATGGGGCCGAAAAGATGTGCAGCCACACTTTCACCTGCCAGGCACACAAAAAGATCTGTATGTTTTATTTTGTTCTGTTGTTCTCTACAATGTGTTGCCACTGTGTGATGAAACACACACAGATTAAAAAAAAAAAATCATCACAAGCCTTGCATATTTACTACTACTGTTGCTTGAGTGTCTCACCACCAGTACGAACAATTAATATGAAGTAGTATGCAAACTCTGTTTTAATGAAAGCTCTAAATACCTGAAAATAAAATAATTAGAGATAAATTAACTGTGTCTCTTGGAAACAGAGATGTAATTTGTATATAGATTTCAACTTTATTTCATGAAACTAAATTCTCTATTGGTAATGCATTAGTATTTTTTTTGTGTGTGAAATTTAAATCCATCGTGAATATTAAATCCATATTTTTGAGGGCAAGCAAGTAACAAAATTGGAGCACACCAAAGCTTGGATTTTGGAACACTGAGGTATTTTTCAGCATTGGATATCCAAGACCACTTTCTGCTCCTTCCTCTTCAGAGCTCATTAAGATTGAAAACACAATGCAAGATGTTTTATGAAACCTATTAAGAGCTTTCTCTTCCTTTCTTGTTTTCTACTTTTCATTCGGGATGTGTTGAGCAAAGCTAGTCTATATTATATGCTTGTATCGGTCCCAGTTTGGTGTATTTGTGACTTGGGCTGAACATAGCCCTCCCTACCCTTGCTAGCTTTGTTAAGCCACCTAAGATCTGTCTGATGCAGCACAAACAAAATGTTTGCTTAGGATTCAGTTTCAAGAAGGAGCAGCTGCCGAAATGATAATCTCTTCCTCCATGATGCACATCCCCACTTGTTCCACTCTTTCTCAGCCAGCACAGTCTCATTTCCTCACCCAGTGCCAGGACTCCTCTTGATTTTGGACAACTTTTCAGTTCCATGGTTTTCCACTTTCTGCTTAAATTTTCTCTTGCTCCATTACTCTTTCTACCTGACCTTTTTAACCCTGGCTGCATGTGCTTGGCATGGGCCCTGGAGGAAGGAATTGGAAGGGACCCCTCCAGCATCTTCATCTTCATCCCCAGACCTCTGCACTCATCCCCACTTCTCTGAGCTCACCTTGCAGGAGGCTGTGATGCTACAAACACTGCACTGCACTTTGCAGTCAGTCCATGCCTATGAAATGGGCTTTTGGAGCCTACAGCCTTCAGCAGAACCCCTTTGAGATAGGGGCATGTCTCACTTGTAGCTAGCATGTCTTTGTCATCCGGCATTACTCCAGACAGCAGTAGGTAAGAGGCATAGCTATGCATCCTTCTTCATTTTTTAACCAGGAGGTAGATCTCCTCCATGTTATTTCATCTTCTTTGCTTTTCCTACCATTTTTACACAGATGTGTGGCCAAGAACACTGCACACTGAAGAAGACAGTCGGCATTGTCTCCATTTATTCTTTGCTAAATTCGTGGACATCATAAAGCAGTCCAGGCTCTTGCTGCTTTTTTGACAACTTGACAGTCTCATGGGCAGTCTCTGCAATGGTGGCCAATGCCAGTAGTGTTGGGGGCTTGTTGGGGGTGAACTCTGGTCTAGACACCTACAAGTCATTAGAAAAACGTTTATGCTTATGCATTGGATCAATTTTTTATTTCTCAGGTATCCGAAATGCACTTACAGTTGTTATTAAGCTGGAGAAAAGGTGCCAGTGGGTATAAATGCAGGTTTATTTTACCTATAGCTTGTTTTAATCTTAATATTAAGCTACCACGGCTGACTAGGTTAGACTCTATTTAAGTCTTGAGATTCCCATCCACAGCTACTCAGCCATAAAAATAAGGTTTCAGGACTGGACCTATAGTACAAAGTGTCTCCTGTGGAGCAAGGTAAAAAAGGAGAGTGCTTATTCCACCAAAAGAGTTAACACTAAGTGAGTTTGACTGTCTTCTGTGTTAGTGCAAGGCTTTTTCTCCAGTTATTTTTAGTCTGTTCCAGCAGTGTATCTTACTGTGGTCTGGTATGCAAGAGCTTTGAGGTTTGCAAACACTTGTATTTCTGTGTTGTGAGAACAGAGCGTTTGTGTGTTGTTGGAGCGTGTGTTCCTTCGGCGACTGAAAGGAAACGCAGACCGCACATGTGATCCATGCACATGTTTATTGTTGCCTGTGAATAACCATGTACAGCAAATGGGCTCTGGAAGAAAGCTTGTTAGCAGATGTCGTCATGGCCCTTCCAATTTATAAATATGAGCCTTGACATTTATATTTTCCATATCCAGCGCTTTCACTAGCCAGATGTTCTAAGGATTGGCTCCATGGAGCCTTTAAATATGACTCCTCATGGCATATTGTCTATCGCACACAAAAAATCCCCACAACTGTATTTCTGTCTCCTATCAAAGAGATAAGAAGAGAAAGCGCACTGAGTACCCTCAGGTGAAGTGAATTCCTCTAAAACTGAAACACACTTTAATGCAGGTCTACAAAACTCTTTACATTCACTCAGCTGAAAAATAAGTTGTCTGGTTTAACAGGCAGAGAAAATTCAATACACAGTAGTGCTTTTACCCTGCTGTTTGGGGCAGGTGAAGAGTGTGGTTTGTGTTAAACTTGCAGGGCTGACTGCAGTTGCAGACACTGTAAGAAGTTCTGAGTGGGCTCATGCCCAGCTGAGTTGGATTCCTTAAACGCTGAAGTGGGTAGTAAAGCACCTGCGCTCCTCAATTACAATTCTTGATACAGAGGTTTTTCCTTTAGGAAGTGTTGTGTTTTCCCTATCGAGTGGGGTGGTTGCCAGCTCCACACTCAGACGACTCAGCTGACAAAATGTGGCCGTTTCCATCTTCTTCAGAGCGAACTGAATTGCTCCCTGGACTGATACAGCCAGCACTGACCCTGCAGGGAGGTTGGACCCCTGTGCACATGAGGTTTGGAGCTGTTGGGGTCAGGAGCAAGATGTTTCCCCACTACTCAGGCTATGGAAGGAGCAGAGATCCATCC
This sequence comes from Athene cunicularia, assembly GCF_003259725.1. Lineage (NCBI taxonomy): Eukaryota > Metazoa > Chordata > Aves > Strigiformes > Strigidae > Athene > Athene cunicularia. The sequence goes on from NW_020799109.1 coordinate 9,382,848, forward strand.
GTGCTATGGCTGCTTCTTGCACTGCACCCATCAGGGAGAAAGGTCGTCTCAAATGCTGGGTTTGGGTTGAAGATGGGACCTCTGAAAGGACACTGGCTGTCTGTGTCTCTGCCCCAGGGTTACGCAGATGTACTGAAGAGATCACTTACCATCTGAAAGCCAGAACAAAACTTTTTCTCAAACACTGCAACCCTAATTCGGACTTCTTATATAATTGAATGATCTTCATATCTAGCCGTATCTAAGCCCTGAAAGACTGAAAATCTGCTGTTCCTCAAGGTAAAGTTCCAGACTTAGCAGAGCTACATAAAATCCATAAAGTGTAAAAAACTTCATCTTCCAGTGAAGGCACTTGAGTTACCGTAAAGAAAAAGAAATGTCTTTAAAATTCAGTGGGAACGCAAACAAACAACACTGTCAATGCTAGCCCAAAGGAAAAGGGTCAGGGATATGGGTTTGATTTCTGATCCTGCTATGCCCCTCTGACTAATGAGTTTCATGCCCTCTGATATTAAGTGACGAAAAGTATGACAGGGAGGAAGATGACATTATGGTTGTGGTGGGCAGTTGGTTTATAAGAGGGGTGTAACCACAGTTATACTGTGGTAGTGGGTTTATCTAAGATGTCAGATTCATTGTAGAGTGAAATGGGAGGAAATTTGATTCCCTGACACTGCCGGCAGCACAGGCTGCAGTGCGTGCTGAAAACCCAGCAGGACCCCGAAGGGCAGCTGTGGTCTAAGTCCGGTTGCTTACTGGGGTGAAGGAGAAGTAGAATTTATTTAAATTCATATGGTTTTAATGCTATAAAAGCCAGGTTCCTGCAATTATGAAAATGCCAGGCCAACTTCTGATTTCACTCAGATCTCTTCTTTACAATTCCTGAATAACTTAACTGAACAAAGTAAGCTTTATACCTGGGGCCTGAGCCCACGATGCTGGTAAGCAAGGGAGCCAAGACTGTGAGCTGCTAGGTGTCAGGGATGCCTCACGTAGCAGTACCATGGAGAGACGTGGTGCAGACCATGATCACAAAAGCTCAGTTCTGCAGAGACGCTTCAGGGTCCAAGTTATGACACCCGGCAGGGAAAGCTTTTGCAGCCTTTCCAGGCCTGCAGGCCAGCAAGCAGCTTTTTATGAGCCACCGATGGCTTCTCCAGGCTTTCAGAGGTTTGGAAATGCTAGGGGAGAAGGTGTTTATGCTGGGGCTGGTATCACCGTAGTTGCTTTGCAAGCAGCAGGAGGAACCCCAACCTTGTAGGCAATGCAGCAGTTTAATGTCCTTGGCATTTCTGCCTGGTAGATATGCCCTATGAACCTTTTTTCTTATTTTGAGAGTGAGTCTGTTGGAAAGAAAAAGAAGCTAGTGCTTTTGTTCAGTGGAACAAGCTTGAATTCAATACTGCTCCAAATAACAGGTTCAAAGATCTGACCCAACCTTAATTATTCTTACTAAGAGAGATTCTGGAAAAATACAAGCAGTGAGCAGGAAAGTGAGCCTAGTGAATTAGAGAGAAAAATGTGATACAGACTAAGTGGAGAGAAAAACTGTTATGTGGAGATGGAAAAAGAACAGGGAGAAGGAAAAAGAAAATTAAAATCAAATGGAAAAAATGCAGTATGTAGGACATCCATTTAAGCCAGTTTATATTTTGGTTGTTCGTTCTGTTCCTTAATATATTGCACAGGCATCTTCTTAGCTGAAGTAATTGTGTGTCTTAGAGAACAGTCTTGGAGAAAATACTTAATTTGACAGGATGTTTTAGGTATTTCCCCACTACTGCCTATTCTAAATCATTTTAAAATCTGGAGGGGAAAGTCGATATCTTTTACAGTGTTTAACAAGAAGGAGACAGGGTCAAATATATACATCTCTATGAATGTCTGTGTTCCCCAAGCACATCTAAACATGCATGGTTAATTCTGTGCATCTGCAAAAAATATTTGAGCCATAGGGCCCACACAATGCCAAACAAACACTTGAGTGCACATAGGAGAGGGCAGACCAAGTCACTCTGGTTCTAATTAATTGAAAGGTTGAACCCAAGACATAAAACACGGATTATGATTTTGACCACCCCAACAACACAAATTGTTTTGCTTGTGGGGCTGTGTTGGTGAGAGCAGGCAATTTGCAAAATACAGATAAAAGTTAGATGTTCTGCTCATGCTTGGGATTTGGATCAAAACCACCTGATTGCAGCACCATCAGATTAACTCTTTACATGTTGTGTATCCGCAGGGTGCCCCAAAATCTTCACAGATTGCATCACTAGGAAGATTTTTATAATACTAAGCCCATCTGCTTGTGCACCCTTGATTTTCTTGCTTGCTTTGGCTGTAAAAACTGCAATCATCATCTGTCCAAGGACCAGTGAAACAAGTACTTGGTTATTTGAGCCATGATGATGAGTGCCTTAATTATGCATACAAATCAGGTACACAGCCAGATGTGTGCAGTAGGTGGGGGTGAGTTTGTGGATGTTTTTGAGCCCACATCACTATTTAGACTATCATGAACACATCCTGGCTCAGATGTCAGTGCAGAACTGGTAAAACAAAGGGCTCTGAGCTGTCCCCTCTTAGCAAGAGCCAGGCCCTGGGTAAAACTGGGATGCATTATCCCGGCTCTGTGATTGCCTCGTCCCAGTGCAGAGCCACGTGGGGATATACTTAGGATATTAGAGAATCATCAAAGCATTTCTTAGAAGGGCAAAGGAAAGAGCTAATGTTGTCATCTCCTGCCTCGGGACCACCCAGACAGTCTACAACAAATCATGGGTCTTCAGCTACAGTATCTTGAATTATTGTTCACAGGGATTTTAAAGAATTTAATTTCTTTTTTTTCCCCACTTTTTTCTTTTTTTTTTTTTTTTTTTCTTTTTTTAAAGGATGACATGTAGTTTCCTGATGGGCTGGTTTTAATAAGGTCGAAATCTTTGTTGTTGCCAAATCAGAGAGCAATATAACATCTTTAAGTCATTAGATGGGAATGGGGTAATTACTCAGAGGGTGTGCTTCAAAGGTTATTGATTTTTACAACATTCTGTGTTTTTACACCATTTTGCAGTTGTCTGGAAAGAAGCGGCTGGCCTGATTCTGCCGCTGCCACATGTGTGGGTGCAGGATTTGTATTTGCAGGGTTTTCTTGAAGGACTTCAGGGCAGGAGGTTGAAAAGGGCCATACGCAGTCTCCTCCTGGGATGGAGGGAAGCTAAACCTGATCTTGAGGTGCAGGAAACTTTCCCACGTGCTGAAAGTTCACTTCAGAAAAGGGCCCTTGGGTTGTGCTGGAATTGGTGTGCCTCACCTGCTCCTTCCCACCCTGCTAGATGTGTCTTCATGTCCACCTTTTCATCATTGTGTCCCCATGCCCAGGGCACCCTCAGGCTGCACTGCTGTGACAGCAAGCTCCTCTCCTCCTCTTTCCCGTCTGTCATGCAGCATCCCCATGGCCCCAGTCCCTTCCTGTCCCATCCCTGTCCCCACAGCAGATGATACACTTTGCCTCAACAACCTAAAGTGACACACCGGTGACTTTAGGATGCTCAGACTTGCTGCAGACCAGTGTCACTCCGGGGCTGAATTTGTCATTGAAGAGGTATTTTGTAGGTGGCCTGGGCAATCAGGACATGCAGATCACAGTGAGAGCCTGCAAAACGCTTCACGTTGGGTTAATGCTGGTGACATCACACTAATGCTTCAAGGGCTTGACTCAGATCAGGAGTCAGGCGAGTAATAGAAGTAATTTAACAAGATTTTGATGGTTCCTCAGTGAGTGACACAGGGATAAAAAACAAATGTCCTGCCTTCTAGCCCATGGCCCATCCAGAGAGGGGGCCAACAACTCACCAGAGCATTTGAGCTGCATTTCAACATTGAGCTGCTCCTTGCTTACACCATCATGGCCTCCCTGGAGCCCCTGATCCAAGTAAGCCACCTTGTCCTTCATGTCAAAACCTCAGAGCCAAGACCCCAAAGAGGGGACAGCAGGCTGCAGCCCTGCCATGCCCATGTAGGGGAGCCGCTATGGGACCACAGAGGTGAGCTGCGTCCCCACCAGCTGCTGCTTTCTGTGCTGCAGAATCAGCATTTTTTCTCTTCCTCACCCTTTGGCCCCATCCCAGTTTAGGAACCCATCCTTACCAGTAAAAGCCCTTACTGGGACAAAGAACTTGGCTGGGGTTCAGGAGACCTGAATTCCAGAGATAGAGATCTTCAGAAGAAGCTCATCTCTCCTACCTTAGAGACATGCCTATTGGGGGAAGGATTGTACTCTGAAGACATCTTGTTCCCCACAAACTGTAGCAGGAACACAGCTGAATAGCTCCAGCTACAAGCTTACATCTGACATACCTACAGTTAATCCCACCCTTTAAATCCTGTTAAAGGCCAGGGCATCTGAAGGACTGCCTGTGATTCTCCTTGATGGCACCTTTTGCAGGTGCTGCTGACAGCTTGGGTCCTGCACATTCAGGAGGTGAAGGTGCCTACATTACTTCTCTTCGCCCCACTAAGCATCCCATCCTTGTGTGCAGTGTCCTGCTGCCCATCACCACCCTTCCTGCGCTCCAGCACATGGTGACAATGTGGCTCAGGGTCCTGGCATGCTTGTTCACAGCTTTCTGTCCTTTCAGACCCAGTGTCTGGTGGAACTTGTGCTTCCCTTTCCCTCTTTTCCCTTGATATTCTCCTCTTTCTCCTACAGATAATCCATGGCAGACATGGTCCTAACAAAGACCAGGGCTGGGAGAATAGCCCTCTGTCAGTGGCCATGCACAGGGGTCGGAGTCTCATGGGTGCCCACTTCAAGGGGGGGTATTGCTTGCTGTCAGTCTCTAGAGGAGCCAGACTACTGAAATAAGGCTGGATCAGAGCTTGACATTCCTCTCAGGTGGAAAGATGGTTTCCATCTGAGTCTCGTCAGAGGAGGAAGCTCAGATTGACAGTGACGGGTTGTTGAAATACTCCCGATGTTGTTACCTGACCCCTCTATTGATGGCGTGGCTGCAGCTGCCTCCCCACAACTACGGCTGTGCTGCTTGCAGAGAGGGTGGATGCTTACAGTGTGGAAAATGGCCAAAGATCTGGGCTCTCAGTAACCCTGGGGTAAAGGGAAATAGTAGAGATAAGGCTCTTTGGCTCGTCCCCTGTCTTCTCTGTTGGCCACAAACCAGTGTGTGATATTGCTTACTCATTCAGACATGCAAAGGCAGTTTACTACACTACTACAAATAAGTAGTGGCCTCCTCTGGACCAAAACTAGATTCCTTAATCAGATCCAGGTTGGGTTATTTTTTTTTAATGAACTGAACCTAGCAAAAGCATGAGCCTCTTGGCCTTGATCCCACAAAGGACTTCAGGACATGCTGAGTTGTAGGTATGTGAATACTAGCCTTGCTGGAAGCACTCGTATGCTTGCAGTGTTTAGCATCCTGCTAGTCTGGGACCAGGAGACTCAGCATCCTGCAGGATTTATTTCTCAGGCTGCAAGAACAGTGTCCATAAGGCAGGCAGTGATGAAGAGAGAGATGGAGGGAAATGGAGCCTCTTCTGGCCTATAGAATCTATTCCAGAAACACATCAAATAATAATATTAAAATTTCAGGACATGGAGACTTCACATTCCATTTAAGAGGTTACTGTAGTGGTTTTCACAGTTAAATCCCTGTGACTTATTTCTAGTGTGATCCCTGCAAACGCACCCACCCCACCCCAACATATGCTTTTTTTCCTCTTGGTTGAGCACCTATTCTTTCAAACGTATGGTCAGAGTTCTTGCCAGCCAACTTATTTACATACTGCAGCGTGTTGGTCCCAGCGCTTTAAGCAGATGTGTTTTTCAAATGTTGATTAATAAATTTTGGTGACATAAATAGGTCTGGTTAGTTCCAAGAATAATTGTCTTCACTAGCAGAACATTATTTCTGATCACCAGAAAAATAATGTGATCAACTCTTTTCACATCTGTTCATTAAATGAAAACTAAAAAAATAGGGCAAAATTTGTTTGAAAAGAAACAGGAAGCATATGCTTAATATCACTTTAAAAAATTCTAACCATCATAAGGTTAACATCAAATCACAAATGCAAAACAGCCATTATTGTATTTACTCAAAAATTTTCTTTCAGTTTACTAGCTCTTTAGGTTTTCAACTGAACCGTGCATTTTTTCAGGGTTCAATCTAAGTTGGCACGTTGTCTTGATAAGCTTCTTTCATCAGATGCTATTGTAAGAAAGGCTGTCTGAGTCCACATTTGTTTACATTTATTAAAAATAGTTGTCATTTGTTTATATAGCTCCTTTGATCCAGAAAAATCCCCAAACACTTTGTAAGTTATGCTTAAGAGGGTCACTTCCTCCACCCTGAACAGAAACTGTGTTGGGACTGAGGCATGGCAGCAGACTAAAAATGCAGAGAAGTATCACCAGGATTTGGTTGGTCCTCACCCCCATCAGAGCACCATCAGTTTTCCGTGAGCTTCAAAACAGTTACTGAGACCATAAAGGTGGTTTGGACTTTGGGGGCAAAAAGTAACGAAAAGACCATCTTCCTGGAGATTACATATTTTTCATGTGCTTTCTTCTGCTTTGCAAATAAAGAAGCAGTGATACCTACTGCACAAAGCATAGGGCTGGCAATATCTCAGCTAGACCTAAGGTTTCCAGTTTTAGGCAACTCATTCCAGAGAAGAACTGGTCAGGTAGACAGATCCAGGGAAGAGCAAAAGAAAAGATTGGAGGGAAAGGACTGAGGACTTGCAGAGAAAGGTGGAGGGAATGGTCTGTTGAAAAGAGAGAAGTCTGAGGTGAAACATGGTTAAGTCTTCAAAACACTTGAAAGGCTGTTGAGAAGAGGAAAGGAATAAACCTGTCCATGGGGACAGGAGAAGTCACAAACTTGCACTGTAATAAGAGAGATTTGGTGAAACATTATGCAGTAATTCTGGATGTCAGGAATGATGAAACGCTGGAGTAGATGTCAGCAGAGGGTCTGGAATTGCTGTCATTGTAGGGCTTTTTCAGACTGGGTTAGACGTAAATGTCAGGAGGGGGGTTAGATCTTGTTCCTGTCTTTGGGACAGATGGGCCAGAAAGTCCCTCCTGGTCCTATCTCCTATGATTCTGTCACTAGTGGTTAGACGAGCCCTGCTTATATGGATAAACCAAGTCACGCTAAAAATGAGTTTGTGAGGTCCTTGCAAGCTAAACCAGAACAGAAATTCCCCCAAAGGACTGCACGTGTGTTTGTTTTATTTTTCAGTTTTAAAATGTTCCCAAATCATCAAGGTGCTTCACCATGGCCCCAGCCTAGAGGACTTGAATCATGTAATTGCAGTCAGTAGGGTCTGTTCACAAAGCCTGTGCCTGAGGCCCTATCTGGGGGGAAAAGTCTTACATGTTCTAATGATGGTAAGACCATGTATGACTAATACACTGATTTGAAAAACTGCCTTATTATCAGATCAAAAGTACAAGCTCATGAATATGATACCGCGGGTCATTTGGCTAAAAGATACCTGGAGTCTTCCAAATTTTTAAAACAATCTCATACACAGAAGCAAAAAAAAAAAAGAGAGGTATGAACAGTGGAGCCAGTGGTTGCCTGTTCACCACAAATCACGTGGAATGTTTCATTAAAGATACTTTTCTCAGACACAAAGACTGAAATACAGAATATCCTGGGCTGACAAGAGAAGGTGTGATAATAATTTAGATTATTATCCCTCAGATCTGTGATTCAATTTTATTAGTCTCTATGCTCATTTCAGGAATTATCAAAACCTCTCTGAGGACAATGGAAGGTTTCCAGTTGAGTTCAGGGGCTCTGCTGTTGCTTGCATCCTTAGGGAAGGTCCAGGGGTCAGCGAGATCCTATGTGCATGTGCAAACTCAGAGGGAGTTTGGAGAAGTCATCTCCTGACACCAGGGCCACCTCTTAAGACAGGTTGTAATCTAACCTGATGTCTAGGGCCCTTCTGTAACCCCTAGGAAGAGAAAGATCCCGAGGAAGAGTAAGTACCCCCTAGAGATCTGCAATAGAATGATGTGGACTACCTCCTGGAGAGATTTCTCTCCCCACTCCCTATAGAAACAGCCTAGTTACAAACTTGGACCAGAGGTTTCACAAGGAATTTTGCAGCATTTGGTAAAAGGGATCATTCTCTTTAAATATCTCTAAACCACCTTGGCAGTCCACTGGAAAATTTAAGAAAATGTCTTATATGGATAAATTGTGATTCATTTGCTATTACCATGCGTTGTACACATTAATGGAAATGCACTGTTTGTCTCTTGTAAAGCACTTAAGGATTTTTTTTTTAAATAAACAACCCTACATAATAGAATCTTAACAAGGAAGCCTTTATAGAAACCTAATGTCTTGAAAACAGAAAATTACTTCACTGACTGAGGAGAGAGTGGTCAAAAATTTGCAGATCTTTTGACAGGAAATGCTGGGACTTTTAAGTAAACTGTATGGATTTTTTTTTCCCAAACAAATACCTGTTTTCAAGGGAGAAAAAAAAAAATCAACAGAAAACCAACAAAACATTTCTGGCAGATGACTAGAAAATGAAAACATCATGCAGAAACATATTGATTTAAGACTGCTTTAGAAATCTCTTAGATATAGTTGGCTGATGAAAGGACTCGTGATTCCTTTATGGGTTCCCTGGCCAGCCTGTGTCCCACATCAGACATCTCACACAATACATCCCTGAGGTACAGAAAGACAGTTTGCGCAAGGAACTAAAGGTTTAATCTCACTGGAGGATCAATCCTATAGAATGTGTCAGGAGCAGGATACACCCAAACTGCAAGTCTGAATGCATTTTGGCGATGTTTTGTTTTTTTTTTTTAATTGAAATTGAAAACCAGACCCTCCTTGCAGTTTAAAATTTAATTTAGGGCTAAATTGTGTAGTTCTGTAAAGTGACAAACAGTAACCAAAAGATGAGTACAAGCACCTACACATACTTACCTTAGGGAAAACTGGTACAGAGGAAAAAAAACAAAATTGTGATCCTACTGTCCATGTTGCCAGATCTGTGCACTACAGCATCACTCAACAGGATAAATGAGATCTGGAGCAGAAGTTGGAGCATGACTGCATTTCTGTTGACTTACTCAGAGCGTGTAGTACCTAGTTTTGTCAGAAGTATGCTTTAATGATGCTTTGTATTCACTGTGGGAATGCTGTTCATACTTGATGTTACGCATGTTACAGGAGCTGGGATACACAGCGCCTAATCTGCTATCATTCTTGCCAGCACTAAATTAACCGCTCAAAAGAGCTGGACAAATTTGAAACAGCGGCATTAGGCTTATCCCAGATCAACTTTTTGTATTTAGTGACTGCAGTGGTTTTGATGCAACATAGCAGAAGCTCTGAAGCTATGTGTCTTGTATCATCAATTCAAGACATAAACCGACTGCTCACCATGGGAATTTAGATAAGAGCTTTCTCTGGTAAGGCTTGATTTCAGAATTCTCTATTTACAGCAGTTTGTTCCTCTGGAACAAGCCCCGTTCTCACTGTCAAAGTCCTAATACTGGTTAGATGGATTATCCACTCCCATGAAGCAATTCCCATGTCTTTAATTCAAGACTGCCTTTTCTTTTTACTCTAATTCATTGCACATTAGTTAAGATCACTTCTAGCGACAAGAACAACTATCCCACCCAGAAGATGTGGTGACAGTATAAAGGATGAGGGAAGAAAGGAAATTAATTATCCCAAAACCTGGGGTGAAGTGTAATGTGCAGTGATTGTCTATTGGATTTGATGTTGACCCACATGTGCGTTTATCAGTGCCCTCTGATCTTCTCACAGTTTGTGATTGACTCAACAATTATGAAGTATCTGAGCCAAAAGATATCTTAGTATTGCTTAGACAGAAAAAGACAAAAGCTTTTAGTGCTACTAAATTCTATTTCTATGCATGAGTCTGGAGCAAAGTATTGTTCCTTTTATCTGATATTATGCAAGACACAGCCTTTTTCTTCCAAGGTCAGGGTCTCAGATACTGTAGCTAAATATTCATAGGACTGCATAGCTTCTTATCCCATAAAAAATTATTTGATGGCCATTTTCAGTGTCTACAAATCCCCTTTATGGAAGATTTAGACAGCAACACAGAGAATCTGCAGGTATTAGTGTCACATCTTATTTTCAGGGGAGCTCGTCTTTTTTCTCCTCACTTCCCAGGAGAATGCTAGTTTTAAGTCCAGAATCCACTTTGCACAGTTTGCATTCTCAGTTGTGCTGCTCTGTGACAACTGGTGGATTATGGATCATCCAATAATGGATGCAATGGAAGCATTTTATGAAATGGAGACTGCAACTTAAAACTTCCAGGTCAATTGTAAATGGACCTTTTTGACCTTCAGTGTCATGGGAATCATGATGAACTCCAACCTGCAAATTCAAATCAGTACTAACTCAAGCTACAATCAGTAAGGCTACTGAGGCATAATCCACAGACAAGGAAACTTCACACCAAGTCTGGTTTTGGCACTGTGATTTGATCCAAAATGGCTTAAAACCAGGCAAAGAAAAAAAAAAGCTGCTTGGTCTTCTCTGCTCAAGGTTATCAATTGTGTAAGGGGATCCTGAGAAGGCCTTCATGGCTTGTGAAACAGGGGAAGGACATGTTTTGTGGACCTTCCTGGACATAGTATCCAGTCCATGGTAAGTAAGATATGTCTCTGAGACGTGACAGATTTTGAGTCCTTTGGTGGCAAGAAGGTACCTGAGAACGTAAGAATGGGGTCGTCCTGGGCCAGCACAAAGATACATCTATCGCAGTCTCTGATGCTGGCCAGTAACGGATGCCTAAAAAAATGTATGCAATAAGTTAGATATATCAGGAGTCATTCCTCCTTTGGCTATATTCTCCCAGCAGCCAGAAGCTGAGGGACCTCCTGAATCAGAGCTGTTTCCAGATCATCGCATTTATCAGCCCCTGGGGTCTCCCCGTATGTCCAATGCATGCAAGCGATAACAGTGCTTGTCACTGCTGTTGTTACTACTACACGCAGAATGACAGCTCACAGAGTAGAGATAAGGGTTGTGTTTAACTTCTTTCTCTCATGTTTTCTTCTAGCACCACCACGTTGCCTTCCTTTATCAGGATAACCAACGGCTACATCACAGTCAAACCTCCCATTTGGATTTCAAACCGGCTGGATCAGAGACCGCGTTCAGATCGCCCATCCCAGCCTCAGCCTACAAGCTCAGCTTCAGCCAGCCTTTTATGGCCATCAGTAACTTCTCCTCTCTGCGTGGCCATAGCTTCTTTTCTCCTGAATCTACTGCAGCCTTCCTGACCACATTAGTATTACGTGCAATCCCTTGGAATAGAGAAGAGAGATAATTTATGAATGAATTGGAGGTTATGACAACAACACTTACAAGCTGGACCTTCTCAGTGACTCAGTAGTGCCTTCTAGCTGATTTTGTCTCTTTGCCCAGATACATTTTGAAATTCTAAAGCTTTATTGTAACACTGACTTACATCTTCTTTTTGTAGAAGGATCTTTATTTCCCATAGTGCTATGGGGTTTTGTAAAATATACGTGTTCATATAAAGGAAAAAAAAAAAGAAAAAGAAAATTGTATTTATTCGACTGGTAAACTTATTTTTCTTGTTGTATATGTTAATAACATCCCTATTAATCAGTAGTGATGGTGAAACAGATAAATTAATATTTTCTATATTTGTTTTCTAACTGACAACTGTGCAAATGTCTGAACTGACACCAAATGAATGCCTTCTTTGTTTCTTTAACCATTACTTTTTACAGCAAGTGTCCAATAAGTACATTTCTGCTGAACGTCCTAATTTTACTTTTCTAAATCTCATTAGCATAGCTTACACTGAATAAGCAGGTCCTGCTTTCTGTGGCCTAAGCCCATTAGAAAAATAGGTGCAATCTTAATTCATTAGCTGCTACAGCCTAAAATATCGGCTGTTTTTATATGACTTAGTAAGTCATGAGTCAAGATGACCCGCAAAGTCCCCGTGTTGTCTTTAACTAAACTTTCTAACTTCTTTGGAAATTACCAAATTCCCTCTTTGCCCTGGGATTAATTCATTAGCTAACACAAATTAAGACACCTTTTTCTTGATTAAAAAAAATTGCTTTTGAAGTCTGGAATAATCCCACTGGAATTGTTTTCTTCTCTCCTTCATTTTATAAAACACAAGCCTGCAACCTTTCCCAGTGTAAATGAGAACAGAACCTGGTCTGTCTATAGGGTATAAAAATGGAATATTCTGTAAATCTATAGAATTTCCTTGTACCAGTTGTATTAATGCAGATGGACAACCTGGATGGCAAAAACATCTACAAATTCCTCTTCCTCTTGCCGTTATGATGCTTAGAGCTGATATCTCCATGCTGAATTGTCCAAGATCTGTTCAAGCCCACAGGAACCAAATTAACACCTGTGTCACGGACACATACAGAACATTCCTCTGTTTGTAGACTGTGGTACCTCTGTTGACTTAGATGGAAAGTTATGACACCTTATACTCACTGAAAAATTTTCCCCCTATCCAAGCAGCTACTTTTCATGAATGTGATGAACGACATCTATGGGAATAAACTATGTCCATCTTAAAAGCTATTATGTCTAATAAGGCATGTTGATATTTTTCCCCAACAAAATGTGATTAAAAAATCCCTTTGGATGCAAGAGTTTCCACCAGAAAAATTAATTTTGGTTGAAATAGTGTTTTTCTTTCTAAAAGTTATCTACAGACCAAAAATCAAACATGTGTGATGGAAATCGAAAACCAGAAAAATACAATGCAAACTTTTCTCTACAAAAAAAAGTGGTGCTTTTTAAAAAAAAAAAAAAAATCAGATAATGATGATGATGATTGTAATAATAATATTATAATAATAGTGATAAAAGTCTGACTGAAAAGAGTCATGTCTGTTTGCCACCAGTCTTACACCCTGGTCTCCAGGACTGATTCCATGCAATCTTCAAGTCTCTGCAGTGAGAGAGTTGAGGATTCACTGTTTGTTTGTCATCATACCAGTTAATTCCGGAAAGTATGTTAGAAAATAAACTGCAAAAGGCATGCAATTTTGTTTGAAACCATGATGAAATACTGAGCTTTTCCATGATGCAGCCTCACCCATTGCAAAGGCCAGGGAGAATACAGATAACTTCTTTTTGGCTCACTGCGCACCGTGACCGCCAGCCTTTGCTCTGTTTCTGACAGAGGTTGTGTAGGTTTGTGGTCAGTTTAAGTGGGTACAGCAGACAGTGCTATAAGCTACCCCTATTTTTTTTCAAACACAACAGTTGATAAGGCTGACTGGAAAACTTTGAGCTTTGCCCAAATGTGAGCTTCAAGCATGCCCCGTGCATACTTTTATATTGTGTGTTTTGGCTAGCAGAAGATTAAAGATGTTAGTTTTGGACAGAAGCCATTCACCTTGCATAATATTTATTGCACAGGCCTGGATATTGGAAACATATTTTGAGAACTTTTCATTTTGATTTTATTTGAGCTATTAGCCTAGAAATGCCTTCATTTGAATATAACAACAGACCTTCAAATTCAACCTTAATGCATTTTAAAAGATTGATTGGTTCTCCTGCTGTATTCAAGACAGACATCAGAACTGAATTATAATGTCTTATTTACAAAAATGGAACTGGAAATAAAGTATGCAAATCTTAAGGGTGATGATAAGTTACATAGTAAAAGTGAACAGCCAACGAACCAAAACCTATTGAATTTTATTTCTTGTAATCTGATCAAATCCAGAAATGATTTTGTGGTACCATCCCAGAAATAATTCCAGGTGTTGGAAAACTTGTGGTATAAATAGACAAGACCACATAAAGATAAGGGAGAGAGAAAAGACCAGAAAACAGAAACAAGTTGTCCAAGACTGTAAGGAAAACCACCAACAGGACCAGGACTAGCAATTGCAGTTCTATAGTTTCTCAACCTGTGGCTTTCTCCATAAGCCTCTGGGGCTTTTTTTAACATTAGAAGCACACAGATATCTCCACATTCACAGCTGTCATCATATTGCTTGGAATAGTCACTCCATTCATCACTGATGAAGGGTTTTTTCTGAGGCACTCCTCTACTGGACAGTAATATTCAATATTTATTAGCTCAGATATCACGGTGTGTTTGGATATCACAGTATGTAAATAGTTTGGATATCAAAGTATGTTTTAACATATTCTCATTTTTTTGGCACTTTGTCCATAATTCCATTAAATCAATGAATGTTACTGGACCTCACCGAATTTCCCTTGCACTGGTGCTCCGTGATTGTCATATTGCAGCGCAGATGTCGAAGCGAGGTGTCTCCTGGCTTTGGGGTCCACACACCTGACTCCTGCCACCTAAAAGCATCTAGCTCACTCGGCCGTCTGAGCTTTCTCTGGTTAAGGGAGAAGTCATGACCTACAATATATAAAAGATTACGTAGCTTCCTGTAGATCCTAGCTCAGGAACCCCACATGAATGTCTTCAGCACAGTTCTCTAACCATTTATTTTATTCTGTGTCTTACCATAAATGACAATTTAGGGTAACTTTTTTCAATACATGCCATGTAAGCATACCAATACTGGAAAATGAGACCCTCACTGTGATTTATAATATGTATTATTTAATAATCAATGACAGCAGCCCAGTATTATAATAATTAAAATACACTAATACTGGTTAGCACAGATCTATGCACATCTATTGCAATGGGTCACGATTATATTCACCATGAGTTTAAAAAAGTTTTAAAAAATTTTTTAAAAGATTTAAAAATCGAGTTTGATACATGCTCTTGAAGTAACACTAACTACCAGCTTCATGGAACTTCAGTTTTAGCTTCACGGGACTTCAGTTTTCTCCGTGAGTTTCTCAGAAAAGTAGGAACTGACTGGGTTTCCTTCTTCCGAATGAAAGCTCAGGTTCCCATGTAGTCACAAAACTCCAAGAGCAAGAGATCTAACAAAAATATCCCTGCCCGCTATATATAATAGCAAACACCAGTGGTACTATTTACCTCTGTGAAACACAGTCAAGAGAGTCATGCAATGTCTAGCAACCAAGGACATGATTTTGGCTGAGCCCAAAGCTGAATGTTCATATGCTTCATCTTTTCAACTCAGCTACAACTGACACCGGTACAACTCACATTATATGTAACTGTAACATTATAAATGAGTGCTAATTATCTGCCAAGCTCTTGCCCTGGTGGGATAAATATTCCATACCACCAGCAACAGATCTAACTTGCACTGTTTCATTGTTTTAATGCTTTTCTTGCCTATGTTTAACTGTGGATGCTATATTAACATGCATTGCCACTTGGAGAACCAGTTAGTAAGCTGGGACAGAAGGTATTTTGTATTTTATGACTGATGTAGTTTCTCTGCAATCCCTTGGGCTGTTGAATAATGCAATACCTCTTCTGGCAATAAATGATGAACGTGATTTATGATAACTATGCTTTATACAGGTGTCAAAATCTGCTTCGTTGAACTTCCCATTCCTCCAAGCTCCGCTGTAATTTAGGAACACCCAAGGTACAGAACTGTGTATTTATCTAAGTTCTTCAATATACAATTGCAGAGAGAGCGAGATGGAAAGAGGGCGAAGTTAATCTATGTTTAGTGCATTGATCAGCCAACTGATATCACCCAGCCATTACCATATACCACTGTTAGGGAGGAATTTCCCATCATATATTTATGTTAGAGAAACCAAAGTGCCAAAGTTATTATCTCAGCATAAATGTTATCATTCCAAACTTTGCTTAGTACCATATTTCTGTATTATATCCAAAAAAGTATATGGGTTTGTCATATCTCTGAAGTGATCAATGTTCCATGGAGTGATCTAGAGTTCACTTTCAGTTTAAGCTTGTTTTAAAGATAATCGCCTGATTTTGAGATCATAGGGAATATGCGTGTGTGTGCACACACATGCATGCATGTATGTGTGCACGTATGGGTGCTGTGTGCGTATGTTTTGTTCCAACCCAAATGCAACCTGTCCTGTGCGTAGCTTTTCAGGAGGCACATTAATCTAGCTAAAGGCAGAGAGGTCTTTCCAATAAGTAGTCAGTGCTTTACAGGAATGATTAACCATCCTGCAGATTCATGCTCACACTGAGTTTTAAATTGCATGTTTGTCAGTTTTCAATTCAAATGTATTTCAAATATTTTTTCCTGTTCCGCCTCCTGCTTTCGTGAACTGTTTTGAAGAGTGTAATAAAAAGATGCTTTCTAATATTATTTTGTCAAAATATTTTTGTAGCATAATATATTAATAAAATGTTATTATAAATCCATAGCACAAGAATCTTGTATGTATAGGTTCTTTCCTTTGCACTAAAAGCTAGGGAATCCCTGAAAAATGGGAACATTCAGTTTGTAGAGTGTGCATGCTGCTTCTCTTTTGCCCAAGACCAACATGGAATGGAGGAAACCATACTCTGGGGAAGGTTCCTCATAAAATGATGTGGTTTTTGTCACGTCCATTCCTGTGGAGAATCTCTCTATGTACCTTTTCATTAGTGAGAAATTGCTGCCCCTGGTGCATAACAAGTCTGGAGCAACCTCAGCCTCTGGTCTGTGTCACGCAAGAGAAGCCACTGGGTTAAACTCGTGGCATGTTTTGAGTGGGGCTTGGGCAGAGGGAATGTAGGAGCAGGGGTCTTAAGGGACATTGACATGATTTCTGGGCGTAAAAAGGCAGAGGGCAAGGTTTGGGGTGTTTCACTCTTAGAGCTGCTCATTTGCACACTGCCCAGGGCAGCTCGTGGTGAGTCCCACAGCCTTGGGGCCAGACAGGGGCATGTGGGACCGCAGCTGGGACGTGGAACAGGATGAGTACGTGGACAGCCCGAAAGTGCTCTGCAGGTCTAAGGACAGCAGCTTTGCCAGTGTTGCAAGGCTTAACACCACAAGCAGCTTCACCTCCCCTTCCCGGCAGCAAGGGACAGGCAAGAAAATGCCCTGACAGCCTCGTCAAGACAATGTTAGTTTCTGCAGAGTCAGTGGACCACTGTCAGCCTGAGTGAAAGCAGAACCGAGCTCTTCCCTTTTAACAACGCCCTTCCCTCGCTACTAAATCCATACAGTTGTAAAACAGCGTTGCAAGCCATGAGACTACACCAGCAACAGTAATTTCTGTCACTGCTGTTAGTCCTCAAGCGCTGCCCCTGGGGAGGCCAGGAAGCCAGCCCTTCTGCACAAACTACCTGGAGTGTGTGGAAAAGCCCAGGTGAAGCATCTGCGTTCACTCCTGGTGGTTTTCTACAGTAGAAACAGTTGGTGTCCTTTGAACCACTGTTGTTGCTGCTAGAAATTAAAATAACCTTGGAACTGTCTCTGTTGGGGATGGAGCAGAAGCTACCTCTCTGCACCAAGATATGGACACACAGATATTTACTCATTTTTCTTGGCATATTCCTCTTTCTCTTATCCAAATCCTGCCTTGTAGTTGACATTGCAGACTTCTTGCTGATCGCAGCATCATTGTTTGCTTCTTAATTATGTGCTAAATCATTTGCTGTTTAACATGCTATTTAGCAAGGACTCCACCAGTGAAGCTGTTTTAGAAATATCCACTGTAGAAAATACAGTGGGAGGTATAAACACTTGAGCTGGTTTGAACTGAGCTAACATGGCACAGGAAGGAATTGCTGCTGCAACATGGAAGGCGACCTCTCTAAAAATATAGTTTAAAAATGAGCCCATCTTCTGAATTACCATCCAGACAGTCGGAGCTGCTTGCCATCTCGATCTTTGGACTTGCAGCCAGTCTGGAGAGTCCATGTGGTCCAGCCATGGTCTTAATCCTTACCCCCATGCTCCCCGCCCCAACCAGTCATGCATTGCCAACTATCCCTGGCCCTGACCAATCTGCCAACTCCTTTTGCTCCTAAGGGTCCTCTTCAGCCACAGGTCTGAAAATGATACAAACCTTCAGTCAGCAGAGCCAGATACTGGCTCAGTGGTGCCATTTGCTTAAGCTTCTCCTTCCCTTGACCTCCCTCTGTACTCCTAGACTCTAATTGCAGCTTTTTACTCTAACTTGAGATTTTCCTGTTTATAGATTTGCACCAGGAAGAGAGGAAGCTGTGATGAGAAAAGTTCACAGCAGAAGACTGGGTTTCTTGTGGAATGGCTTAGCATTTGTACTGCCATCCAGAAGCCTATCGCCTTTTTGGATCAGTGCTTTCCAGCTCCCAAAACACCTGAGTGCCACCCACGAGTGGTCCCCACGCTGAGCAGGTTGGAGGGACTATTTACCTAAATGAAGCCTCATCACACTCTCCATGGTTCAATCCGCTTGGTGGCTTCAATTATTTTTTTTCAGCTTGTGACCTTTCAGTATTTCCCACTGAGAGTGCAGACCCCTGGCTGTAGTCATAATGTATAGAACACCTTTTCTCAGTCTACTACAAACTGTAGAATTAAGCCAGGGATCTCCAAGGGCTTGTGGACCACAGGCAGATGTCCCTGAGTGGAGGTTTTCACCACTGTCCTGCATCCATCTTTGGCCTAGGCTAAGGATGGATGGCTTCTGCAGAGAAGCTCAATGCAGCAGTCCGCAACCGCAGTCTGATGCCATATTTGTTTATTCATTCATTTATTCCTATATTTTTATTTTAACCAGTTTGAGCTTAAAGTAAAATACAGTGTTGTTGGTTCTCTCTTTCTGATGAACATTTAAATGGGGAAAAATACTCAGGAGACCTTATGCCTTTTGAGGGTGTGTGTAATTTTCTAGCAGAGGACTCAAGCATCAAATGCCTTTGCGTCCTCATCTTTTGGCAATCTCTTTTTTCTTAAGCATGTTGTTCTGTGAGCAACAAGCCTAATGAAGTCTTCTGGGGTTTTTAGCACATCTCTCCTGTTCACCCCACTGCAGATTTACCAGTACTTATTAACGACTGAACTTAGTAACTGTCCCTGAGCAGAGGTGCTAATAGAGCTTCCCTGTTATCTATGGCCTGCTGCCTATTCTCATGAAATTCCTAGGAATTGTTATATTTGAGACCTCCAACCCCATGTAGGTAGGTTCAAAAACTGATAGCCAAGAGGCAGTTCCAGCACACTGCAATCACATAACCATCATCGTTTTAGAAATGAGGCTAAAGTATGACTTACAGGCAAATGTATTTGAGGCAGCACATCTGAAGAAAATCACATCATTGCTTGTGCACTTCATCACCTCTGAATCAGGGCAGAGCTGTTCCTACTGCACCCTATTTGTGGAGGGACTGACCAGGACATACCATGCTGGTGGAAATCTGGAGTTTAGCTGAACGTAATGGCAGTCTGTGCTCCAGACTCATCCCAAAGATGTGCCCATCTAACACAGCCACACAAAGGAGCTCCACAGCATCTCCAGGATCTCACGTGGAGCAGAGGGGACCACTGAGAAATACATTAAAAGGTCAGAACCCTGTTGGATGTACAAGTGGAGCCAGAGGAACTCTAAAAATCACAGGGGATGTCCAAAGACAAAAAAAAGCAGACACCCACAAGTCTACTGCCAGTAATGGAATCCATAGTATTGGAAAAAAACTGTATGTGTTTAGATTGCTAAATAGATGGATGGTGGGAATATGATTATTTAATTTCATTGAGGTCTTAAAATATAAAACATTGAAACTTTATTGAGCATTACAAATTCTGTTTTTTTAATATACAGTTTCTCCTACTACCAAGAAGAGCTTTTTAGTATCTCCCTGTACATTTAGTGAGTTTCAGGTACTGGGTTTTGGAAGGGCAGATAGTAACATCTGTGCAAACATGTGCAGGCTGGGATAAAAAGGTGCTTGGCAGCCACATGCGCCACACCTACACCACCTCATGCACCTAAGGATGCTCTTTGTGTCAGCACAAGAATGTCTCAAGAGCAGATGCTGTGTGCAGTTCAAGTGCCAGGACTTCAGGATGATGGGACAGACCTTAAGGCCAGGGTCCTGGCATTGCCACCATACTTTTGCAGTTGTAAAAGTATGACTCAGGAATCAAAATCCCAACAGGTACATCTTTGAGTTAACCTGTGTCTATGTAACATCTTGCATACCTAACAAACCACTCTGCCCTCACCACCTGGTGACACCTGGTAAACTGCACTATGTGTGCAGCTTTGGGCAGAGTTTAAGCCAACGTCCAGTCAAAAGCCTTCCACTGATTGCCCTGGGCTTTGCATTAAGTCCTGAACACCTGATTCACTTGACCAACGGGTCAATCCTGCAATCTCAAATACCTTGCTCCACAGCACTCCAGCATTTCAGGTTAGGCTGCAGCTTCGGGTGCAAGCCATCATCCAAACCACTGCACTTCATTCTAATCTCCACATTTAACAAGGATACAGTTAAAATAGCAGAACAAGTTACACAGAGCCAAACCTCCATCGAGCTGATTTTCAGAGGAATGATAACAATAATATCTGCGACAGTGAGTTCATGCTAACAGCCCTCATTCACACCTGGAGCTCCCTGCCTGCTTGGAATGAAATGCAGTTTGAACAAAGGGATCAAGATAATGTGAGAAAACATCAACAACAGGCAGATAGAGACAAAGCAAATGAAAGACAGATGCAGAAAGGAAAGTGCGAACTTTCTGCTTTGATTTGCACAGGTCCCATATCTTTATTGTCCTAAGGAATATCAGTTTGTTGTCCTAACGATATCAGTTCTCCAAGTCCTCTTGCGTGACTTAGGATGCACCTTTTCTTTCTTCATATGAAAGCCATTGGTTTTAATTATAACATGATGGATACACAGCCCCAACTAGCTCTATGTGGCTGAATTATTTGAACAGCAGTGTAGTAGGTCCCTTTTTCTTTCCAGAGATCTCTGCAGCTGCTTGTCTTGGCAAGAGTAGGTTTCTCCCTAGCCTCATCCTATGTGAAGTCCTTTCCACCCACTCAAGTCAGCCTGAGAACTCACCTCATTTTTAATGGGAGCATTATTATTATCTTCTATTTTGTACTGGCAAAAATAATTCTCAAAAGGGGAAGAGACAGAAACTCACACCTACCCATCTTTTTTGAACAAACTGTCTTCATCCAAACTTTGAGGAATTTGCCAAGAATTGTTATTCTCTTAGCCACAGTCCAGACCAAAAGTGGACACAGAG
The DNA here is from genome assembly GCF_003259725.1 of Athene cunicularia. Taxonomy (NCBI): domain Eukaryota; kingdom Metazoa; phylum Chordata; class Aves; order Strigiformes; family Strigidae; genus Athene; species Athene cunicularia. The sequence goes on from NW_020799109.1 coordinate 9,404,002, forward strand.
TCTGTGATATCACCTCTCAACCAGAAGGATCCTCCTGAAGACACATTAGCTCAGATAACATGTGCGCTGCAAACACAATAGTAACAGTTGTGTGGTTGTACAGTGGACAATGCTGGTTGTGTTCTCTGTCTGTACATGGGCCAAGCTTGGCCCTGAGGACAGGATCCGACCCACACAATGACTTTATACTGCTGCTGCCTTTTCCTTCAAGGGAAACACAAGCAGTTCATGAGGAGCCAAACATTTTTTCTCGACCGTTTGTGGCAATGTGCATTGAGTCTGATCTGCCAACTACTGAGTTCATGATGGAGGGCAGACGGAGCCACCTCGCTATGTAGAGCCTGGGACTAGAGATGAGGCTTGGTTCCCCATTGCTGAGGGTTTAATGACGACACACCGACACCTGGGCCTTTCCTTGTGTCTGAGCAGACATGTAAAAAGACATGTGAAGTGAGATCATGATGCATGTAGAGAGAGAGTAAAATTCTGAGACCTTGTGGTTTACCTTAACTTTCCTTGAAACCATAACCTTTCTGGACCATCTTTATCCAAGAGCATTAACACTAAGGGAGGGGGGAAAAAAGGCTAAAGTGTTGGTCTTAATGGAAGACTCAGACATGAAGACAAAAGTGTATACCAGGTTTGGAGCCTCTGTAGCCTGCTGCCAGCAACAGACTCTGCTTGAAAGGAAAGTACCTATCTCAGCATGCAGTCAAGAGGAATAATAAAACTCCAGTCATTCAGAGGCAGGGACAAGGAGAAAAACATTCATAAATGTGCTGGCTTATGTTTCTCTTGAACTTTCAAACTAATTTTTCTCCCCTTCCCAGAGATTAGTCACAGAAGCAATTGATAGCATATCTGGGAAAAAAGTTGGATGGATGGAAATGATCTTTGGGGAGAAGGAGAGGAAGAAGGGAGCAGACACAGACTTCTCTGTGTGCCTTTCTCACCTTCTCTTTCTCTGAGCCTGAACATGCAAATAAAAGAGTTGGGGAAAAAATCAAGTGTTTGGGTCTAACCTAAAGCTGGTTGGGGGCTTTGGGTCCAGCCTAAAGCCAGTGGGGGCCTTTCCATTGCTGTCTGGTGGGTTGGGGGACCTGACCTTGCTGCTCCACAATCTCCTAGGGCTCCCACTTTGCAAGAAACTTGATTTCTCCCAGAAGACCCAGTGAAGTTATTTTCAACACACTTTTCCAGACTCAAAATGAAAAAGAAAAAACTAAGGGACCAATGAAAGTATTCTCATAAATGCCACTCTTTGGGAAAGGCTAGTGCTTGCTATGGTTTTCAAAATAAAACTCCAGTTCCTCACAGTACTTCTGAAGCACTGAGTTAGACTTCACAACACCCAGAGGTGTCAGGTAAAGAACAACCTCAGCCCCATCTTAATAAGGTGGGAAAATGGGGTGGACAGTGGATTTTATGACATGCCTAAAATGACAGGGGAGAGCTACGGGGGCAGGATTCAAAAGGCAGCCCTTCCTCTATGGTACACTGTTTCCAGAAGCATGGCTCATTTATTTCAACTAATAGAGCTTTATAAGTGCTCCCCTGCCTCCTTTTTTTTTTTTTTTCTTTTTTTTTTTTTTTTTGGCATGAATTACTGCAAAGACAGTGAATTAAAAGCACCAACGGGCATCATTTTCATTTAGTGTTTAAAGAAGCTTTTTCCATAAAAGCAGAATGTGTGAAATTTGCCCAAAAGAGTAAATATAGGAATAACCTAGAGGATTAGAACAAAAACTAAATGTCTTAAAAATCTTTTCTTAGACAAGGCTGACCTTACAGCTCAGCTCTGGAGTGGTCTTTCTGTGTAACACCAGTCAAGTGGCTCAACCAGGGACTGGTTCGTGTCACAACGTTCACTCAAGCATTGCAGGATTATGGGTTTCTCCAACCACATGAGATTAATTCTTTAAAAAGCATAAAGCTAATGCATGTAAGTCCACTGCCTCCTCATTTTCTCTCTTCAAAAACATGCAAGGTGGGATTCAGTTCATGTACCATGCACTGTCTGAAAGCTGTCACCTGAGCTTGCTTCCTTCAGTGGTGCCACCCAGACTGACTTTCCTTAGAGAAATATTTCTGGCTTATATGAGTTGTTGTCAGCTATTTTAACAGATGCTGTTGTGCTTGGTCCCAGCCAGCTTCTGCCCTGAGAATGCTGTTATATGTGTAATGTTTGCAAAGGCATTTTGGTTTGTCTCCTATGAAGGGTGACCAACTTATTTAAAAAAAAAAAAAAAACAACAAAACAAAACAAAACAAAAGAAAAAAATAATGGAAAACCAAAACTCAACAATGGCTGATTCATACTCAATGTTTGTGCAGCTCCACTGTTTGCTGTGACCATGCAAAATATCTCTGATGTGGTGGGGATGAGTTACAGCAGAACTTGCCAGGCAAGCTAGGACTTAGACAAAGTGCAAAATAAACTGTGATCTCCACCTAAAACACTTCCACTGCAGGATCTGCCCAGAGCTTGACCATGTCAAAATTTACCGTTTCCTAGAATTAGAACCCATCATCATTGTTCACACAAAATATTTTGGTCAGAATTGCAGGACTGAGTGATGCTGAGACATTCAGTGAGTGCTACTAACCTTAGGTGACATTTTTGTTGAACACACACACACACACACACACACATATATATATATATATATATCAGGTAAACTCAAAACAGTCCAATCTAACACAGAAATGTGAAGCTTTTAACTTTGGCTTGGAATGACTTCTTGTAACAATGCACTTTCATACTATAAGATCAGAATGAAATAAAAAGCAACATGGTTTGGCTTGGTACAAAATAAATAGCCTTACATGAAACAATCCAATTTTCAAATTTGTTTTTAATTTCTAAGTGCCAGAATAATAATAAATCTGTCATAGATAAACAACAGAAATGTTTAAATGTCAATGAATGGAAAAATCAGCATTTCTACTCTAGACAAAAATGTTGCTTACAGTGTTGATATTACAGTTTCATTGTTGACTTGCACCTCTCCTCTCTCCTAGCAGTATCCTTCTGCTGCTCGTCCTGTTTTTGAAGCTAGGAATTGGACTTTGCTTAGCTTTTGTACAGGCCTCTACAACTAGGGACTTTTAAGTACTCCTTCCTTCTAAGCTTATGAGGCCTGTTAGTAAGAATAATTGCTAATGGATGGGCTCTATCTAAACAAAACTCGTTGTAATTCCCCCATACTTCAGACTGCTGAAGACCTCAACTCAGTTCTCTCTCTTAGCAGACGTTGCCTTGAATGCAGTCACTGTGTGGAGCAAAATGTCATTGCAATGTGATAATTTGATGATGATGATGCTGAAGTGCTGAGCTGCACAAAGTAATAATCTTTGGTTAAACCATAATCACAGCACTGGAAACCATTGGTTAATCATGGAAACTTCATATTCAGTGTGGTCTTCTGTGCTGTTCCAAGATATTATGAGAAATGGCCATAAGCAGGCTGGCAGGAATGCTGTTATTCACATCTTGTGGCACATACACCACATGCCAGAGGTCATCGGCTTGTGGTTTGTTTTGAAAAACAGGGTTCACAAGTAAGACTCAGTGTTTGAAGATGAAGGTGTCTACAGCCCCTCTGTTCTCTTTATTAGGAGAAATGAGGCACCATCTCCAGCTTCATTTCAATAAACTGTACTCTCTTTTACCCATGATTTCCTCCATGAGAGTAGTCTGAAGTCATGCTTAGAGCATCGGGTGAAGTTACAAGGTGCTGCTAACATGCTACAGGTACCGAAAAGACTGCCTGACTTGTGCAAAGGCAGCCCAGTACCAGGCTCTCAGCAGGAAATGAAGCCTGGCGTGGCAGCAGTGAGTGGTGAGCTCTGATTGGGAGCTACAAGCTGTAGAAGATCTCTATAAGGGTCTTGTTTTACTCTGAGGTCTCTGGGCATTGGGCCTGAGCTTTCTGGGGAGCGATGTGAAGGGCTATGCAGGGCCATGCTGTCCTCACGAGGGTTGCTCAGCCCATGCAATGGCTGACACTAGCAAGGCAAGAGCCCTGGGCCAGCAGTGGTGGGAAATAAAAGAAACCTCGTACTAAATTCCCTGAATGCCCAGGTGCAGAGGTTCAAGGGTTGCACACGTGTGTTGAAACAGTGTTCTGAACTCCATGGAATGGTCAAATGTGCCAGTTCTTCCCACCTTGAAAGAGGCCTCTAAACAGTGGGGGAGAGCTCATGTCTTGTCTGTCTCCGCTGACCACGGGGCAGCGCAAGCAGGCAACGTCCATTATGCACCAGCTTTCAGACAGGGGCATGTTGTGGAGCTTAACCTCATGCACGGGCACTCTCTGAAGTACCATTTCATCCTGTCATGCTTCCTCACGCTTCTTCTGTGTGCTGGGACACAGATGCACAAAGCCAGCTCAGCGCTGAAAAGGCAGCACAGTGAACTGCCTCTTGCTTGGGTGGTTGTTGAACAGCTGTTCCAGCTACGACCTAACTGCTTTTAAACTTCAAAAGAAATCTATTTCTGAGCTGAAAACATACGGATTGTTTCATAAAAAAGCAAGGGTGAAATGTTAGCAGGCCATGTAGTGGGTAGTGGACACAGTGGAATTGCAGAGTACACATAACATCCTGTCAGCTCTGTCTTCTACTCAGCTTTCACTCCTTAGGGGTCCAATCCTGAAGTTTTTTTCTCAAGCAGTAACCTCATCCATGCCAACAGAGTCTGCTATTTCATCTGCTGGTAGCCACGCTGGAATGTGTTTGCTTTAGGAGTGATTATGTGCTTTGCTGGTGGGCTCAAAGGACAGATGAAAGCTAGCCCCCAGCTCTGCAGAGTAATTTCTATTGAGGTGAATGAACTTATTAGTAAAAGATTCCTTTAAAAAGTTGGGTCTTTTGCAAAGCCAATGTGGGGTAGGCGAAGTTGAAGCCAGTTGGGACAGGCTGAGGGAGTGTAAAAATCATACGGACTAGGCTTGGAGGTCTGAAAATCTTACGAATCATAGAAGTTGTGAGGCAACAGGTTGCACAGGTGCTTTATGATGCTGGACCTGCACCCAAAATTCTGGCAAAAAAATGATGGAAATGTTCTGCTTTAAAACCTCATTATTGTCTTACTGATATATGCAAGGAGGAGGGAGGGGATTTTATTATAAACAAACAAAACAGATTCCCGTCTGGAGCTACATCATCAGTTCGCTAGACCCCAGGTTTTTCTGCTTCACTGTCATGGGAATCATTCACTTTCCATGAATGATAACTGAAAGCTCCATCTTGCAAGCAACTCTCTCAGTTAAATGGCTGCCCTTGAATTAAGTCATTGATATTGGAAGCTAGAACACGGCAATAGAAGAGAGGTAGTACAAAAAAAAAAAAAAAAAAAAAAAAGGTGCCATGTTTAAAAACAAATGAAAAGTCTCTCAACTGCCAAAACCACAGTCAGTGGAGGGATGTGGTGGTGGTGGTTCCAGATTGTGGCAATGAAAAGCAATGATTGTTTAGCTGGTTCAGGGGAAGGGAAACACTCTCCAGCAACATCGTTGCCCAGTTAGCCCTAGTGACACTGCTGTGGAGAAGCAGCACTCTCATGAGTAGTGAAATGGCATGAGCTCCTGACGTGATGGACAGCAAATTTGGAAGAGTGTGGTGGAGACAAGGACCACCCATCCCAGTGGGTCCCTCCTGCTGAGTTCAAGGGCCTGGAGTTCAAGGCTCAGGCACATCATGAGATTAGGTGCATGGGGATCTGCTGTTTCACTGAGAGCAATTGCAATTCGCTGAGAGCAATGGATGGTCACTTCTTTCACCCGAAGAACACTGGGGACAACAAAGCAGACAGTGCATATTGCTGACTGTAAATGGTTACAGTTTAAACCAAGAACCCACGGTGCCAGTGTGTACCGAACAATTCACATCTAATATCTTTCACATATTAGTGACTAAGAGAGCTTGAGAGAAGACTCTGACGTGAGTCATCTCAACCCCTGTTGAAATACTTGTGCTGGCACCAATCAGCTCTCGGATTTTTAAGGGCAGACTCATGGCCTAGGCATCCAGTGCTCCATTACAAGATGAGCAAGTGAAGAAAACCTCACACAACCAACACAGCCTTCAGGAATGGCGCAATTTCAAAAATATACTGGGGAAATATTTCCACATCTCTGAAAGCATTTGGTTGGAAGTCTTACACTGGGTCCATAATTGCTGTCAGGTATTGCAACTCCAAAAGAAATGTAATTAGTCCTCAGTTAAAGCACCCTGATTCTAGATTAAGTCTTACACTGTGCAGCTCTGTCCTGTAGAATAAATATCATCACATAAATGTGTTCTGGAATCAGCAATTTGTGTAGGTGGGTGGCTTGGAGGAGAATTCATGCTAAGTGCAGAGCCAAAGAAAAGAGCTATCCCAAACACCCATTGTCCTTTGCAAAAATAAGAGAAAATTGATGATCCTCCACCCCAAAACCACAGCGTTCCTCAAGCCTGATTCTAGAAGGCAGCTGAAGTGCTGCTCTTCAAGCGTGTGTTGCTCAAAGACAGGTCAAGAACTGCTGCTGAGTGGGGGCTGTGGAACAGGAGCAGGAGAGGTGCTGCCTCAGGGGCTGACAGGTAATTTGGATCCTTGAGGCACAAAGTGAACGGGGACAACAAAGCACATGGATCTCCAGCCCAGGTAATAAGGTTGAATCCCCAGGGCATTGCCCTGCAGGCAGTCTTTAACCTCTGCATCTCTCATTTTTCACTTGTGGTCTAATACTGCAAACTGCAGCAAGCACTCAGACAGCAGATACCAGCATCTGCTGATCAGCTTGGGTCTAGCACTGGGGCTGGAGAAGGTCAGACCCAGATGTGATCTCTACCGTGGCTTGTAACACATAATTTATCCTTTTGGCTATCAGTGATTGGCATTATATTAATTTTCCCTATAAATGGTGTGCTTTGTGCAAGGATGGGACTTCGTTGTTGCAAAGGAAATTGCTTTAGTTTACAGCAAAATCAACAAAATAATCACTTCAAAATTATTCCAGATAAATACTGTGCTGATATACAGCAAGACTTTATTTATGTCATGTGCAATTAAATTTGTTTTCCACTTTTTGACAGGAGCATTTCAGTCCCAAGTAAGAAGAATGAAATGCACACAAGCAGCAGGAGGCCACAGCCAGAAATGCTTCCTTCATCCAGGGAAGAAAGGGCTCTTACATTGTGAAAGGGAGCCTCCTGTTGTCTTCCAACTGGCATTTTCTGGCCAGCTGAAAGTTACAATAACCCTTCCTTTGTGCTTTCGATACTGTGATCTAATGGCTAAATGGATTTTTAGTACAAAGCATAAATTCCTTCTTTGGTTTCACTCATCGCTTAATGGAAAGGCCCCCTAATGTATCGATTGTCATAACATTCTGCTTACATCCCAAACAGTGGCTGCTCAGCAGAAGTGGAGAACGGACTGTCTTAGAGAGCTGCAGTTAGCTAATAATGACAATAATGGCTCCATTGCAGCTGCTGCTCGAACCTGCTGCACACTCACACTGTTTCCGAAGACCAGCGGTCAGAAGGCACAACTAATTTTTACATGATACACGGTGCACCTCCCCTCACATTTTGCTGAAAGGGAGGCACGGTGTCCCAGCTCCCCAGTTTAGCTGAAGACCAGTGATTCTCACTGCACTATTCAGCAGCATTGCTACAGGTGACCTGAGAGTGAAGCCACGCCGTAACCTTTTGAGCAACCGACTTCTTGCTTTGTGTTAGGCACTTGTGATGCCCAGGACCTGGATGATGGCTCCTAGCAGACTGATTCTACCAAGAAAAACACATGTAGCTTTAGGCATGGAGAACACTGGTGCACTGAGGCCACAGCAAAGATGAAGAACAGCAGAGACCCTAACTGGGGAGCAGCAGCAGTAGGGTATTGATGTAAAGCGCAGGGAAGCAGAGGATTTGGGCACTCTAGGACACCTCCATGAGAACAGAACTTGAATACACCCCAAACCTTAATTTGCCTGCACAAAGAGATGCTATAGAAAAAACCTACAGTGTAACACAGCTCCTAGCAGGGTGGTGGTGGGGACAGATTGGAGGCTTACGAGGACACACGTCCCACAGCATCAACCACTTCCACACATGTTATGCACATGCTCTGCAGTTGTTTGGAGCTGTCATCTTAATTCTCCTCAGCTGTCCCCATTGTAGCAGAAGCATCATTGCTCTGAAGGGGCAATTGAATGTCAGAAGTGCAACACCACTGAAAGGGGGAATGGACAACGGCATTCTCCTTGGGAAACTCAAGTAACACATCTGGAAAGGGAAACTGCATATTACATGTGTTTCATTATGGGGGAAAAATGCCTTTTAAAATCTAAAATCAAGAAGATTGTGCAAATAAAAGTCTTGGAAGCTGAGTCCATTAATGTTCCCTATAAAGAAATGCTCCTGCTTCTCCGTTTCACTGTTCATGGCTTTCATGCCAGTTTCAGTATCTGGCTGTTGACTTCTTCAGGCAGACTGATGGCTCAGCTGAAATTAAATTTATGGCCACACCCCTCCCCTGACCCCCTGACCAAAGCTCACCTCTTCAAATAGATCCAGGTCCATAGCTCCCACTGAAGTTCAAGGGGGGGGGGGGGGGGCATTGAA